>NC_044037.1:128161337-128473714 GCF_901765095.1 Microcaecilia unicolor
AACTACAGTGTAGTAAATTTAAAACAAATCTGAGAAAATGTTTCTTCACCCAACACATAATTAAACTCTGAAATTTGTTGCCGGAGAACGTGGTGAAGGCAGTTAGCTTAGCAGAGTTTAAAAGGGGGTTAGACGGTTTCCTAAAGGACAAGTCCATAAACCACTACTAAATGGACTTGGGAAAAATCCACAATTCCAGGAATAACATGTATAGAATGTTTGTACGTTTGGGAAGCTTGCCAGGTGCTCTTGGCCTGGATTGGCCGCTGTCGTGGACAGGATGCTGGGCTCGCTGGACCCTTGGTCTTTTCCCAGTGTGGCATTACTTATGTACTTAGTGCCTACAATTAGGTACCTGGAGGGTGCCTGAAACAGTCCTAATCTATAAAGCAAGGGTTCTCAACCCAGTCCTCAGGACACACCTAGCCAGTCAGGTTTTTAGGATACCCATAATGAATATGCATGAGAGAGATTTGCACGCCCTACCTCCATGGTATGGAAATTTATCTCATGCATATTCATTGTAGGTATCCTGGAAACCTGATTGGCTAGGTGTGTCCCAAGAAACAGGGTTGAGTACCCTTGCTATAAAGGAATGTAGGCACCTACTTTCCTTTACAGAATACTAGCCTGACTAGGTATATACGTGCCTAACATTTAAGCACAAGCATTTATGCTAGCCATAGAGCTGGTGTAAGTGTGAGCACCTAAGTGTGTGGCAGGTCCTATGTAACATTCAGTATTCTGTAAGTTTTATGTAAAACTGAACACAATACTTGAGTATTGTGTTCAGTTTTGGAGGCCGTATCTTGCTAAAAATGTAAAAAGAGTGGAAGCGGTGCAAAGAAAAGCTACAAAAATGGTATGGGATTTGCGTTGCAAACCATACGAGAAGAGACTTGCCGACCTGAACATGTATACCTTGGAGGAAAGGAGAAACAGGGGTGACATGATACAGATGTTCAAATATTTGAAAGATATTAATCCGCAAACTAGCCTTTTCCGGAGACAGGAAGGCAGTAGAACTAGAGGACATGAATTGAGGTTGAAGTGGGGCAGACTCAGGAGTAATGTCAGGAAAGCGAAGATACTTACCTGTAGCAGGCTGATTATTCTCACAACTGGGTCGATGTCCGTGTCGGCCCAGGAACCGGCATTTGCCATAGCAATTTAAAAAAAACTTTGTTAGAGCCTTCTGGCGCACGTGCAGCACGCACTGACTTCCTCTCTGCAGTGCAAGCACATACCTTAGTTAAGTCTAGAAGTATAAACAAATAAACAACTCCAAGGGGAGGTGGGTGGGATTGTGAGAATAATCAGCATGCTGTCCTCAGAGATACCTGCTACAGGTAAGTATCTTCGCTTTCTCCGAGGACAAGCAGGCTGGATCATACTCGCAACTTATCCCTAACATCCAGGCTCACCCAAAACAATAAATATTGGTGAATTGGGCCTCGCAACGGCGAGGACATAACGTAGATTAACCTGAAACTATATACAACTAGCTGAGAGTGCAGCCTGGAACAGAATAAAACAGGCCTAGGTGGGTGGAGTTGGATTCTAAACCCCAAACAGATTCTGCAGCACCGACTGCCCAAACCGACTGTCGCGTCGGGTATCCTGCTCAAGGCTGTAGTGTGATGTGAATATGTGGACTGAAGACCACATTGCAGCCTTGCAAATCACTTCAATGGAGGCTGAATTTAAGTGAGCCACCGACGCAGCCATGGCTGTGACATTATGAGCCGTGACATGGCCCCCAAGAGTCAGCCCAGCTTGGGCATGTGAAGGATATGCAATCTGGTAGCCAATTGGATATTGTGCGTTTTCCAATGGTGACTCCCCTCCTGTTGGGTTCAAAAGCAATAAACAACTGGGCGGACTGTCAGAAGGGCTTCGTCCGCTCCATGTAAAAGGCCAGTGCTCTTTTGCAATCCAAGATGTGAAAGCTGCTGAGTGGGCATGTGGACGGGGAAAGAATGTTGGCAAGACAATTGACTGGTTCAAATGGAACTCAAATACCACCTTTGGCAAGAACTTAGGGTGCGTGCGGAGGACTACTCTGTTGTGATGAAACTTAGCATAAGGTGCATCCACTACTAGGGCCCGAAGCTCACTGACCCTACGAGCTGAAGTAACAGCCACCAAGAAAATTACCTTCCAGGTCAAGTACATCAGATGGCAGGAATTCAGTGGCTCAAAAGGAGCTTTCATCAGCTGGGTGAGAACGATGTTGAGATCCCATGACACTGGAGGAGGTTTGACAGGGAGCTTTGACAAAAGCAAACTTCTCATGAAGCAAACAACTAAAGGCTGTCCAGAGATAGGCTTACCCTCAACACGCTGATGATAAGCATTAATTGCACTGAGGTGAATCCTTACGGAGTCGGTCTTAATACCAGACTCTGTCAAGTGTAGAAGGTATTCAAGCAGGGTCTATGTAGGACAAGAGAGAGGACCTAGGGCCCTGCTGTCACACCAAATGGCAAACCTCCTCCATTTAAAAGAGTAACACCTCTTCATGGAATCTTTCCTGGAAGCAAGCAAGACCCGGGAGACACCCTCTGAAAGATCCAAGGAGGTGAATTCTAAGTTCTCAACATCCAGGCCATGAGAGCCAGAGGTTGGGATGCAGAAGCGACCCCTCATTCTGAGTGTTGGAAAACACTCCAATCTCCACGGTTCTTCGGAGGACAACTCCAGAAGAAGAGGGAACCAAATCTGACACGGCCAGTAGGGTGCAATCAGGATCATGGTTCTGTGGTCTTGCTTGAGTTTCAGCAAAGTCTTCCCTACTAGAGGTATGGGAGGATACGCATACAGAAGGCCTATTCCCCAATGTAGGAGAAAGGCAACTGACGCTAGTCTGTCATGGGCCTGAAGCCTGGAACAGAACTGAGGGACCTTGTGATTGATTTGAGTGGGAAAAAGATCCATCGAGGGGGTGCTTCACACTCGGAAGATCTTGCAGGCGACGCCCATATTCAGCAACCAGTCGTGAGTTTGCAAAATACCCTGCAAAATACCCTGCTCAGCCTGTCAGCTAGACTGTTACTTATGCCTGCCAGATAAATGGCTTGGAGAAACATGCCATAATGGCATGGCCAAAGCCACATCTGGATGGCTTCCTGACACAGAGGGCGAGATCCGGTCCCCCCCCCCCCCCCCCCTTATTGGTGTAGTACATTGCAACCTAATTGTTTGTTTGAATCAAGATAATTTGGTTGGACAGCTGATCTCTGAAAGCCTTCAGACCGTTCCAGATCACTCGTAGCTCCAGGAGGTTGATCTGAAGACCCGTTTCCTGGTAGGACCAGGCTCCCTGAGTGTGAAGCCCATCTACATGAGCTCCCCACCCCAGGAGAGATGCATCCATCATCAGCACGTTCTGCTGCTGAGGAATTTGGAATGTTTGTCCCATGGTCAAATTGGGCCAGATTGTCCACCACTGAAGAGAGTTGCAAATGTCTGTGGACAGTTGGATAACATTCTACAAATTCCCCGCAGCTTGATACCATTGGGAATCTAGGGTCCATTGATCTGATCTCATATGTAGACGTGCCATGGGTGTTACATGAACTGTGGAGGCCATGTGCCCCAAGAGTCTCAACATCTGCTGAGCTGTGACCTGCTGAGACGAGCGAACTTCGGACACCAGGGACAGGAGGTTGTCTGCCCGTGTCTTGGAGAGATAAACCCGAGCTGTTTTCATGTCCAGTAGTGCTCCAATGAACTCCAATTTTTGAACAGGAGTGAGATGGGACTAGAAATTCATGGTAGCAGTTAGCTCCGTAGACCCAGGTCAGAATCGGCCGACTACTGGGATAATCCAACGGATCTACGGCCATGGTCACGGAGAACAGCAACCCAACAACCGGGTGCTGCAGGCTCCGACCCGAGGAACCCAACAGACAAACGTAAAACGATGACGCAGACAAGCCCAGGACATCCTGGGCCATTCCTGTGAGCCATCCCGCACCCTCACGCGACCACCAGCCAGCACCGTGGTCCCAACCCGACCACATCACCCACACTCACCCAGCCTCGTCGATCGGGCAGCGACGCCCATGGTGACCGAGTAAGTCGCGCCTGGGTTCGGAGTAGCCTTCGGTGGAGGCGGCTGCCGGCCGAACAGGTCCAAATGGAGGTCAAGTGGAGGCGTCAAACGAGGACGTCGATACCCCGGTGAAGGGAGAGGCACTTGAACATCTCCCACGAGGGACCATGTAAAGCCTGCGCGGCACTGTCCAAGCGTCCAAATCTACCCAGCCTCGTAGAACGGCGTTAGGCGCGGGCTGCTGAAGTAACCTCACCAGAGAAAGACACTGGACTTCCAGTTAATCTACTCACCCCCAACACACTAGGTGAGAGCTGCTGGAGAAACCTCACATGAGAAAGGTGCTGGACTTCCTATTCATCCACTCGCTCCCAACGCATGTTCATCCCTCACAGTTGGACAAGGAAACGGACAGCTGGAGACCAGCAGAGTTAAATGAACATGACGAGAGAGCTGGTCGGGAGGATCGAGAGGCCCGATCTGGCCTACCCCACATGGTTGTGTCCTGCCCGCGTGGCGCTGTCTGAATCGCCAAAGCACAGGACCGAAGCGAATCAACATAAGAAAGTAGTGCTAAGTGCACTCACCTTGTACTTGCTCTGGATCCGGATGAATGATTCCCCCGCCAACCCCAGCTCCACACGTTTGAATCCCGGACGCTAGATGGGAACATTCATCAACCTTCTGCCGTCGGACTAGTAAGACGGAACAACAGGAGACAAGTCTGCACAAGCTCCTTTCTCATATATCCGTATTTTTATATATATTCTGATCTCAGACTTTAATTTAGCATACTCTGAACTAGATTGTTGATTTCGACCCTCGATTCTGATTCTGTCTCTGATTTCGATTTGGATTTTGATCTTTCGATTTTCTTAGGTCACATCTATGAGACTTACCCCCACCGAAACTATGGATCTGTAAAAGTAACATTTTATCTCAGTTCCATCTTGATCTCTGATGAATGTTTATATCTTGACACCGAAGCTATGGATCTGTAAAGGTAACATTTTTATCCCAGTTCCATCTTGATCTCTGATGAGTGTTTATATCTTGACATGATCCCTAGATCTGAATCCCAATCCTGATGATTGTGTATATTTTGATACTATATATTGTATATTTTGATGCTATATACATCTTGATGCCATATATTGTACTATAGCTTGGCGCGGTCTCAAGCTCCGAACCCCATTTTCACAGAATGTATACATTAGATGCAACTCTTGTTAATCCCGCCATTTAACCTATTTCCTCTACTGCCATCCCGTTTTCCTCTAATCCACACATCCGAACAACCAAAATATCTCATCAACATGTTCCTCCTAAACATACTCATCATCATCCACTCACTCACGTCCATCCACACAACATTCAATGCCCCCCCCCCCCCCCATCGGAACTCAATGTTATACCAGTTCTCCACCACCACAAAAGAACAACCAAACTAATTACTCCCCCCACGAACCGACAACAACCAAACAAACCCACCATCACGCAGACAACCATCACTAAAAACAATCTCACCTAAACCCAAGACAGCTATAACAAGGCAGCTCACCAATATCCACCCATCAATCCCAATTGATGAACCTACCGAACCATCCGAGTGGGTTACATCAATGCAAGATCAGCAGTCAACAAAACTGAAATCCTCACAGACTGGATCAAGTCAGACAATCTTGACCTCTTATTCATCACAGAAACCTGGGTTCGTGACACAAAAGACACCATCATACTCTATCTATGCCCCCCCTGGTTATAAAATCCTACACTGGACCAGAAAAGAAAAAAGAGGTGGAGGCATAGCGCTCATCTACAGATCAAGCTTCTCTGCTGAACCCATTTCTGAAACCATTACACCACAACTTGAAATTGCTTCAATCAGACTTCACAGCCCCACACTCTGTGACCATCTAACCTGTATCCTATTCTACAGACCTCCCACTAACTGGAACAACAACTAATCCACCTTCATGGACTTCATATCAAACGCATGCATCAACAATCCCAATGTACTATTAATTGGGGACTTAAACCTACATTTAGAGGATCCCAACTCTGCCTACACCCGCGAATATAAGGATCTCCTTCACCTTTGGAACCTCGACCTCCCTCCTATACAACCTACCCACAGCAAAGGTCACTTGCTCGACATCATCTCTTTCAAATTCTCTACAGACCAAAACATCTACATATCCGATATCAACTGGTCTGCCACCCCCTGGTCGGATCATCATAAATCGACACTATCCCTACACTGGCGAAAAAAAGGCCAGCCTAAAACACAAGACCCTGTAAAAATCATCACTAGAGGACGGATTGACAAAGAAAGGTTCTGGCAACAAATCTACAACAACAACTGGTCTACACAGCCAAACTCAAATTACTTCCTCACAGAATGGGACAAGAGGTGCAAACTTATAGTGGACGAAATAGCCCCACTGCGCACTAACATTCTACGTAGGTGCAACCCGTCACCATGGTTTAACGACCTACTAAAAACCTAAAATCACAAACCAGGAAACTAGAAAAAACATGGAGTAAATCAAAAAATAACATCACCTACAACACAGGAATTACAAAAATGCCATTAAATGAGCCAAAAGATCCTACTACACACAAACAATTACAACCAGCGGCACAGACATAAAAAAACAATATCAACTCATAAAGAATCTTCTTAGCACCAACCCAATCACATCCTCCCCCTCAAACTACCCATCTGCTAACCAACTGGCCAAATACTTCAATGACAAAATTACCAATCTTTGCAACACAATTCCCCAGGACTGTGCAAATATCAATACCTTTCTTGATGAACTGGACCCATACATAGATGAAATTCCAGCCAACCGCTCATGGACAAATTTCACCCTCCTCACCACTAAAGAAGTTTCTATGGTGGTCACCAAGCTCTCCAAATCTCACTGCCACCTTGACCCATGTCCCAACTACCTAATGAAATATGCCCCAGAACGCTTTATTATAGATCTCACCTCCCACCTAAACTTCCTGCTACAGCAAGGTTCATTCCCTACTGGACATGGCAACATACTACTCACACCAATACCTAAAACCCCAAGAAACCAGCGAGTGGTGTCACCAACTACCGCCCTGTCGCCTCCATCCCTTTGCTAATTAAATTGATAGAAAACAGGGTGACCTCTCAAATCAACGACTATATACAAAGATTCTCCATTCTACATGAATCGCAATCGGGTTTCCATCCAGCCCACAGTACAGAAACCGTCTTACTCACTCTAATATCCAAATTCAAACAGGAAATCTCATTTGGAAACAACATCCTCCTTTTACACCTCCACTGCATAACTAAAGGCTTGACCAAACCAGACGTGGTCTTCACATACATTCTTCACTTTCATATGGTCTCAACACCAGCCGTGTTTCAATCTCTTCATCAGGAGACCCTTCACAAAACATTTACAATGACAATCCATACTAATACAAATATAATTTTATCATATCCAAAACATCATATTACCCATACCTTATACAGCCTTTCAAAATTGCCTGGAACGCCAAGGAGTTCCCCCACTATGGATTGGATTATACTTGTGAGATTTCGAGAGCGTGAATTTTATTCACGTTCAAAATTTATGGTGAAAGTAAAGATCACATTCAACAGGAGTTGTATAAAGTTGGAAATTTGTGGACTTTATCTCCTACATAACGGACTTATTTTATGGGACTTGATGTGGGATTTGATGGTGATGTGTAATGTTTTTGGTAATAAAGAACAATGTATTTTTGATTTAGGTATAAGATTTGTAGTAGTCTAATTGAAGCAGGTCAACGAAGTAAGATCTACTAACATTTATTATAACCCTTGTATTGTGTAAGCTGCATATTCATTGTGGATATCCTGAAAACCTGACCTGCCTGCGGTTCTCGAGGGCCGGAGTTGCCTACCCCTGTTGGCCTAGCCAAAGCTCTATCCAGGCAAGGTCTCAACCCTTTCATTTACACTGACGACGTCACCATATTCATTCCCTTCAAATCTAATCTAACAGAAATCTGTGACAAAGTATCCTTGGGCATGAACATCTTAGCCTCTTGGGCCAATGCCTTTATGATGAAAATGAACAAAGAGAAAACACAATGCCTAATCCTCTCATCTCAACACTCCGTGCTCCTCCCAACTAATCTTAACACCTCTGACATCACAATCCCCATATCTGACAACCTAAAAATCCTTGGAGTGACATTAGACAACCATCTCTCGCTCGAAAATCACGCAAAATCCACTACAAAGAAAATGTTCAACATGATGTGGATACTGAGACGCGTAAAACCATATCACCCCCTGAAAACATTCCAGAACTTGGTACAATCTACGGTACTTACCCACGCCGACTACTGTAATACATATAGTAACATAGTAGATGACGGCAGAAAAAGACCTGCACGGTCCATCTAGTCTGCCCACGATAAACTCATATGTGTATACCTTACCTTGATTTGTACCTGTCTTTTTCAGGGCACAGACCGTATAAGTCTGTGCAGCCGTATTTCCCGCCTCCCAACCACCAGTCCCGCCTCCCATCACCGGCTCCGGCACAGACCCCGTATAAGTCTGCCCTCCCCCATCCTAGCCTCTCAACCACCAACCCCTCTTCCCCCCCCCCCCCCCCCCCCCACAACCCAATTTCAGCTAAGCTTCTGTGGATCCATTCCTTCTGCACAGGATTCTTTTATGCCTGTCCCACGCATGCTTGAATTCCGTTACTGTTTTCATCTCCACCACCTCCCGCGGGAGGGCATTCCAAGCGTTCACCACCCTCTCCGTGAAGAAATACTTCCTGACATCTTTCCTGAGTCTGCCCCCCTTCAATCTCATTTCATGTCCTCTCGTTCTAGTATCTTCTTAGGCTGCAAGACCCATATTCTGAAAAAACTTCAGACTGCCCAAAATACAGCAGCAAGACTCATTTTTGGTAAACCACGATTTGACTGTGCAACACCTCTTCGCCAAAAACTTCACTGGCTCCCTATCCGAGAACGAATCAACTTCAAGGTCCACACATTAATCCACAAGATTAATCACAGTGAATCTCCCGGCTATATGCTCAATCTGATTGACCTTCCCACCAGAAACATGTCTGAAACTTCATGAACTTACCTCAATTACCCCAGTTGCAAAGGTCTGAAGTACAAAACCTATTATGGATCCAACTTCTCCTTCTTAGGCAACCAACTCTGGAATGCCCTCCCCAGACCCATCCGTTCAATCAGTGAATATCTTCCCTTCCGGAAATCACTAAAAACCCATCTGTTCAAGCAAGCCTACCCAAATGACCCAAACTAACCCTAAGAACCGATCTTCCCAACACATATCCAGGAGACAATGACCCAGATTACATCTCCCACCAAAATTCACTATGCTTATCCTGTATCCCTTCCCCCCTCTCTTTTATTATTCTAATATACTTAACTTATATTTTCTCTAGCAACACTCTGTAACCCCTCTTACTATGTAAGCCGCATTGAACCAGCTTTGAGTGGGAAAGCGCGGGGTACAAATGTAATAAATAAATATTACGAACCCTAGAAGCTCTAGCATCTGAATAGTCATCCACGTGGACTCAAGAGCACTGTCCTCTGAGGTGCTCTTCACCGAGCCAGTTGTCGAGATAAGGGAACACATGCACTCCCAGCCTGCGCAGTGACGCTGCGAGTCCTTCTAGGCACTTTGTAAACACTCTGGGGCGCAGATGCCAGGCCAAAGGGCAGTACGCGGTACTGAAAGTGCTGTGTTCCCAGCCAAAATCAAAGATACTTCCTCTGAGCTGGAAGTATCAAGGTGTGTGTGTAAGTCCAGAGAGCATAGCCAATCCTGTTCCTAAATCATGGGAAGAAGGGTGCCCAGGGAAACCATCCTGAACTTTTCTCGGATTAGGAATTTGTTCAGAGCCCTTAGGTCTAGGATGGGACGCAGCCCTTCTTTCCCTTGTGGAACGGGTTCGACCACATGGGCCTTTAGATGGGTGGAGAGTTCCTCTGCAAGTACCTGCCTGTGCTGGTGGGCAATTTGGAGGTCTGGATTCCAGATTGAGTGTGTATCCTAACCAGACTATTTGAAGAACTTACCGGTCGGAGGTGGTCGGAGGCCACCTTTGGTGAAAAAATATTAACCTCCCCCCAACCGGCAAGTCGTCTGGTACGGACACTTTTACTGTGGCTATGCTTTGCTGGAGCCAGTCAAAAATCCATCCCTTGCTTTTCCTGGGGAGCAGCAGGGGCCTTAGGCGCACACTGTTGACAAGAACGAGCACGCTGGGGCTGAGCCTGAATAGGGAGTGTACCTATGCCTAGCATAGGAATAGGGAGCACTCCGCGTCCCCCATAAAAACCTCCTGGTTGAGGCTGTAGCAGAAGGTGCCCGGCGGGTGAGAGAAGCCATAGCATCATTGTGCTTTTTGATCTGGTCGACCAGGTCTTCCACCTTCTCTCCGAAAAGATTATCCCCCCCGGCAAGGTACATCCGCCATCCTCTGCTGGACCGAATGGTCTAGGTCAGAGACACACAGCCATGAGAGGGTGGTGGATACATGGGATGCCCTCCCGCGGGAGGTGGTGAAGATGAAAACGGTAATGGAATTCAAACATGCATGGGATAAACACAAAGAAATCCTGTTTAAAAGGAATGGATCCACGGAATCTTAGTGGAGATTGGGTGGCAACGCCGGTGATTGGGAAGCAAAACCCGTGCTGGGCAGACTTCTACGGTCTATACCCTGATCATGACTGAATAGATATGGATGGGCTTGAGTGTACATTTTAAGGGGCTTCGACTTTAGCTTCAAAACTTATAGTTTTTTTTCTTCTCTCCCTGTTCCTTCTATCCTCTCAATTTTAATTGTAACCGTTTCACCACTGGTCTGGCGCTAGCCTAATCAGTACATTGTAAGCCACTTTGAGCCTGCTAACATGTGGGAAAATGTGGGATATAAATGTGCTAAAATAAATCAATAAATAGTACAAGAAGAATGCTGGGCAGACTTCTACACTCTGTGCCCTGAGAATGGCAAGGACAAATCAAACTTGGGTGTATACATATAAAGTATCGCATACCATGTAAAATGAGTTTATCTTGTTGGGCAGACTGGATGGACCATACAGGTTTTTATCTGCTGTCATTTACTATGTTACTTTCAGGGGCATTTTCGAAAGAGAAGGGCGCCCATCTTCCGACACATCTGGAGATGGGCGTCCTTCTCTCAGGGTTGCCCAAATCGGCATAATTGAAAGCTGATTTTGGGCGTCCTCAACTGCTTTCCGTCATGGAGACAACCAAAGTTCCCAGGGGCGTGTCAGCAGTGTACTGAAGGCGGGACGGGGCGTGCCTAACACATGGGCATCCTTGGCCAATAATGGAAAAAAGAAGGGCGTCCCTGACGAACATTTGGCCGACTTTACTTGGTCCTTTTTTTTTTGCACGACCAAGTCTCGAAAAGGTGCCCAAACTGACCAGATGACCACCGGAGGGGATGACCTCCCCTTACTCCCCCAGTGGTCACTAACCCCCTCCCACCCAAAAAAAATTTAAAAAACATTTTTCCAGCTTCTATGCCAGCCTCAAATGTTATACCCAGCTCCATCACAGCAGTATGCAGGTCCCTGGAGCAGTTTTTAATGGGTGCAGTGCACTTCAGGCAGGCAGACCCAGGCCCATCCCCCCCCCCCCATTACATTTGTTGTGGTAAATGTGAGCCCTCCAAAACCCACCCAAAACTCACTGTACCCACATGTAGGTGCCCCCCTTCATCCCTAACGATTATGGTAGTGGTGTACAGTTGTGGGGAGTGGGTTTTGGGGGGGGTTGGGGGGCTCAGCACCCAAGGTAAGGGAGCTATGCACCTGGGAGCAATTTGTGAAGTCCATTGCAGTGCCCCCTAGGGTGCCCGGTTGGTGTCCTGGCATGTAAGGAGGACCAGTGCACTATGAATGCTGGCTCCTCCCACGACCAAATGCCTTGGATTTGGTCGTTTTTGAGATGGGCGTCCTTGGTTTCCATTATCGACGAAAACTGAGGTCGCCCATCTCTAAGGCCCACCATCTAAGATTTGGACGTCCCCGACCGTATTATCGAAACGAAAGATGGATGCCTACATGAGCACGAAGTTATGGAATGCACTACCTAGAGACCTGAAAACAATCAACGAAACAACTATCTTTCGCAAATCCCTCAAGACATATTTCTTCAACAAAACCTACAATGAAAACCCAGAACTGTACTAATCCACCTCTGAAAACCCATCGTCTAAGAAAACCCATCATTTAATATACCTACTAAATTCCTTCCGTCTTCTCTCTACTTCTCCTCCTAATTAATCTCTGCACAACAATAATTATAACTGACATCCAGGATTAACTGTGTGTAACAAAACTATGTAAGCCACTTTGAGCCTGCAAATAGGTGGGATACAAATGCAATAAATAAATAAATGCCCATCTTTTTTCGATAATATGGGATGCCCCGCCCCTTCACACTATGTAAGTTATATGGGTATTTATAGAATAACAAGTGGAATTTTGGCAGTCATGTGTATGTGCACACAACTCAATATAAATTCCATTCTAAATATTTACACATGTGAGTGCTGTAAATATTAGCACCTGTGTTACAGAATTGCTCCCTTAGTACATAGGGCTGTTTATCTTGTTACAGCCTGAGACAAGAAATGAGTAAAGTCTCTTGAGAAAAGGAACAATAAGAGCAGATGCTGAACAAAAAGCAACTAACATAGAATACTAAGGAGAGGCAATAAGAGAAAACAGTGCTACCTTACAGTAGGTTCGCAGGCTTTAAGTTACAGCTCTTGTTTATTTGAATGGTATTTCACTATGTGGTGTATAGGGGTAAGAAGCAACATATAATTTAATTTTAGGTTTTTTTTTAATTTATATAATGTATTACAACATAAAATTTGAAATATCTTTTTTTTTTTAAGAAAATGATCTTTGATTGAATTTTGATTGCACAAAGAAAGTCCTGTCTTGTGATAGATGTAAGTTAAATGGAATGAACAGGGTGCAGTTTTAGAATTACTACTACTACTACTACTACTATTTAGCATTTCTATAGCGCTACAAGGCGTACGCAGCGCTGCACAAACATAGAAGAAAGACAGTCCCTGCTCAAAGAGCTTACAATCTAATAGACAAAAAATAAATAAAGTAATCAAATCAATGTGAACGGGAAGGAAGAGAGGAGGGTAGGTGGAGGCAAGTGGTTACAAGTGGTTACGAGTCAAAAGCAATGTTAAAGAGGTGGGCTTTCAGTCTAGATTTAAAGGTGGCCAAGGATGGGGCAAGACGTAGGGGCTCAGGAAGTTTATTCCAGGTGTAGGGTGCAGCGAGACAGAAGGCGCGAAGTCTGGAGTTGGCAGTAGTGGAGAAGGGAACAGATAAGAAGGATTTATCCATGGAGCGGAGTGCACGGGAAGGGGTGTAGGGAAGGATGAGTGTGGAGAGATACTGGGGAGCAGCAGAGTGAGTAGATTTATAGGTTAGTAGAAGAAGTTTGAACAGGATGCAAAAACGGATAGGGAGCCAGTGAAGGGTCTTGAGGAGAGGGGTAGTATGAGTAAAGCGACCCTGGCGGAAGACGAGACGGGCAGCAGAGTTTTGAACCGACTGGAGAGGTGACTAAGTGGGAGGCCAGCAAGAAGCAGATTGCAGTAGTCTAAACGAGAGGTGACAAGGGTGTGGATGAGGGTTTTGGTAGAGTGCTCGGAAAGAAAGGTGCGGATTTTACTGATGTTGTAAAGAAAGAAATGACAAGTCTTGGCAATCTGTTGGATATGAGCAGAGAAGGAGAGAGAAGAGTCAAAGATGACCCCAAGGTTTCGAGCTGAGGAGACAGGGAGAATTAGAGAGCCATCAACAGAAATAGAAAACGGGGGGAGCGGGGAGGTGGGTTTGGGGGGGAAAATGAGAAGCTCGGTTTTGGTCATATTTAATTTCAGGTGGCGTTGAGACATCCAGACAGCAATGTCAGACAAGCACGCTGAAACTTTGGTTTGGATGCAAGGTGAGATATCAGGGGTAGAAAGGTAGATTTGGGAGTCATCAGCATAGAGATGGTATGAAAAGCCATGGGATGAGATTAATGAACCAAGGGAAGAAGGGTAGATAGAAAAGAGGAGGGGACCAAGAACAGAACCCTGAGGTACGCCGACAGGCAGAGGGATAGAAGTAGAAGAGGATCCACCAGAGTGAACACTAAAGGTGCGGAGGGAGAGGTAGGAAGAGAACCAGGAAAGGACAGAGCCCTGGAATCAAAGTGAGGACAGGGTATCGAGAAGCATGCTGTGATCGACAGTGTCAAAAGCAGCGGAAAGATCAAGAAGAATGAGTTACCAGCAACTCTTTAGACAGCAATATGTAGTAACCACGGGAATCTTTCAGTTGGAGCATGACCCTTTAAACAGTGATATGCATGTACCGGTTTTCATCTTAATACTTTTTTTTTTTTGTTGATTCAGACTTGTTTTATACATTCATTTAGATGCTTCACTGCCTGTACCACAACATGCAGTAACAGTTCTTACTGTAAGGTTCTGAAACATATCACAAAATGGTGCACAAGAACTTGCATCTATAATTGGCAAGAGAAGATGGGGTTTGTGACAGTAGCCACTCCCAAAGGTGGCCATTTCCAGGAGTGTTCAGTTTCTGTTAGCCTACGTAATATAATGTGAAAATACCTGTCTATATTGAAAGTGCACTGTCAGGTAGCTCCTTAACTATTTTCATGCTTAGTGTTGTACCATGTACTGCTTTTCTGGCAACATGGTATAGAGAGAAAGCAAATCCATAGGCTTGCTTATTTTATTTTCTTGGATTTGGAAGGCTGAATATTCAGATATGGAATGGTAAGAAAAGAAGCGCCATATCTTCCATGGAACTGACTGCAGAACAGTCCTTGGAAGGATGCACTTTATTCTAAATTCTCTTTTCTTCTTTAGGCCCCAGAAGATGATCTGGCATGGCTCAGATACAAAAGGCCGTCGGCTGACAGAAAGTTACTGTGAAACATGGAGGACAGATGATAGTGTGGCTATGGGACAGGCTTCTTCATTGCTGAGTGGTAGACTTCTAGAGCAAAGAGCCCAGAACTGCAACAAATCCTTCATCGTTCTCTGTATAGAAAACAGTTTTATGACTTCAGCCCAGAAATAAATCAACAAAAGCACACTTCTCTGAAGAAATTGAAAGGAAGGGGATATGCATCTGGCTCTTCTCCAAAGCCTTCTTGTGCCTAACATTCATTTAAAAAATCTAACATAAACCAAAGACTGTTTCTGTTAGACAATAAAAAGTAATATGGTGCTGAGAATTTTAATTACTTGTGATTTTATTCAGGTGGTTCTGAGATGGTATCTGTCATTATTTAGGTAGGCAAATAGTTAGAATATTACCTGTACAGATGCCAGAAAAGATGTATGCTGTGATATAAAATTGACAGAGGGAGGTGTCACACTATAGACTACTGAATCATGAGCTTTTGAGGACCATCTGACAAAGTGGACTCTGGTGCTAGAAAGCTCATGCCTCAATAAATTAGTTAGTTTATAAGGTGACACCTGCCTCTGTTAGTTTTGTTACACCAGACTAATAGAGCTCCCCTTTTAATGTACTTTGATATATAGTGTGTTTGTACAGGAAACCATTAGTAGTTTTATATTATTGCAGTATTTAGACAATTTTAGTTTTTTGTATTCACTTGTGTATGTACATATTAACACATACTTATTTGCATTTATCTCTTTTTCAATACCCTTCCATGTTTGTTGTTCATTGTAATATATTTGTTATTAGAGGAGACTTAGATGGGAGAGGGGGGGGGCTTTTAATATCTTCAGTATTTATTTTATTAGAAGTACTAGACTGGAACAGCTCTGAGGTCAGCAGCAGGATCCTGTGATTGAAAATAGATCTCTTTTGAGTTTCTGTGATAGCAGTCGGGTATCTGAGATCAACATCATACTCATTTTTGTGTATGTATGTTTTACAAAGGGAGAGATCTCTCGCCAACACCAACATTGAGCTGTGAACATAAGAAGAGCTAGCTGGGATCAGCTTCTGTGAATAGGGAGACGTCTCTACTCGGGTTAATGCCTGAGCAGGATTAAGGCACAGGCAAACTAGGCATATGTCTAGGGCCTAAATGTTTAAGAGGGGCCATTTCACACTATAACTCAATGACATCCAAAGCCATTGGAGCTGACTCTGTGGGTGCTGTGGGTGCTTGAGCACCCCCAATATTGAGAAAATTCCTTGTATGTGTCCAGGGAGGGGTAATTTCCATTGGGCTTAGGAGCCCCGATAATTTTGAAAAGTTGGCTCCTATTTCCAAAGCAGATTTTTACCCTGGTAACTCAGCTGCTGGCAGAAAGAAAAGTATGTGTGGGAGGGGAACCACAGCCACTGCTGTCTACAGACATGTCTATTCTTTCCAACCCCTGAGCACTGTCTTCAATTTGGCAGGAGGAGTAGGTGAGCAGTACTTTTTACCTACTGCTTCCTCCTCTGCAGTTAGAACCATGCAGGGCCCTGCTTTTGGGAGATTTAAAATGTATTTATATTATAATGGGGGGGGGGGGGGGGGGGGGGAGTCCAAAGTACTGTTTGCCTAGAGTTCACCAAAAGGTTAATCCTGCCATGTTTAAAGCAAGGCTATGTTCTGATCTTGCCAGCGAAAGTAAAGAAGTTGTCTTTCAAGGAAAGTTATGATGTACAATTCATATTTTGATAATCCCACAGTAAGTGGAAAATCATCACAGCTAATCTTTGCTGAGAGAACTCTGATCCTGATGCCTATTGCTTTTATTATTTTTCAGTTCAGAAAAATATTTTCAGATTTTGAAGGCCTCAGTATTTTGCATGTGCATGACACTTAAAAATCTAGAATCCCATACTCCGGATCCACCATTTTTTACGAGGGTTGAAACTACAGTTTAAAGGTTTTCCTATTGTGGGATATTGATACCTAAACAAAATGTACAAAAGATGCATTGGAACTTCTTTGGCTCGGATTCTCTCCTGGTCTCCCACATTCTCTTCAAGTGTTGCTTTCAAGCTGCTTCCAATGGTGCATAGTTTGAGACACTCATTAATATCAGCAAAAATCTCTGACTTGTCTTTGCTGTGCACCGGTTGTCTGACTCGCCATCTATTCCTATGGCATATAAGTCTGACTTTGATATCAATGCCATTAGTATGCAGTTTGAGTCTCTGCCATTTATATACTGTGTCTTTCCTATAAGTACATGATCTAAACTATCAACTTTCCCACTATTATTCTCATTCCATTCAATCCTGTGGAGATTGTTTAATTAGTGTGTTGTAGACTATTTTAACAACACTAAATAAAGGACATTTTTACATTATGTGCATTGATTTGTATTTTTAGTAGGCTAACATGGTGATTATTTGTATTTTTTTTTTTTACTTTACTAGATCACCACTGTAATAGAAGAAATGCAGGTCAATATTTAGCCAGCAGTGGTGAGTGTTTTTTCTAAGTGCTGACTACTGCTAGCTAATTTAGGACTGGATATTTAAGGCTGGACCATATCTGGGGACCAGCACTGAATATTCAAGTTTTCTGCAAACCAAGAAGTTATGCAGATGTCAGCTGATATTCACCACCAGTACCTGCATACCTAACTGGGCAAAAGTAGGACTCATTATGGTCCTATCTGCCAAGTTAGGTATGCAGGCACCATTACTGAATATTGTCAGTGTGCTCGCATATCTCCTGGCTGTGCTCTGGCTCCACCCCCAGACCATCTTGGTACTGCCCCAGTTGTGCTAGAGAGGTAAGAGCCAATATTCATTGGCACTACCCAGTCACGTTTCACTGAATACAGGTAGACAGCCAGCTGACTGCAATTTAGCCGGTGGTTAAATCCTTTTTTTTGATTATTTGGGCATTAATTGTAATAACACTAACGGGTTAATTCTGAAAAGGTCACCTAAAGTTGGATGTGGGGATGTTGCGCACAAACCCCTAATTCTGTAAAAGTCGCCAAACGTTACGTGCACAAATTTGGGTATACACCCAATTTGCAAGTGTTATTTAATTAAGCTAATTAGCACCAATAATTGGCTTTTTAACAAGCAATTGTCACTAATTAAATTTAATTGAATTTTACATGCATAAATTTAGGCACCAAAGATGATGCAGAAATGAAAGGGTCATGGGCGGAATGGGGGTGTTCCTAAACTTAACACGTTATAGAATAACGGGGATACACACCTAATACAGGCACATACTTTTGCACCAATCATCATGCCTAAAGTTAGGGGCGATTCCTGGGTGCAAGCGCTATTCTATAAACTGTGCCTAACTTTAAGCAGAGCTCATAGAATAGAAATTGCTTTGGTGCCATATATAGAATCTAGCCCTAAGTGCGAATTCTATAATAGCAATTGCACATGTAGTCACTGTAATAGAATAGTAGAATAAGTCCAGATCTGCTCATTTAACTTTAGGTACAAGCACTTATGTTAGCAAAATGGCTAGTGTAAGCGTGTGCACCTATCTTCAGGTATTCTATAATTCACATGCCAACTGGCAGACATGCTCCTGACCTGCCCATGCCCCTCCCAGGTCCACACATCCTTGCAGTTGCGTAATCTGGAATTTCCGCATGCAGTTTCTAGAATACTGACTAGGAACAATTATGCATATAATATGCAAAATGATAATTGCTAATTTGTGCCAGTTAACACCAATTATAGCCAATAATTGGTCATTAACACAGCTTGTTAGCTAATTAAGTTACATGCACACACTTTTAAAGAATTAGGGGTAAATGTTATAACTTGGGTTAGTGGCAGCGCAGTGCAATGCCAGAATGGAAGACCTGACTTTGATTCCCAGCTCACAATTTCTGCTCCCCGGGTCAACTAGGGATGCTGTAGAGGTCATGGCTACAGCTCATGCAGTGAGAGTCCCTTATTGCACAAAGGCGACATCTAGTGGCTATATTTAGAGCGCATGATTGCAGGATTTCAGAAGGATCCCTGGGACGACTTCTGACCAAGCACTGTTATTGCAATGACTGAATGACTGAACTAAGGTCAGTTGGATGGAAATGTAAAATAGGAGGAAAATCTCAGGTAGTTTAGGGTGAAAGCTCATGGTGGCATATTTAGGCCCTGGTTCTGATTGAGCTTGAAGGCCAAAGGTTGGATAAATAAACTGCTGTGTCAAAAAGGGGGATTTTATACAGATGTCATTATTGGTGAAGAACAAAGACTGATATGATTTGTGACTCGCTTATGAAAGTCAAATAAAAAATAGCTAACAGTATCATTTTTTCTTGAGAAAATGAAAAACTGAATGTGGATAAAACTACTCAGTCATTTTCATTAATTTCAGGTTGGTTGTTAGATGTGTGTTCAAAAATGCTTGCATTTTGCATACTATATGCCAAATGCCAATGGTTGCTGGAGCAGCTTTCATTAAGCATGATTCAAGCAATTGTTAAGATGTTTTAGTAACTAGCTTCAGAATAATTAAAGTGACTGATCAACTGACCTACATTCAGTATCCAACTCTCTATAGAGAGAACAATTGTGGCAATTTTCAAAATGATGCACAGCTTGGTGACATCTACAAATATACACCTCATTATACGGCCACAGAAGATTATAAAATGAGGAAGAATATGCTTAATTATGAAATTAAAATGCAAAAATCTAAGGGCCAAATACCTTTTTAGAGGTGAAGATCAAGCAGTCACTTAACAGGAGTGAGATCTGGGAATGATGATCTCAAAATAGCCAACAGAGGACTTAAATTACTTCTTTAACAATTGCTCTCTTGTTATATGAGTAAAGTTATGTGCAAATGCTCATAATGGGAGTAATTCTATAACAGGATGGCAACTGAAGGCACTGGATATGGTGCTTATTTCAAACCTAGTCTGAAAGTTGGCACCTACTTTTCGTTATACAATATACTTCATAAGTATTCCCATACTGGGGCAGACCGAAGGTCCATCAAGCCCAGCATCCTGTTTCCAACAGTGGCCAATCCAAGTCACAAGTGCCTGGCAAGATCCCAAAACAGTACATTTTATGCTGTGTATCCTAGAAATAAGAAGTGGTTTTTCCCCCAAGTCATTTTAATAATCGCTTATGGACTTTTCTTTAGGAAGTCATCCAAACCTTTTTTAAACCCCACTAAGCTAACTGCTTTTACTACATTCTCTGGCAACGAATTCCAGAGTTTAATTTTATGTTGAGTGAAGAAATATTTTCTCTGATATGTTTTAAATTTACTACTTTATTTCATTGCGTGCCTCCTAGTAGTTTTGGAAAGAGTAAACAAGCGATTCACATCTACCCATTCCATTTCACTCATTATTTTATAGACCTTTATCATATCTCCCCTCAGTTGTCTCTTCTTCAAGCTGAAGAGCTCTAGCCGCTTTAGCCTTTTCTCATAGGGACATTCTCTGGCAACGAATTCCAGAGTTTAATTTTACGTTGAGTGAAGAAATATTTTCTCTGATATGTTTTAAATTTACTACTTTATTTCATTGCGTGCCTCCTAGTAGTTTTGGAAAGAGTAAACAAGCGATTCACATCTACCCATTCCATTTCACTCATTATTTTATAGACCTTTATCATATCTCCCCTCAGTTGTCTCTTCTTCAAGCTGAAGAGCTCTAGCCGCTTTAGCCTTTTCTCATAGGGAAGTCGTCCCCATCCCCATTATCATTTTTGTCGCCCTTCTCTGTACCTTTTCTAATTCCACTATATCTTTTTTTGAGATGCGGTGACCAGAATTGAACACAATATTCATGATGTGATCGCACCATGGAACGTTACAAAAGCATTATAATGTCCTCATTTTTGTTTTCCATTCCTTTCCTAATGATACCTAACATTCTATTTGCTTTCTTTGTCGCCGCACACTGAGTAGAGGGTTTCAACGTATCATCAATGATGACACCTAGATTCCTTTCCTGGTCGGTGACTCCTAATGTGGAACCTTTCATCGTGTAGCTATAGGTCGGGTTGCTCTTTCCCACATGCATCACTTTGTACTTGCTCACATTAAACATCATCTGCCATTTGGACACCCAGTCTCATAAGATCGTCTTGTAATTTTTCACAATCTTCTTATAGTTTAACAACTTTGAATAACTTTGTGTCATCAGCACATTTAATTACCTCACTAGTTACTGCTATCTCTAGATCAGACACAGTCCCAGCACAGACACCTGGGGAACTCCACTATCTACCTACCTTTCTCCATTGAGAATACTGACCATTTAACCCTACTCTCTGTTTTCTTTTAACCAGTTTTTAATCCACAATAGTACACTACCTCCTATCCCATGACACTGCAATTGTCTCTGGAATCTTTCATGAGGTTTTTTTTTTTTGTTACATTTGTACCCCGCGCTTTCCCACTCATGGCAGGCTCAATGCGGCTTACATGGGGCAATGGAGGGTTAAGTGACTTGCCCAGAGTCACAAGGAGCTGCCTGTGCCTGAAGTGGGAATCGAACTCAGTTCCTCAGTTCCCCAGGACCAAAGTCCACCACCCTAACCACTAGGCCATTTCGTTCTTTAGATTGTGGGCTCATCTGAGCAGGGACCGTCCTTCTTTGTTTATTTTGTACAGCGCTGCGTAACCCTAGTAGTGCTCTAGAAATGTTAAGTAGTAGTAGTAGTAGGCCACTCATCCACATGCCTTTTGAAAATCCAGACACACAATATCAACTGGCTCACCTTTATCCACATGTTTGTTCAGCTCTTCAAGGGCAAGTGGACAAAAATGTGCTTATATTTAAGGCGTGAGCACCTGCACCAGCCCAATAACTGATGTAAATGCCTATCAGGCTTATTTTCAAAAGAGAAGGACGCCCATCTTTCGACACAAATCGGAAGATGAGCGCCTTCTCACAGGGTCGACCAAATCAGCATAATCGAAAGCCAATTTTGGGCATCCCCAACTGCTTTCCGTCGCGGGGATGACCAAAGTTCCATGGGGCGTGTCTGAGGCGTAGCGAAGGCAGGACATGGGCATCCTCGAACCATAATGGGAAAAAAAGGGCGTCCTTGATGAGCATTTAGACGACTTTACCTGGTCCAGTTTTTCTTACGACCAAGGCACAAAAAGGTGCCCAAACTGACCAGATGACCAGGGAATCACCTCCCCTTACTCCCCCAGTGGTCACTAACCCCCTCCCACCCTCAAAAAAGAACTTTCAAAATATGTTGTGCCAGCCTCAAAAGTCATACTCAGGTCCATCGCAGCAGTATGCAGGTCCCTGGAGCAGTTTTAGTGGGTGCAGTGCACTTCAGGCAGGTGGACCCAGGCCCATCCCCCCTACCTGTTACACTTGTGGTGGTAAATGTGAGCCCTCCAAAACCCACTGAACCCACATTTAGGTGTCCCCCCTTCACCCATAAGGGCAATGGTAGTGGTGTACATTTGTGGGTAGTGGGTTTTGGGGGGTGTCTCAGCACACAAGGTAAGGCAGCTATGTACCTGGGAGCTTTTTCTGAAGTCCACTGCAGTGCCCCCTAGGGTGCCCAGCTGGTGTCCTGGCATGTCAGAGGGACCCACCAGTGCACTACGAATGCTGGCTCATCCCACGACCAAAGGGCTTGCATGTGGTCGTTTCTGAGATGGGAGTTCTTAGTTTTCATTATCGCCGAAAATCAAAAACAACCAAGTCTAGGGACGACCTAAATGTCAAGATTTGGGCGTCCCCGACCATATTATCGAAACGAAAGATGGACGCCCATCTTGTTTCGATAATACGGGTTTCCCTGCCCCTTCGCCGGGACGTCCTGCGAGGACATCCTCAGGAAAACTTGGGCACCCCTTTTGATTATGTCCCTCCACGTCTCCTTTTGTGCTGGAATGTGCATAAATTATAACTTACAGAATAGGCTTGAAATAGCCTTTAGTAGCCATCCTGTTATAGAACTCCTTTCTTGGCATAACTTCTAGAACAAACAGTCTGTATTCAACTTTAACAACTGGCTAATGGAAAATAATTGGCTAGACCCAATCTGGCTTCAGATCTGGGTACGGAACAGACAGTTCTTGTGTCCCTTGTTGATGATCTGCACAGAAACCGTGACACAGGCTCTGCCTGTATACTAGTGTTACTGGATTTCTCAGCAGCCTTCAATACTGTGGATCATAATATTATGCTTACAAAGCTGGTAGAAACAGGTCTCAGTGACACAGTGTTTATATGGTTCAAATCCTTTTTGTCAGATGACAACAATCAGTTCTGTTCAACAACAGCACATCATTACCTTAGGCACTGAACTGTGGGGTGTCACAGTAATCCATACTGTTTTCCATTTTATTTAATATCTACCTCAAGCTTCTGGCTGAGCTGCTTTCGGTCAATGGACACAAAATTCTGTATCTATGCTGATGATGTGCAACTACTCATTCCTGTTGAGCCAGACCTACCCACAGCATTGAGTAAACTGACTGCATGTCTAACCACAACTCAGGAATGGCCAAACAGCAGCAAACTCTGCCTGAAGTTGAATCCAAGCAAAGCACAGATTCTTTGGGTACCTAACACACGTGAACAAAACCTGACGTCAAAATACTTTTTGGAAAGTATCACAGGTCAGGAATCTTGGATACTGCTAGACTCATCACTCATCCTAATCCCACAAATTTAAACAACCTTTAAAAATTGTCTCTAGCTGTTAGTAGAGGGTGGGTGGGGGGGAGGGTTGGGGTATTGCTTTTTGGATATATACTTTTGTTTCTTTACTGATGTGTGCTTCTTTTTGTTATATACTGAATAAAGATGATTAAAAAAAAAGTCTCATCACCTGTAGCAGCTATGAATCTCTCTCCATATATTGATAAGACAAGTCTGCATCAGCTCCAACTAATTCAGAATGCTGCAGCACGACTGACAGAAGGCTGGAAGCGGTGTGACCTTATCACATCCTTCCTGCAAATACTACACTGGCTACCAGTACCTTACAGGGTTAAATTTAAAACTCTGATTTTCAAGGTCCTCAGACAAAATGGGCCAGAGTACTTAAAGAATAAATTAGCCATTTTACATACCTGTGATACTCAAAGGTCCTCTCAAACAGCATCACTACCTGTACCCTCATCAAAAGAAACTGTATGATGTGATAGCCAGCAGCGAGCCTTCTCAGGGGTAGCCCCAAGCTCTGGAATTTACTCCCAGAGGGGCTATGTCTAACTCAAGACTACCTCTACTTCAGGAAGCAGGTGAAAGCCTGGCTCTTCTCCCAAACCTTTAATACACCTGTTAATTATACAGCACTCTGCACCTGGACTTGCTTGCTACACACACACACTCATAGGCGGTCGGTGGCCCAACTATTTGGGGAGGCTAAAGGGGGTGGGGGTTAGGGGTGGAGCTTACATCCATAATTGTCTAACAGAAAAAAAATAAGTAAAAATAAAAGTCAATTAATATCATTTATTAAATGTAGATATTAGATATCTATCATATGACAAAGAATTAAAGTGGTTGCGCAAAGCATATATTAACCACAATCGCTCAACTGCAAAACACTATGCACAAATTTGTGCAAAAACACACTCAGAACCTTACTGTACGGAGTTCCAAGATGGCCGCTGACTGAGACAGATGTGTTTTAGAGCTCCTCCAGGTTTTACTGTTACTTTCTAATTGCTTTGTAATGCTGAAGAGAAGGGGCAGAGCTGCTGCTACTGCAGCCCAGCAGCAAAGACCTTTGATATCTTCTGGCTTGATTGAATCTTATCTGCAACGAGCTCAGGTTTCATCAGCAGCGTCGGTGAGCAGTTCGCTGGAACAGCCCAGGATAGGAGACCAGGAGCTGAACCTTGAACTGGAAGTTTCTTTGAGCCCCGACGCAAGGGCCCCTCCTCCCCAGCCTGTGGGAAGTAGTTCTCCGGTGGCGGCGTCCTTAGCCCTGAATACCGAAGTGTTACAGGGTGGAACTGGAAGGGAGGCAGTGTTAGCCTTAACGGAGAACGTGGGAGATTTGTCAGCTTCTTCCCTGTTATCTCACACTGCCGGAAAAACACAGGAGGAGTTGCGAGGGACATTGGAAGGTGAGAAACATGTTTCACAGGAAGAGAGTGAGAGCATTGCATTTGCTAAACTTTTTCAGAAACCAGATGAAGTGACATTGGACAATTTATGGCAGTTGATTGCAGAAATGGGGAAGTTTTTGTGCCCCCAGATGAGGAAAATAAGAAATGAAGTTGTGATATTAGATGGGAAGGTAACAGAAATTGAGAATGAGGTGAAAATAGTTAAAGCAGATTTGGCTAAACAGGAAAAGGATGTTTTAGAGTTGAAATCACAGCAAACAACAATGCTTAAAGACTTGGTTAATTTAAGGAGAAAATCGGAAATGCTGGAAAATACTTCAAAATCTAATAATCTGCGTTTTATAAATTTTCCGCGACAACCACTTATCTCCCCTCGGGAGATGCTAAAAAATTACCTCAGAGAAATTCTAGAGATAGAAGATAAGATATGCCACCCTTTTCACAGGTTTTTTATATACCTGTGAAGGGTTTGGATCCTTTACAAAGGAATAATATTCGAATGCGCAACCATTGATGTTTCTGCCCTTCTTGAAATGTCGGATTCAGAACAGATAACACCAACTACTATGTTGGCCACAGTCGCGTTACCTTCGGACAAGATCTGGATTTTAAAGAAGTTTTTTCAGAATAAAGAAAAAACCTTTCGTGGTTTGCAAACTCGTGTTTTTCCAGATCTAGCGAGGGAAACGCAAAGACGACGACAAAAGTTTTACAGATGAGACAGGAGACACTCTCAACTGGGTGCACTTTTTACCTTAAATAATCCTTGCAAATGTTTAATCTCCTATCAAGCCGTGAAATATATTTATTTTGATCCTGACCAATTGTCATCTTTTTTAACATCTAAGAGAGCTCCCAGTTAAGTAAAGTTGAATAGAAACTCGTCTGTATCTCAAAATTTGATTTATAAAGTTTATTACCTGTTTTCTCCTATTTAGGAATCTTGGACTCCTGTTGTGGACTTTAAATGAAGCTATAATATTTAATTTGTGTTATGAATAATATCTTTAGATTTAATTGTAATAGTGGATTTTTCTTTACAAGTTTATACTTGTTTACTATGTATAAAAACGATTAAAAAAAAAGAACCTTACTGTACCATAAATATTACACTGGGCAGACTCTAACACACCAATATACCACCCATACAGATAACATCACAGACCATCAACAATATGAAACAAGGGATCATATCACAATTCTCATGTACAGCCACAAAACATCCTTTTATGGTGGATAGTATTCACAATGAGCTCCTTTTATTAACGACCAGATAGAGAAGAATTTTCAAATTTCAATTTTGGCACAGTATGTCATCACAAAAAAAAATATAAGAAAACCAATGGACTGCATTAGGGGCTTATAGCCCATTTAGTTATGTTTAAACAAAAGAGATCTGCATGAAACAAAATATTTATTTTTTATTTTGACTTATAATCTAAAACCTGTCTCAGAGTCAGCACTCTTCTGAAATCCAACGTGCGGCGTGCCACGATTTCCTTTTGAATTTGATAGTAAGTCTGGAAACACTAGTATTCAAGCTCAGACAGTCACTGGGTGGATAGTATTCAAAAATGAGCTTCTTTTAATAACGACCACAGAGATAAGAGTTTTCAAATTTCAATTTTGGCACAGTATAAGTCATCACAAACAAAATATAAGAAAACCAATGGACTGCATTAGGGGCTTACAGCCCATTTAACTATGTTTAAACAAAAGAGATCTGCATGAAAGAAAATATTTCTTTTTTATTTTGACTAATAATTTAAAACTAAACCTGCCTCAGAGTCAGCACCTCTCCTCCTGAAATCCAACGTACGTGCGGCGTGCCCTCAGAATAAGAACTGTAACCATCGGAGCCAACTTTTCAAAATTTTGGGGGGTGCTAAGCCCAGTGGAAATAATCCTTTCTTGGACACATACAAGGAATATTCTCAATATTGGGGGTGCTCAAGCTCCTATGACTGTAACTCATGCAAACTCAGTAATAAAGATTTTAGTAAGCTTAGTCACTATCAAAAAGGTTTTATTTGGGTTGCAGGAAGGAAGGCTGATCAGAATACATCTAAAATTCAATTACATAGATAATTTCATTGGACTGCAGGCTGGATTAGAGAAACAGCTTCCCTGTGTTATCCAGACCCGAGGCTATTTCCCCACCATGCAATTTACAGGTAACTTAAGTTTTGTAGTTTCTTGCTAGACCAAAGCAACTTTTCAAGCAGTCTACAACATCCTCGTTTTACTGGGGAAAAATGAAGGAACAGGAATTTTAAAATAATTTGTTACCTATCCCCCCCCACACACACACACATACACACTCGCTCTCTCTCTTTTTTGTTTTTTTAATCCGCCTTCCATGGACGTCCCATGGCCAGTTAACTCTGAACTATGGCTAGCATTAGGGACTGGAGGGAACCGTTTATTCCAAACATCTTTGTTCTGATTTCCTTTGGATTCTGTGGGTGCGCCTCCTGTTAGATACTAGGAATTATGTCTGTAAATTGTTAGTGAACACCCTGACCACAGTTTGAAAGGCAGTGGAATTGAGGCTTGGCTAAAAATACCATTAATTGGAAATATGATAAATTTTATTTAATTTAAGCTGATTGTTCTTTCATGGCCTCTGCATTGCAGCTTATATTCTGGTATTTGACTTCCTGGAACCTTGTCTAAAAAAATACAAATAATTGAATTTTTAAGAAATGGATTTCTATGACATTTGAATTGGTTCTGTTATTTACAAAAAGCATTTACTAGAGCATTTTTTTTTTTGTTCAACAACTTACTGAAGGGTCCCATTGACAGAGCAAATCTGTTACTTGACTTGCTGAAACAAGGCTTCGCCACAATTTCCTTCTGGTCTGGGAAGTATTACAGGCAGCCACTCTTAGCCAGAGCCCAGCCTTCCCTGACGGTGCCGTGACGGGTTCCGCCCGTGCGTTCCCAGTGCTTTTGCTGAACAGGAAGTTGCATGATGCAATGACAAGTGCCCTGGTAGGGAAGGCTGAGGCGCAGGCACCGAAGCAGATGAGATTGCTATCTAATCGATCACTACAGTACCGCTACTGGTAGCGTAGCGATCAAGGGAGCAGGGGAGCACTCAGCAGGACTCGATGCCAGCCCGGAAGTGAGTCATGCAGCGGGGGAGGGAGAGAGTGAGGAGAACCACAGGACGCTGCAAAAAAGCGAGCGGACTGGCTGGGGAGGCTTAGCCTCCCCAAGTCTCTTATACCTGGTGCCTATGCACACACTGTAACTTTCTACAGTTAAACAAGATATAAGGAACTGGTCTAAGAACTTGCCTAGAGTTTAGTCACCCATCTATTTATCCAACTGACTCGGTAACCACCACTCTTGCCCCTCTATATATCTGCATTTGGCCCACTGGCTAATTGGTAAGTTGGGTTGTAGAAAACATTAGTATCATATCCATGTTTGAATGTTCTAATGTGTGCTTATTAGATGTTTCATTAACATTATGTGACATCAGATTATATGCAAGATCAGTGGTAAATAAAAGTGAAATCATCATAGACTGGATCACCTCAAAAAAAACCTAGATCTACTTTTCATCACAGAAACCTGGATCCATCAACCAGAAGATCTTATCATTAACAAACTATGTCCTCCGGGCTACAAACTATCACACTGGCCTAGGAAAGATAAAAGAGGAGGAGGAATTGCACTCATCTACAGATCATACTTCTCCGCAGAACCCACCTCAGAGTCCATCTCAACTCAACTTGAAATTGCCTCTATAAAACTATACAGCCCCATGCTATACAAACATTTAACCTGTATACTGTTCTACAGACCTCCCAATAACTGGAACCATAACCAAACCACATTCATGGACTTTGTATCAAATGCATGCATCAACAACTCCAATATACTATTACAAGGGGACCTAAACCTCCATCTAGAAGACTCCAACTCTGCCCACACCCGGGATTGTATAGACTTCCTCCAACTATGTGATTTCAACCTCCCTCCAATAGTACCAACCCACAATAAAGGCCATTCACTCGACATCATGTTCAAGCTGACTCACTGGCAGGAAGTCACTGCACAGCAGGAGGTGGGTTGGGCTCTGGATAGAGATTGAGATATGTTCGAGAAGATTTGGATCGATCAAGTTGGTCATGTAGCTTGGAGATTCGCCATGGAGGATCTTGTGGATCAATGTGTGGGCTTTGAAGTTTATGCGTTCCTTGATAGGGAGCCAGTGAAGTTTTTCTCAAAGTGGTGTAGCAGTTTCAAATCGTGATTTGCCGAAAATGATTCTGGCTGCTGTATTTTGGGCGGTTTGGAGTTTTTTCATGATTTGGGCTTTGCAACCGATGAAGATGCTGTTGCACTAGTCGGCATGGGTGAGTACAGTGGATTGTACTAGACTGCGGAAAGTTTTCTGTGGGAGTAATGGTTTTACTCTTTTCAGTACCCACATCATGTTGAACATCTTCTTCGTCGTGGCTTTTGCATGAGTTTCCAAAGTTAGGTGGTTGTCTAATGTTACTCCTAGGATTTTTAGATTGTTAGATATTGGGATTGTAACGTTGGGGGTGATCAGGGTGGTTGGGAGCAGAGTAGCATGTTGTGATGAAAGGATTAAGCATTGAGTTTTTTCTTGTTCATTTTCATCTTGAAGCATTGGCCCAGGATGTTAGGATGTTCATGGCAGAGATAATTTTCTCTGAGATTTCTGTAAGGTGGATTGGAAAGGGATGAATATTGTGACATCATCAGCATAGATGAAGGGGTTAAGGCCGGAATTTTGGATAGGGATTTGGCCAGAGGAATCATCATAAGGTTGAGAGGATCGGAGATAGAGGTGAGCCTGGGGGACTCCGCATTTGATGACCACGTAGGCGATATTGATGAGGTTGATTTGACCTGATATGATCTGGTGGTGATAAAACTTTTTATCCACTTAATGATGTTTCCGCCGATCCCTAGTTTGTCCAGTAGTTTTGTGAGAATATTGTGGTCTACCATGTCAAATACACTGGATAGGTCGAACTGCAGAAGTATTTTGTTGCCAATTGAAATTTCCTGTTTGAACCTGGATATCAGGGTGAGCAGTACTGTTTCTGTGCTGTGTGCAGGTCGAAAACCCGATTCTGATTCATGTAGAGATCACTCTATTTTCCATCAGTTTGGTTAGAAGAGGGATGGATGCCACAGGTCGATAATTAGTGATGTCATTTGCTGGTTTCTTGGGGTTTTTCGGTATTGGTGTAAGTAGAATATTGCCATGTTCGGAGGGGAAGAAGCCTTGTTGAAGTAGGAAATTTAAGTGGGTGGTGAGTTCTGTAATGAATCGTTCTAGGGCATTTTTCATAAGATAATTGGGGCATGGGTCCAGGTGGCAGTGAGACTTGGAGAGTTTGGATAGTGCTGAGGAGATTTCCTTAGTACTGAGGGGGGTGAAATTTGTCCAGTAGCGATCTGCTGGGATGTCTTCAGAATCGGGGTCCAGTTCGTCAAGGAAAGTGTCAATATTGCTATCATCAGGGGGAATTGTGTTGCACAGATTAGTAATTTTATCGTTGAAGTATTTGGCCAGCTGTTCGGCAGATGGACAATTTGAGGGTGAAGTTGTTACTGGGTTCGTGTTAAGTTAAGAAGATTCTTTATGATTTTGTATTGTTTTTTTATGTCTGTCCGGTGGTTGTGATTTGTTTTGTGTAGTATGTTATTTTGGCTTGTGTCATGTTTACTAGCCTTGTCTTCGGTTAAATGATAAACTGATTTTCCCAGTCTGGCTGTCTTTGTGTGAGCTTTGAGATCCCACCTTGCTGATAAGGCTTGGCTTGCCTTTTGTTCTTCGCCTGAAGCGGTTAGCTGCTGGCCTGGCTAGGGTTACCATATTTTGTCCTCTGAAAAAGAGGACACATGTCGCGCCCCCTGCCCCGCCCACACCATGCCCCTTTCACATCCTCACCCTGCTCTCTCACCGGCCCCTGTCACATATTCTCCTCCCCCCCAAGTCACATATTCCCCTTACCTTCCCCCCCCCCCCCATCACCTCCCCTCCCCTTACTATCTATTGCCCTGGTGGTCTCGCGAGGCCGCGTCAACTCTTGGCGGCCATTTTGAATCCCGAGACAGTCACACAGCAACAGGATGCAGGGCAAGGGCAGCGCTCCGGGCAGGAAAGAGGGGGCTCTTTCCTGTCCTGAAGAGGTCACTAGACCACCAGGGCAGTAGATAGTAAGTAAAGGAAGGGGAGGGGAGGCTAGGATAGATCCGCCGCCTGCCACGCCCGTTGTCCAGAAATCCGGACAAACGGGCGGACTGGCAAAACCCGCCCGGACGCTCAGACATGTCCTCAAAAAGAGGACATGTCCGGGTAAATCCGGACGTATGGTAACCCTAGGCCTGGCACTATTTTTGCCTCATCAGAGACAAAACCACACCCAGTCACAGACCAGTTTTTTTCCCCCCAGTTTTATTTCTTTTAGCTTTTATCTCATTAATGTTTTCTTTTGCATAACTTTATGGTATTTTTCTCCTGCTTCTTTTTATGAAACATGTACATGTAAAAAAAATAACATAGCTAGATCAGTGGAATATAAAGAAATATATTTTTATTATTATTTGTAAGTACTCCTCTGAGACTTTCTTTATTACCTGCAGAAATAAAGAAACTCCTCGGAGTACTGCATTTCGATAGTGTGCTCTCATTTTATTTATTAGGATTTATTTACCGCCTTTTTGAAGGAATTTACTCAAGGCTGCAACCTTTTATCTATCTGTCTTGCCTTTTCCCAGGAAAATGCCAGACAGACAAGGGGATGGTAGTAAATGTATTAGTTACAGCTAAAATGTAATGTTTTCACATTCCATACAGACTTACGGTCTCTTTTTCTTTAAGAATACACTTTTCCTTAAAGGTGACTTTATTTTGAAGCCCCATCTTGATTATGTAACACTTTGTAAAGGTATTTTCTGCTATTTCTACATGCTTTATTGTTCACATATGTTTACATTCTTGTGTCCCTGAGCAATCGGCTGTACTTTACAAGTGAGATTCATCAACACAGGATTTACAACAATCCTGCTTAAGTAGAGGAGTGTGGTAGCCGTGTTAGTCCACTCTTAAGGTTATCAATAGAAATCAAACAAAATAAAACATGGAAAAGAAAATAAGATGATACCTTTTTTATTGGACATAACTTAATACAGTTCTTGATTAGCTTTCGAAGGTCGCCCTTCTTCCTCAGATCGGAAATAAGCAAATGTGCTAGCTGACAGTGTATATAAGTGAAAACATTCAAGCATTACTATGACAGTCTGACAGGGTGGGAGGATGGGGGTGGGTAGGAGGTATGTTATGGGAAGTTATGTCCAATAAAAAAGGTATCATCTTATTTTCTTTTCCATGTTTTATTTTGTTTGATTTCTATTGATAACCAACAATCCTGCTGAAATTTTTGTTTTGCTAATAATGCAAGGCAACATTTGTATCCAGTTTTACTTAATGTGTTTTAGTTCATTAATATCTGTGTTACTTTACCTCAGCTAACTGAGATTCTAGAGAAATTACCCCACAGGAAAAGTAAATCTAGATGAATGTTTAGATTAAGAGGTTGGGCTAGTTTGTGTACCTTGAGAGAGGGTGTTTTGTACTGCCCCAGAAAATTGGTTTAAATTGCTTTCTCTTTCACCATATTATTTCAGAAACAAGAGGGATGCTGTATTTTTATTTTTCTCTAATTTATTTTTTTTATTAATGACATGATTTTAAAGTAGAGGTTTGTTTGTAAGCAGACCTGATTACTCAGAAAACCACAATGGTAAAGATTTAAAATTATGTTTTGATATATTCTTTTAGTTAAAACCAACATAGCAATTGATTTTATTCTAAATTAATTATAGCTAGAATTGCATAAGGTATAAACCTGAAAACAGCATTGAGCAGATGGCATTTTGTTAAGGAACTGGATATTGAGTACGTTGCTCCAACTATGAAGTTTTCATTGCTCTACTCTGTTTAATTGTTTTCATTCACAGCACCTTTATTTACTCTAAAGTTGACACCTTTTTAGAAGCATCATGTCACCCTGTTTACAAATATCAGCCTGACCAGCTGGAATAAAAGAAGAATTTCACCCATAAAACGTGGCAAGACACAATATATACGGGACTGTCTTGTAACCAAACAGTGACACCTATAGCTGCATAGTTGGAAGGAGACTTTTAGTTGGATTCATTTATGTGATTTAAAGATCTATTCCATTTATTGGGTGAACTGTTGAACTCCAGCATTTAAACTGTTGGTTTGACTTGACGGAATATTACTCTTTTTTGTATAATCTTTCATTAATTAAGTTACATTTTATGCTGATTTCTTTCTTTGGTTCTCTTCATCTTACTCTAAATCCTTTCTGCTTACTATGTGTAAACTCATATGTTAACACAATTAGTTTTAATATTATTAAAACAATTGATTGTTTTATGTTTCATAATGCTTCTGTTCACATAAAGCGAAGATACTTGCCTATAGCAGGTATTCTCTGAGGACAGCAGGCTGATTGTTCTCACATGTGGGTCGGCGTCCACGGCGGCCCCAGGAACGGAGATTTTCCAGCAAAATCTTTAAAAACTTTGCGACAGCCAGTAGGGCGCGGGATGGACGCACCACGCATGTGTGGCCATCTTCCCGCCCACGCGCATCCGTTCCCGCCTCAGTTAAATGAAAAGCAAAGAAAGAATAACACAACAACTCCAAAGGGGAGGAGGGTGGGTTTGTGAGAACAATCAGCCTGCTGTCCTCAGAGAATACCTGCTACAGGTAAGTATCTTGGCTTTCTCCGAGGCAAGCAGACTGCTTGTTCTTACATGTGGGGTAACCCTAGCCCCCAGGCTCACTCAAAACAAGAAAGAAGGCCAATTGAGCCTTGCAACAGCGAGGACATAACAAAGATTGACCTTTGAAGAAACAGCTGAGAGTGCAGCCTGGAACAGAATAAAAATGGGCCTAGGGGGGTGGAGTTGGATTCTACACCCCGAACAGATTCTGCAGCACCGACTGCCCGAACCGACTGTTGCGTTGGGAATCCTGCTGAAGGCAGTAATGAGAGGTGAATGTGTGGACGGATGACCACGTCGCAGCCTTGCAAATTTCTTCAATAGTGGCTGACTTCAAGTGGGCCACTGACACTGCCATGGCTCTATCACTATGAGCCGTGACATGCCCCGCAAGAGTCAGCCCAGCCTGGGCGTAAGTGAAGGAAATGCAATCTGCTAGTCAATTAAAAATGGTACGTTTCCCGACAGCAACTACCCTTCTGTTGGGATCAAAAGAAACAAACATTTGGGCGGACTGTCTGAAGGGGCTTGTCCGCTCCACATAGAAGGCCAATGCTCTCTTGCAGTCCAACGTATGAAACTGACGATCAGCAGGGCGGGTATGATGACGGCGAAAGAATGTTGGCAAGACAATTGACTGGTTAAGATGGAACTCCGACACCACCTTCGGCGAGAACTTAGGGTGCATACGGAGGACTACTCTGTTATGATGAAATTTAGTATAAGGAGCATGGGCTACCAAGTCTTGAAGCTCATTGACTCTACGAGCTGATAGACAAGGACGGATAGACAAGGAAACTTTCTGGCAACAAATCTACGACGACGACTGGTCAATAGATCCAAACTCAAACAACTTTCTTAACAAGGATCTGGGTTTTCTAGTCCATTATAAATCATAAAGTTGTATTTCTCTGTTTATCACCCTCCTCTCACCTACCCACACCCATCCTGTTAGACTATCAATGAAATGCTTTGATGTCCCCATGCATACCTCATACCCACCCCCCACCCTGCTAGACTGTCAATGAAATGCTTGGATGTTTCATTTATATATACTATCATCAACTACTACATTTGCTTATTTCTGATCTGACGAAGAAGGGCAACCTTCGAAAGCTAATCAAGAAATGTATTAAGTTATGTCCAATAAAAAAGGTATCATCTTATTTTCTTTTCCATGATTTATTTTGTTTGATTTCTATTGATAACCTTTAAGAGTGGACTAACACGGCTACCACACCTCTCTACTTCACAGAAAGGGATAACAGATGCAAACTTATTCTGGATGACATCGCTCCAATACACTCCAAAACTCTACTCAGACGGAACCCATCACCATGGTTTAACTACGCAAACCAGGAAACTAGAAAAAGCTTGGAGCAAATCAAAAAAACAATCTCACTCAATGCATGAAAACAGACACAAAAGAACTACAAGAATGCCATCAAACAAGCCAAAAGATCCTATTATACAAAACAAATTACAACCACCGGGACATTAAAAAACAGTATCAACTTATAAAAAAAATCTTCTCAACACTGATCCAGTCACAACGTCATCCTCAAACTGCCATCTGCCGACCAGCTGGCCATATACTTTTTTTTTAATTATTTTATTTATTCATTTATATTACATTTATGTCCAATACATAAATGGGGAAAAAAGAGAAAATATCAATTAAAACAAACATTAAGGAAAAATATCATCTTTGTTAGTCCCACATTATTGTCCACAATTGGGGGATCCAAGATCAGGAAAACAATCTCAAAGAAAATAAGAAAAACAGGGAATGGTAATCTTACAATTCATATTTTCTGAGGGAGGAAGGTTAATCGGTAATTGCAGCCACTACAGTGATAACTTAAAGGAAGTTGCTGCAGAGGGTTCTTCATCTGTTCTTTTAACTGCACAAACTCTTATAATTTCCTGGGTTCAACAAATAAGTAATCAGGAAATAAAACACTTACAAGGGAATCGCTCTAGGAAGGTCCCACCTAGGGCAATGATTCTTGGCTTAAAAGCCAAGAGTTCGCACCTCCTAGTCTGCGATTCTCTTGATATGTCAGGAAATATATTTATCTTTGAACCCAAAAAAACTATCAGCCAGTGGCGTTCCTAGGGGGGCTGACACCCGGGGCGGATCGCCGATGCGCCCCGCCCCCCGGGTGCAGCACCCCCCCAGATGCAGCGCGGACCCCCCCCCCCGGCGAAAGGACACCCCCCCCCCGCGAAGGAACCACCCCCCAGTGCACGCCGTGCGCGCGCCTGTCCTCCGTTGTTCCATGCTTCTTCTCTGCCCCGGAACAGGAAGTAACCTGTTCTGGGGCAGAGAAGAAGCATGGAACAACGGAGGACAGGTGCGCGCGGCACCCCCCCCCCCCCAGCGGCGTGCACCAGGGGCGGACCGCACCTACCGCTCCCCCCCCTAGGAACGCCACTGCTATCAGCCATATGTCGGAAATACAATTTCAAAACATTGTTCCTATCTAAATCAAAGCTGGCCATATACTTTAACGACAAAATTATCAATCTGTGTAACACAATTCCCCAAGACGATGCCAACATCGACAGTTTCCTTGACGAACTGGACCCCAACATGGACGAAATCCCGGCAGACCGCTGCAGGACAAACTTCATCCCCCTCACCACTGAGGAAATTCTCAGTGGGTCTTTTTCTGCTGTCATCTACTATGTTACTATCCAAACTCTCCAAGTCACACTGCCACCTGGACCCCTGCCCCAACTACCAAATGAAAAATGCGCCTGCAAGATTCATCACAGACCTTACCACTCACTTAAACTTCCTACTTCTGCATGGCTCCTTCCCCACCGAGCATGGTAACATACTGCTCACACCAATACCAAAAAAACCGCAAGAAACAAGCAAACGACATTACCAATTACCGCCCTGTGGCCTCCATCCCTCTACTGATCAAACTAATGGAAAACAGAGTAATCTCCCAACTCAACGAATTTATACAAAAATTCTCCATACTGCATGAGTCGCAATTGGGCTTTCGGCCTGCACACACCACAGAAACGACACTACTCACATTAATATCCAAGTTCAAACAAGAAATATCATTCGGAAACAACATACTTCTTCTGCAGTTCAACTTATCAAGCGCATGTGACATGGTAAATCATGACATTCTTACAAAACTACTGGACAAACTAGGGATTGGCAGAAACATCATTAAATGGATAAAAAGTTTCATCACCACAAGATCCTACCAAATCAAATCAACCACAACAATCTTGTCTGCGTGGTCATCAAAATGCGGAGTTCCCCAAGGATCACCTCTATCCCCGATCCTCTTCAATCTTATGATGATCCCCCTGGCCAAGTCCCTATCCAAATATGGACTAAACCCCTTCATTTACGCAGATGACGTTACCATATTCATCCCTTTCCAATCAAACCTAGCAGAAATCTCTGATAAAATAACCACTGGCATGAACATCTTAGCTTCCTGGGCTAATGCTTTTAAGATGAAAATGAATAAAGAGAAAACACAATGCCTAATAGTAACATAGTAAATGACAGCAGAAAAAGACCTGCATGGTCCATCCAGTCTGCCCAACAAGACAAACTCATATGTGCTACTTTTTGTGTATACCCTACTTTGATTTGTACCTGTCCTCTTCAGGGCACAGACAGTATAAGTCTGTCCAGCACTATCCCCGCCTCCCAACCACCAGCCCCGCCTCCCACCACTGGCTCTGGCACAGACCGTATAAGTCTGCCCAGCACTATCCTCGCCTCCCACCACCGGCTGGCTCTGCCACCCAATCTCGGCTAAGCTCCTTAGGATCCATTCCTTCTGAATAGGATTCCTTTATGTTTATACCACGCGTGTTTGAATTCTGTTACTGTTTTCATTTCCACCACCTCCCGCGGGAGGGCATTCCAAGCATCCACTACTCTTTCCGTGAAAAAATACTTCCTGACATTTTTCTTGAGTCTCATCCCAATACTCTACACTCCACCCAACTACCCTGATCACTCCTGATGTCACAATTCCCAAATCCAACAATCTAAAAATCCTAGGAGTAACATTAGACAACCACCTAACTCTAGAAACTCACGCAAAAGCCATGACAAAGAAGATGTTCAACAAGATGTGGGTGCTGAAACGAGTGAAACCTTATCTCCCCCTAAAAACTTCCCGAAACGTGGTACAATCAACTGTCCTTACCCATGCTGATTACTGCAATAGCATTTTCATTGGCTGTAAGGCCCAAATCAAGAAAAAACTCCAGACCGCCCAAAACACAGCAGCCAGACTCATTTTTGGTAAATCACGATTTGAAAGCACAACACCTCTCCGTGAAAAACTCCACTGGCTCCCTATCAATAAATGAATAAACTTCAAAGTCCTAACATTGATTCACAAGATTATCTACGGAGAATCTCCAAGCTACATGAACAACCTTATAGACCTACCAACTAGAAACGGATCAAAATCTTCTCAAACATATCTCAACCTACATCTTCCCAACTGCAAAGGTCTCAAGTACAAAACCTACTATGCATCCAACTTCTCCGTCATAGGCAGCCAAATCTGGAATGCCCTACCCAGACCCATTCGAACAATCGGTGACCATCTACCCTTCTGGAAGTTGCTAAAAACTTACCTCTTCAAGCAAGCCTACCCAAATGACCCGACTTAATCTATGAGACCATCCCATACCACCCCCATTTAACTTATCTCAACCTATTCTAAGCAACCACATCTTACCTCTACCATTCTACAGCTGTGTTCTTTCTATGATACTTTGTAACCCCTACTATGTAAGCCGCACTGAACCTGCTATCGAGCGGGAAAGAGCGGGGTATAAATGTAACAAACAAACAAATAAATAAATAAATAAAAATAAATAACAGCCACCAAGAAAATGACCTTCCAGGTCAAGTACTTCAGATGGCAGGAATCCAGTGGCTCAAAAGGAGCTTTCATCAGCTGGGTGAGGACGACGTTGAGATCCCATGACACTGGTGGAGGTTTGACAGGGGGCTTTGACAAAAGCAAACCTCTCATGAAGCGAACAACTAAAGGCTGTCCAGAGATAGGCTTACTATCTATACAATAATGGAAAGCACTAATTGCACTAAGAGAACTCTTACAGAGTTGGTCTTGAGACCAGACTCTGACAAGTGTAGAAGGTATTCAAGCAGGGTCTGTGTAGGACAAGAGCGAGGATCTAGGGCCTTGCTGTCACACCAGATGGTAAACCTCCTCCATTTAAAAGAATAGCACCTCTTTGTGGAATCTTTCCTGGAAGCAAGCAAGACTCAGAAGACACCTTCAGAAAGACCTAAGGAGGCGAAGTCTACGCTCTCAACATCCAGGCCGTGAGAGCCAGAGACTGGAGGCTGGGATGCAGAAGCGCCCCTTCGTTCTGAGTGATGATGGTTGGAAAACACTCCAATCTCCACGGTTCTTCGGAGGACAACGCCAGAAGAAGAGGGAACCAAATCTGATGCGGCCAAAAGGGCGCAATCAGAATCATGGTTCCGAGGTCTTGCTGCACTTTCAGCAAAGTCTTCCCCACCAGAGGTATCGGAAGATATGCATACAGAAGGCCCTTCCCCTAATGGAGAAAGGCATCTGACACTAGTCTGTCGTGGGCCTGAGGTCTGGAACAGAACTGAGGGACCTTGTGATTGATTTGAGTGGCAAAAAGATCCACCGAGGGGGGTGCCCCATTCTCGGATGATCTTGCGTACCATGCCCAAGTTGAGCGACCACTCGTAAGGTTGTATAATCCTGCTCAACCAGTCGGCCAGACTGTTTACGTCTGCCAGATATGTGGCTTAGAGAAACATGCCGTGATGGCGAGCCCAAAACCACATCTGGACAGCTTCCCAACACAGGGGGCGAGATCCGGTGCCCCCTGCTTGTTGATGTATTGCATGGCAACCTGGTTGTCTGTCTGAATATGAATAATTTGATTTGACAGTCGATCTCTAAAAGCCTTTAGCGCATTCCAGATCGCTCGCAACTCCAGTAGATTGATCTGAAGACCTGATTCCTGGAGGGACCAAGCTCCTGCCTCTGAGGTGTTCTTCATCAGCCAATCGTCGAGATAAGGGAACACATGCACTCCCAGTCTGCGTAGCGATGCTGCAATAACTGCCAGGCATTTTGTAAAGACCCTGGGCGCAGACGCGAGACCAAAGGGTAGCACACAATATTGAAAGTGCTGTTTTCCCAGACGGAGTCGAAAATACTGCCTGTGAGCTGGAAGTATCGGGATATGTGTGTAAGTCCAGAGAGCATAGCCAATCGTTTTTCTGAATCATGGGAAGAAGGGTGCCCAGGGAAACCATCCTGAACTTTTCTCAGACCAGATATTTGTTCAGGGCCCTTAGGTCTAGGATGGGATGCATCCCCCATTTTCTTTTGCACAAGGAAGTACCTGGAATAGAATCCTAGCCCTTCTTGCCCTAGTGGTACGGGGTCAACCGCACTGGCGCTGAGAATGGCGGAGAGTTTCTCTGCAAGTACCTGCCTATGCTGGAAGCTGAAGGACTGAGCTCCCGGTGGACAATTTGGAGGTCTGGAGATCAAATTGAGGGAGTACCCTAACCGGACTATTTGAAGAACCCACTGGTCGGAGGTGAAAAAATTTTAACCTCACTTGACGGCGGTAGTAAATAACTTTGTTTCAGATATCATCTTATTGGAGAGTTACATGGACAATTTGACTGAACCCTTTGAGAGTGAAAAATTGATATAATAAATGAGTTCTACACAAGCTAGAAGTGGTTATGATCCTGAAAATAATAATGGACCAGAAACCTTTTGAATGATAAGGTGGATGTTATTGTGGATGATTAATGTCGAGATTATTGTTTTTCCCCCGAGTTCCAGGTATGAGTCCTAAAGTTTTCCTCAGAAATATTTCCTTATTACTTCGAAAGCCTGTGAAAGCCTGTGAAGCCTGTGAAAACTGGGATTGCTTTAATCAGTGGGATTTGAATTAGAAACTTAAGTATATGTATTGTTAAATAATTTCTGGTTTTTAAAAGAGAGAGAGTGTAATCAGATGTATTATTTCTAACTAAAATCTGGACAATAAGTATGTTCTCAATGAAATGAATTGACTATACACCGTATTTGGTCTTGAAGAAGCCAACCAGATGATCAATGCGGAATAATGAATTAGATGAGTAATATCTGGGGATAATCAGGTTAATACCATGCTTTTTTTTTTTCTGTTTACTGTTTAATTGATCTCATTGTCTTATCTCACTCTCCCTATTTTTCTTCACTTTGTGGTCTAAGAAAGAGAAAGATTGTATATAATCCATATATCTAGTTGGGACTGTTTTCTTCTTATCTTGTATTAATGTGCAGTCATCTCTGTATTACTGTTTGCAAGTAATCCTTGTAAAATGAAAAATTATAAATAAATGATTTTAAAAAAATGTTAACCTCCCTCCGACCGGCAGATTGTCCGGCACAGGTACGTTTATGGCGGCTATGCTCAACTGCAGCCAGTCAAAAGCCCGTCCCTTGCTTTTGCTGGGGAGCTGCAGGGGCCTGTCTGGGCGCACGCTGTTGAAACGGGCGCGCTGGGGTTGAGCCTGGGAAGGTTGTCAGGAAGGTGGAGTGTACCTAAGCTTATTGTAAGCATAGGGAGCATTCCTCCTTCCCCTGAAAAAAAGTCTACCTGTTGAGGTAGATGCTGAAGGTGCCCGGTGGGAGAGTTTGTCAAGGGCAGTTTCACGCTGCTGGAGCTGCTCTACCACCTGTTTGACCTTCTTGACAAAAATATTATCCCCCACGACAAGGAACATCCGCAAGCCGCTGCTGGGTCCGATTGTCCAGGTCAGAGGCCTTGAGCAGCAAATCTGGATACAACATCAAAGAGTCGTAAGCACCCCTGGACAGAAATTTACGACACGTCTTCAGCTGCCTGACCACCTCCTGAAAAGGCCTGGCGTGCTCCGGAGGGAATTTATCCACCAAGTTCACCAGTTGCTTAACATTGTTCCGCATGTGAATACTTGTGTAGAGCTGGTAGGACATGGTAGGAATTTTGGACATGAGCATAGAGGACTGGTAGGCCTTCCTCCCAAAAGAGTCTAAAAGTCCTAGCTTCTTGCTCCGGGGGCACCAAGGTGAAATCTCTAGTACTTCTGGCCATAGGCGGTCGGTGGCCCAACTGTTTGGGGAGGCTAAAGGGGGCGGGGTTAGGGGTGTGGCCAGGGGTGGAGCTTAATCCATAATTGTCTGATAACACACAGAAAAAAAAATAAATAAAAATAAAAGTCACAATTAATACCTTTTATTAAATTTAGATATTAGATATTGTGATAAGTATGAGGCTGTCCTATCCGGGGTAGGCCACTAGAGGGCGCTAGGAGAATAGGTGGAGGTCGCTAGGACTGGGGAGAGCCCTGGGAGGTCCACAGGTGTGGGAGGTTATGGGCTGGGTCCTGTGTAGCTAATTAACCACTTTATACCCCACCTGAGAGGTGAAAGGGAGAGAAGTGAGCTGGCAGCAGAAGAAGAGAGATCCCCCTGAAAGATACTGGCTAACCCTATGGACTTGTGGTGGACGGTGTGTCCAAAGGACAAGCAGGCTGAAAATCCTGGGGTAAGAAGTCCCTAAAGCATTAGTGTTGGACTGTGTGTCCAAAGAAGGAAGGACTGTGTGACCCAGTACTGAAAGAAGCAGGCTGCAAAGCCTGGGGTTAAAAGTCCCCAAAGTATTGAAGTTAGTACTGAGCCCATGTGTCTGTGTGGGGAGGCTCAGTGTGAAGACCTATGAAAGTATAAAGTATTAAGCTAGAAGAAGTGTGCCCAGGGGCTGGAATAAAGAGTTGCCTGAGAAATATGCAGTTGGTAAGACCTGTTTAATTTGCTTAGTGGGAACCAGGTCACCCTGAGCGAGAAGGGGTAGCACACTAATTTGCATATGATCTACATATTGAGAACCAGGTCACCCTGAGTGAGAAGGGGGATATCACAATATGTATCATATGTCAAAGAACAAAGTGGTTGCTCAAAGCATATTCTAACCACAATCGCTCAACTGCAAAACATTATGTACAACTTTGTGCAAAAACACACTCAGAACCTTACTGTACCATAAATATTACACTGGGCAGAACCTAATACACCAATATACCACCCATATGGAAAATGCAGACCATCAACAATATGAAACAAGGGATCATATCATCACAATTCTCATGTAGACCCACAAAACACCCTAATTCATGTTTAATGTGGGATAAAATGCCATAAATAAGTAAATATAAACTTTAATGTTGAGCACCTGATTCTCAAAGCGGACATATTCCAAACACTATAAGCACAGTAAACATAGTAGATGACGGCAGAAAAAGACCTGCACGGTCCATCCAGTCTGCCCAAGAAGATAAATTCATATGTGCATAAGCTCCTGAGGATCCCTTCCTTTTGCACAGGATTCCTTTATGTTTATCCCACGCATGTTTGAATTCCGTTACCGTTTTCATCTCCACCACCTCCCGCAGGAGGGCATTCCAAGCATCCACCACCCTCTCTGCGAAAAAATACTTCCTGACATTCTTCTTGAGTCTGCCCCCCTTCAATCTCATTTCATGCCCTCTTGTTCTACTGCCTTCCCATCTCTGGAAAAGGTTTGTTTGCGGATTAATACCTTTCAAATATTTGAACGTCTGTATCATATCATTCAGATCCGCAAGTCTCTCCGCATACGTCTTTTCTACCTTTGTTGTTTGGTGACTTTTTCTGATCATGCTGGCCCAGTATCCGATTCTGCTGCTATCTGTCCTCAGTGCAGGCCGCAACGGAAACGAAAGGAAACTTACCAAGGGACAAAAACTAGGAAAAAAGAGGGTTTCCTTTTTTTAAACTGGAAAAAGAAAAAACAAAAAAGGCGACGTGAAACAAAAAGAAAAGCGCCTAAGTTTTTCCTGGGACCTGAGGGAGAGAGACCAACACGCAGCTACTCTCCACCGCGGAAAAAACTGAGGTGGGAACGGACACGTGCGGGCGGGAAGATGGCCACAAATGCGCGGTGCGTCCGTCCCACGCCCTACCAGCTGTAGCAAAGTTTTTGAAGATTTTGCTGGAAAATCTCCGTTCCTGGGGCTGCCGTGGATGCCGACCCACATGTGAGAACAAACAGCCTGCTTGTCCTCGGAGAATAAGATTTTTATTTTATTTTACATATACGTTGAACTGTGCAAAGAATGAAATCTGAGAACACCCTTAAGTTAATGACATGTTATTAATGAACTGGACTATTTATTTATTTATTTATTTTTTCACATTTGTATCCCACCTTTTCCCACCGATCGCAAGCTCAAAGTGGCTTACAATAATATTATAGTAAATTGCAATGCAAGAGGTATAATATTTTTGCAAATTTGCAGGAAATCATGAGATGCTCTAAGTGGAAGTCTCCTAGATGCAAAATGTCGTCTTCCATGTGAACCCTAGCCTGCCTGTGTGAACTTTTCAACCGTATACAGACTGCTGTTTCACAATACCAGACCCTACACTGACTTATAAATTTCTCTGATGCCAAGACTGTCTACTTATCAGATCAACAAAACTTTAAGTGACTTTGAATTACCTGATTTTTAACTGCTTACATTTTAAAACTACACATTAAGAACTTTTCCAAAGATTCTATTTTTCTTACTGAATTATCTCCTTACATTACAAGTTGTTTTATGCACTGCTAATGTTAATTGCTTACACAATGTTCACCACGCTATGGAAAACTTTCCTATTATCTGGTTTCACCACATTGATAATCATTATTGCTGTATTTGTACTTCTTAGCTGCTGTATAACACCCTGTATTAGAAGCTTAGTGCAACAGTTAATTGAAACTGCTTTAAGTAAGACAGAACCTATATAGAACATGCATATGTACTGTATGAAAGACTACGCATTAGTGCAAAATTGAAAATGTTTTTTTTTTTTTTTTACATTTGTACCCCGTGCTTTCCCACTCATGGCAGGCAATGGAGGGTTAAGTGACTTGCCCAAAGTCACAAGGAGCTGCCTGTGCCGGGAATTGAACTCAGTTCCTCAGTTCCCCAGGACCAAAGTCCACCACCCTAACCACTAGGCCACTCCTAGTGGTTAGGAAGATAATGTTTAATTTGTTTGTGATACTCTTGGTTTTGCATTATTATCTTCCTCTAGGATCATTTAGATGGTAAGGTATTGTACATAACATAAGACCCGGGGAAGGTTAAAGAGGGGTAACTTACATCTCACTATCATCACATTCTTTTGTCACCTATAGCCCAATCCCTGTAAAAAGGGTTTGACATTGTGACTCACACCTATAATCTCCCTACCTGAATTGATGGGAACCTATGAGGGGCTATCCCTTAAACGGGAAAATCAGAGATCATCTATTAGTGTTCATGAGGTTATATGGCAACGATGGGTAAGATAGGATAGCCTATCACCTAAGACAGCCTGTGGCCGGAGCACTAATAGAACCTTAAGGGAGCCCGATATAAGGGTTCAAAATAAGTGAAGCCTTTACTAAGGCCTTCAAGAGGGGAGATGTAAATAATGAGCACAATTGGGCACTCTGAAGCACAGTGAAAGGGCACTTTGAAACAGGGCAAAAAAGCTGAGAAGTAGGTGGACCAGAGACCCCTGATCTGATAAGACATTCCTACATGCAAGCTGGCGTGGGAAAGGTGCAATTATGGATGAACAGAAGAATGTGATGTAGCACTTAAGGGAAAATATATTGTGGGAACAGAGAACAGAATGATCCCTGAAGATAAGGGCTGAAGTAATGTGAAGCCTTGCTTAACATAAAAGGTATATAAACAATTGTACCAGAGTATTACGTTGGTAAGAATTAAAGAATTGCTTCTCTCATAAAATGAGGCCTTCCTAGTCTTTTATCTCCCTAAATTGTGGGTGGTTGGTGAGTACTAATTTGGGAGGTGATGCAAGCAGCTTAAAAACAATAAACATCAACTATTTCACACATGGGGAACACCTGTGGTGGACCTCTTTGTGTCAAGCCTCAATCACAAATGTCAACTCTCTTGTTCCAAAATTCCAGCATTGGCTTGTCTCTTGAAAGATGAGTTCACCCCACCCAGGAAACGGGGCCTTCTATATGCATTTTTGCCCATTCCTCTCAATTCCAAAATCCCTCAGTGGACAATTCAGGACTTGGCAGATATATTAGTACTTCCCAACTGGTCTCATCTACCATGGTACCCACAGCTTCAATTTCTTGCAAATGACCAACCTATTCATCTAGGGATCCATTCAATTGTACTCACACAACAGGAGGGACACTTCCTACACCCTAATCTCAGGTCCCTTGCACTAACACCATGGAAGATCAAGGATGAATAAAGAACTTTTACCTTCTCCCATTCTGTGTATCATAAAAGCATCTAGTGTTATAAAGTTTGTCAGAGGAACTTCCATTGATTCCTGCTGTTTAATTTGAAAATTTGCTAAATTGCCTTTCCCAGATCAAGCAACAAAATAATGTACAGTCTAAATAAAATAAAAATACTGTAACACAAAAATAGTTAATGGTGACAGCACAAAGATTAGAGCAAGGACATAACTAGAAAACAACATCAACCTAGCCAGCACAAGAGAGGACATAAAAGAAAGGGAAATGCAGTTTACCTTGATGGCTATTCCCACCTTGTACCTTCTGCTGAACAGAAACCTATTCATACATGTTCAAAAGCTGAACAAAGCACTAGGTCTTTTGAACTGAATTTGGATTTGCTTGCTGATATTTCCACGTTGAGTTTGAAAGGAAACAAGTTCCATTAAAAAGGTGCTACAGAGGCAAAGTACCCTGTGTATTGACTTGAGCCTCATTCTGGAAGAACACAGAGACAAAGAGGAAATATATGATAATAGAAGGTAAAAAAGACCTTCTGTTCCTGTATCCATTCCACCACCCACTTCACAAATCTCTCTGATGCCATCTAGACTCCTACAGTGGTCAGTTTGTTTCCTAAGATTTCCTCTGTACTTCTCTGTATCCTTCAGAACAAAAAAACAAAAACAAAACCAAGGCTTTTCAAGAATAGATTGCTATCATGTGACTCAGACCTCATATATACTTCTTGAACTGCAAACTTATTTTTATACCTGCCATCCTTATTAATATAGATTTTCATCCCTTTGTTTCTCACCCCCAAGTTGTTGAAATATATCATCCAGCCTGCCAAAATTACTCAAAGGCATAAGTGCCAGCTTTGTGAGTACTTGAGCAAACTCCTTGACAGTGTCCAGGGAGAAGTAGTTTTCATTGGGTTTAACACCCCAATAATTTTGAAACATTGGCTCCTATGCTCAAAGAGTGTAGTTACAACTCATGTGGGAAATCAAAAAAACATTCCAGAGGAATCTAAAAAATTGCTGGCCTCCCTAGCCTCTGCTAAGGTTGGTATTCCTGTCTCCACAATAAGAAAGAGACTGAGCAAAAACAGAATTCATGGGAGAGTAACTAGGTAGAAACCACTGCTATCCAAGAGTAACATCCATGCTCATCTGAAATTTGCAAAAACATATCTGGATGATCCACATACCTTTTGGGATAACATTCTATGGACCTCACGCATCACCTAGATAGGATTTTAGATAGTGCTGGGGAGGAGCCGGCTGTCTTGGTACATCAATGACATAGGAAAATGTGGGAGGAAGGTTTCTGGAAGCCAAATTTAGGTTCCTAGGAAGAAAGCTAAAATTCAGATCTTCCAGGATAGCATTTTTAGAAATGCTCCCCGTTACACGCGCAGGGCCCTGCAGACAGGCAGAGCTCCAGAGTCTCAATGCGTGGATGAAACAATGGTGCAGGGAGGAGGGTTTTAGATTTGATAGGAACTGGGCAACTTGTGGGGAAGGAGGAGGCTATTCCGAAAGGAACTAGAAACTGGGGAAGGCCAACAGTTGCTCAAAAGAGCATGGTTCGGAATAAGGTATTTTTCAAAGATATCACCAAAACAGGGAAGATAGGGCAGCCCGAGAGCGAGGTTGCAATAGAGAGCATAGTCTTTAAATAAAAAGCAGATAGATTTTCAAGATTGCACATTATCACTGTTAACTGCTAAGCAAAATGTAAATAGGAACAAGAAACAATCTGAAATGTCTATATGCGAACGCCAGAAGCCTAAGAAATAAAATGAGTTAGAATATATAGTACTAAATGAAAAAAATAGATATAATAGGCATTTCTGAGACCTGGTGGAAGGAGGATAACCAGTTGGACACTGTCATACCAGGTTACAAATTATATCACAGTGATAGGGTTGATCAAATTGGTGGAGCAGTAGCATTGTACATAAGTACATAAGTAATGCCACACTGGCAAAAGATCAAGGGTCCATCGAGCCCAGGTATGACCCCAATTTACTCCCCCAATGGTCAATGACAGCTTCACATGTTATAGCCAGTCCATTTAGAGCAGCAAGCAGGTCCCTGGAGTAGCCTAGCAAGCAGGTCCCTGGAGTAGCCTAGTGGTTAGTACAGTGCACTGTAGAGAAGGGGACCCAGGGCCACATCCCACTAACTGTTACAAAACTCATCAAAAACCTACTATACCTAAATATAGATGACACTTGTGGGCATAAGGGCTATTGTAGTGGTGTACAGTTGGGTACAGTAGGTTTTTGAAGGGTTCACCATACAAGATAAGGGGGCAAAAGTAAGATGTGAACTTGTATGTGAAGTCCACTGCAGTGCCTCTTAGGATGCCCCCCAGCTCTGTGTGGCCAGTCCACTAAGCATTCTGGCTCCTTATTTTGTGTGTTTTTCACTTGGACCTTTTTTTTTTTTTTTTTTTTCGAAAATGGTACAAAAAGATAGATGCAACAAGTACAACAACGTCTAGCAAACTGCCATTTTCGAAACAAAAACAAGACGTTTTTCTGTTTCAAAAAAACACTATATTCACCACTTGAAGGTTTTAGCAAAGCATCCAAAGTTGGATTTCGAGATCATATTGAAAATGCCCCTCCAAATCTCTGCAAATTTCTACAGGCAGTAGCATTGGATAAAGTATACTACTTCCTCCCCCATAATTCTCTTTTTTTACTGACTCCATATTTCCAGAACAGACCTACAGTCTAGTATGACTATATTCCAGTCATGAGATTTATTGAGCTATGTCTCTCTGACAGTGGCAGTATCTAAATCTGTCTCTTGTTTTCAAGGGTGATGATGCAGAGGAACTGAAAGAAATCTTGGTGAACCTGGAAGATGTACTGAGCCAAACTGACAAATTAAAGAGTAGTAAATCACCTGGACTGGATGGCATACATCCAAGGGTACTCAAAGAACTCAAGCATAAAAATTGCTGATCTGCTGTATGTAACCTGTTAAAATCATGCGGAGTACCTGAAGATTGGTGGGTGGTCAATGTGATGCCAATTTTTAAAAAGGATTCTAGGGGTGAACCGGAAAATTATAGACCGATAAGCCTGACATCGGTGCCAGGCAAAATAGTGGAAACTATTATAAAGAATAAAATTAAATAACATGTGGACAAACATGGTTTAATGGGACAGAGTCAGCATGGGTTCAGCCGAGGGAAGTCTTGCCTCACCAATTTGCTTCATTTCTTTGAAGGTGTGAATAAACAAGGGGCTAAAGGTGAGCCGGTTGATGTAGTGTATCTAGATTTTCAGAAAGCTTTTGATAAAAGTTCCTCATGAGAGACTCCTGAGAAAATTAAAGAATCATGGGATAGGAAGCAAGGTTCTGGTATGGATTAGGAATTGGTTATTGGACAGAAAACAGAGGGTAGGGTTAAATAGTCATTTATCTCTATGGAGGAGGGTGAAAAGTGGAGTGCCAAAAGGAATCTGTACTAGGACCGGTGCTATTTAACATTTATAAATGATATTGAAATCGGAACAATAAGCGAGGTGATTAAATTGCAGATGACAAAAAACTATTCAAGGTTGTTAAAAACTCATGTGGACTGTGAAATATTGCAGGAAGACCTTAGGAAATTGGAAAGACTAGACATCCAAATGGCAGATGAAATTTAATGTGGACAAATGGAAGGTGATGCACATTGGAAAGAATAATCTGAATCGTACTTACCTGATGCTAGGGTCCAACTTGGGGATCAGCACCCAAGAAAAAGATCTAGGTGTCACTGAAATTTGCTCAGTGTGTGGTGGCGACCAAAAAGTACACAGGATGCTAGGACAATATTAGGAAAGGGATGTGAATAAGACTGAAAATACTATAATGCCTTTGTACTGCTCCATGGTGCATCCACAGTATTGCGTTCAGTTCTGGACACCGTACCTCAAAAAAAAGATATAGCGGAATTAGAAAAGGTTCAAAGAACAGCGACCAAAATGATAAAGGGGATGGAACTCATCTCGTATGTGAATAGGTTAAAGAGTTGGATGGAGGGGAGATATGATTGAGGTCTACAAAATCCTGAGTAGTGTAGAACGAATAGAAGACTAGAGGACACTCAAGGACGTTACACGGAAATACTTTTGAACAAATAGGAGGAAATATTTTTCCTCAATGAATAGTTAAGCTCTGGAACTCTTTGCTGGAGGATGTGGAATAGCGGTTTGCTTATCTGGGTTTAAAAAGGTTTGGCCAAATTCCTGGATGAAAGTCCATAGTCTGCTATTGAGAAAGGCATGGGAAGCAACTCTTGCCCTGGGATTTGTAGTATGGAAACAATTTGGGTTTCTGCCAGGTACTTTTGACTGGCTTGGCCACTGTTTGGAAAACAGGATACTGGGCTAGATGGACCATTGGTCTGACCCAGTAAGGCTACTCTTATGTTCCATCACCAGGGCTTGCAAAGCTGGGATTGAATTGTCAAGACTGTGAGAAATTGTGCTCACAATTCTCTTGATATTTCTTGTTCCTAATTCCTTATTTTCTCACTTTTTGCATATCCATACTCCGCTGCGAGAAAAACACCTTTCTAAGGAATCCTATTCGTGCTTGTCTCATGGCTGTCATTTGTGTGGTCATTGTGATATTTATCTTAACTTAGGATTTCTAGACTGCCAGATCCTTCCAGTCCTAAGCGGCTTACAATAACAAAGCCTTTACATATAGGCTAAAATACAGTATGACAAAAGAAAAAAAAGCTAAAATACACTATAAATCACCAAACTTACTGATTCAAATACGAAACATTCATGAATCTTTTAAAAGATAAGTTTGTAACTTTTCCTGAAACTAAGATAAGAAGCATCTTGCCTTAATTACAATGGTAATTCGTTCCAGAAAACACCGAAAAAATAAGAAAAAGAAGTATTCTAAAACTTCACATATTTTAAACTAATGGGAAAAGGGGACACCAAGGATAGGCCATATCTAGATTGAGATACAAAAGTAGAGGAAGGATGCTTTAGTAAATCCACCAAGCTATAAGATGTCATGCCATAAAAAATCTTATACATAGTTTTAAATATAATTCTGGCCTGTATAAGAAGCCAATGGAGACTAGATAGTAGAGGTATCACTATCATACTTAATGCATGCAAAGACAATATTTGCTGTCATGTTTTGCAGTAGTAGTAATTTAGCCAATGATTTCTGAGGAATATCTGTGCTAGAAATACACTAGTCCAAATGGGAAAGAATCATTACCTCCTGTTACGCCTTGTGATTTTGGGCAATTCATTTAATCCTCCATTGCCCCAGGTTCAAATACAGATGGTAAGCCCTTCGGGGCAGGGCAATACCTGCTGCACCTGTATGTAACTTGCTTTGCGCTATTACTGAAAGGTATGAGCTAAATCCAAATCCCCCTACCATTATAGTGATACAGTGAGAGCATCAGCCTATATATTAGACAAATACGTTATAGAGGAATATAAAATGTGAGTCTTGGATGGTGACTTTATTTGTCTAAGTAACAACCTTCATACGGGAAAGACAAAAAGATTAGAACAAAACTAATTGAATATTGGAGTTGGCTTAAAATGCAGTACCAAACTTCAGCAATAGTTCAACACTAAAAAATAACCATCAATTCTTTGAATTAAGATGGTTTATTTTAGATAATGATTTTTGTTATCTTTAGAGAGCTGAAGATAACAAGGGAATGAATGCTGAATATGAATGCTGAAGAAATAGCAGAACCGGAATAATCAGATCTGTAAACATCCTTTATTCAAAAATACAGACCAATAATTATACAGCTGGAACACCAGTTATTAATACAAACGTTCACCATATTTAGGGTTCCTTTAACAAAGCCGCTATAGCGATTCTGGGAGTGGTAAATATGACAAGGCCTATTCAATTCCTATGGGCTTGTGCGCATTTGCTGTTCCCGAATCGCTAGCTTGGCTTTATAAAGGAGCCTTTAATTGAATTTTTTTGGAGAATACATTTTATTGAATCTAAAAAAGCATAGTGAGAGGCAATCTTATTTCATAAAGGGCAGCTAAAGGATGTGAAATCCAATGAAATTCTGGTTTCTTGTAGCCTAGTTTTCAATTAATATGGACATATGGGACTAAATTCTACAAATGATGCTAAGAAAATAAAAGCTTAACGCCTAACGTTAGGTGCCATTTATAGAATAGCACTTAGCACTGAGAACCGTGACTAATTTAGGAACGGAACCATTTACACCAGCGAAACCTTGGTATAAATCCTCAAACCTAAATTAGGCACAGATAACCTTTAATCTACAACAGCATAAATTGAAGGAACACCTCCGATCTGCCCATAACCTTCCCACGGCTTGTGCCCCTTTTTTGGACATGTGTAAATTTTAATTAAATCCAATTATCAAATCTCAATATTGGCGCTAATTGACTCATTCAATTAAATTGCGCATGCAAATTGGGTGCATGCCCAAATTTGCGCATGCAATTTTTAGCAACCCTATAGAATTCGGAGGATGGAGCAGATAGAGGCAATCAAGCAAATCAAAATTTATGTTCCATCAATTGCAAAGCTCTATTAGAAAAATACTTATTAGATTAGCAATGTTTTTACAGAAGAATACATGATTACATTGTAGTGCATGACTGGTCTTAAAAGGGCTGCGCATAGGTCTGGCTTTCAGGACATGAAAACAATAATGTGGCTGCTGTTAGTCCACTTAGATGCATAGAAATAAATATCAACAAGCAATCTGTATGCAACACCTTTTTATTGGACCAACATTATATGTTTGTGACTAATGCGGCAGTGGCTTTTTTTGTAGAAAAAAAGGTGGCGGTACTCATTGTGGGCGCACGTCACACATAAAATTCCCACCCCTATATAGCCACACCCAATTAGCCACACCCCTTATACAGCCATAGCGCATATAAACAGACATCATTGAAAATATACTAGTATAGGAGAAAAAAATAAAGTGATTTGTTTCATTATAAATAATTTCTGTAAGCTGTTACAGCTCCAGTATACCCCGTGCAAAATAAGACAGCAGATGTAAATTCAAATGGACATATTCCATACACTAAAATGAAAATAAAATGATTTTTTTACCTTTGTTGTCTGTTGACTGTGTTTTTCTGATCATGATGGCTCAGTATCTGATTCTGCTGCTTTCTGTCCGCTTAACTACATTTCCAGGGCTTCCTTTCCATTTATTATTACTTTCCGCCTTTCTTCTCATTCTTGCCCTACATCCGTAAGTAAAAGCTGGGTCCTCCGCAGACTTGACTGTTCAGTGGATCCAGCTTCTGCCTATTTTCTACATCCATGTGCAGTTTTTCTCCTCTCTTCCTTTTCCCTCATCTCCTTCCTCACTCTTCCCTCACCTCCATCCATGTCCAGCATTTCTTCTCTCTCCCTTCCCTCTCCTCCATCCACCCAGGTCTAGCAGCCCTCCCTCTTCCCTGCCCTCCCCTCCATCCATGTCCAGCGACCCTCCTGTCCCCCTGCCATCCACCTATGTCCAGCAACCCCCCTATCCCCCCTGCCATCCACCCATGTCCAGCAATTCTCCTCCCTCCCCTCTCCCATGTCAAGCAACCCCCGTCCCCCCTGCCATCCACCCATGTCCAGCGATTTTCCTCCCTCCCCTTCCCTCCCCTCTCCCATGGCCAGCGATTCTCCTCCCTCCCCTCTCCCATGGCCAGCGATTCTCCTCCCTCCCCTGCCCTCCCTGCTCCCATGTCAAACTTCCATTCACTCTAAAAACGAAGTCGCAGGCAGCGGTGAACTGGTGGGCGGTGCTAGTAAAAGCAGCAAGCTCGACTCCGTCATCCTTCGCTTCCCTGCTGCCCTCTCAGCATCCCGCCTTCCTCTGATGTCATTTCCTTTCCACGAGGGCGGGCGGGACGCTGAGAGGGCAGCAGGGAAGCGAAGGACGACGGAGTCGAGCTTGCTGCTTTTACTAGCGCCGCCCACCAGTTCACCACTGCCTGCGACTTCGTTTTTAGAGTGAGTGGAAGTTTGACATGGGAGCGGGGAGGGCAGGGGAGGGAGGAGAATCGCTGGCCATGGGAGAGGGGAGGGAGGAGAATCGCTGGCGAGGGGAGGGCAGGGGAGGGAGGAGAATCGCTGGACCTCTGAAAAAAGGTGCCGGTACGCTATACTGTTGCGTACCGGCACAAAAAAAGCACTGAATGCTGGAAAGTGTTGCTCTCTTCACCAGGTCAGTGCAGAACAATATTCTTTTGTAAACATCCTATCTCTATTGATATCTCTACTGATATTTAAATATGTTACTGTAGTCCTTAAAAAAAGCAAACATACAGACTTGATATTTCCCAGCTTCTTTTACTAACTCAGGTGTTAGGTGAATGAATGAAAAAGCGAAGATACTCACCTGTAGCAGGTATTCTTCGAGGACAGCAGGCCTTATATTCTTACATGTGGGTAACGTGACCCACGTTGCCCAGTCTGAAGCTTATATCGAGCTGAAAAGATCTTTGTGCAGCGACAGACTCACTCCACTGTGCATGTGCGAATGCCTTCCCACCCACCGCAAGAGAGTGGGCCTCCAATCCAATACTATAGCATTTGAAAAAAAGGAGACAATTCCTTGGGGAGGTGGGAGGGTTTGTGAAAATATAAGGCCTGCTGTCCTTGGAGATTATCTGCTACAGGTAAGTATCTTCGCTTTCTCCGAGGACAAGTAGACCTACTATTCTCACAAGTGGGGAATCCCTAGCAACCAGGATCACTGAAAACAGCAGCCAGTTGTCAACTGGGCCTCACAACAGCAAGGACGGAACACAGATCAACCTGAAACTATATATAAACTAAGTGAGAGTGCAGCCTGGAACAGAACAGGCCTAGGAGGGTGGAGTTGGATTCTAGACCCCAAACAGATTCTGCAGTACTGCCTGTCCAAACTGACTGTCATATCAGGTATAATGCTCAAGGCAGTAGTGAATGTGTGGACTGAAGACCACATTGCAGCCTTGCAAATTTCTTCACTGAAGGCTGACTGCAAGTGGGCTACCAATGCAACCATGGCTCTGATAGTGTGAGCCTTGACATGACCCTCCGGGGTCAGCCCAGTCTGAGCATAATTGAAATAAATACAATCAGAAGAAACAAAAAGTTGGATGGACTGTCTGTGGGGGCTTAGTCTGTTCTAAGTAAAAGGGCAATGTTTCGCTTGCGGTTCAAGGTGTGCAAGGTGCTATTGCCAGAATGGGTATAAGGTTGGGGAAAGAAATGTTGGCAAGACAATTGACTGGTTCAGATGGAATTCTGACACAACCTTAGACAGGAATTGAGGGAGCATGTGGAGGACTACTCTGTGATGAAACCTAATAAAAGATGCATCCACTACTAAGGCCTTAAGCTCACTGACCCTGCAAGCTGAAGTAACAGCCACCAAGAAAATGACCTTGCAGGTCAAGTACTTCAGATGACAGGAAACCAGTGGCTCAAAAAGAGCTCTCATCAGCTGGGTGAGAACGACATTGAGGTCCCATGACACAAGGGGAAGTTTGACAGGGGACTTTGACAAAATCAAACCTCTCATGAAGCGAACTAGAGGCTGTCCAGAGATGGGCTTACTCTCTACATATTGATAAACACTAATTGCACTGAGTTGAACCCTTATGGAGCAGGTCTTAAGGCCAGGCTGGGAAAGATGTAGAAGGTATTCAAGCAGGGCAAAAAATAGTACCAAGGGCCTTGCTCTCATACCAGATGGCAAATCCCCTCCATTTAAAAAGAGTAACACCACTTAGTGGAATCTTTCCTGGAAGCCAGGAAGACCCAGGAGACACCCTCAGGAAGATGCAAGAAGCAAATTCTAAGCTCTCAACATCCAGGCTGTGAGGACCAGAGACTGGAGGTTGGGATGCAGAACTGATCCCTCGTTCCGAATGATTAGGGTCGGAAAACACTTCAATCTCCACAGTTCTTAGAAGAAAAGTTCCAGAAGAAGGAGAGAACCAGATCTGTTGGGGCCAGTAAGGAGTGATCAGAACCATGGTCCAGTGGTCTTACCTGACTTTCAGCAAAGTCTTCCCCACGAGGGGTGTGGGAGGATACACATAGAGAAGACCCTTCCCCCAATGCAGGAGGAAGGCATCTGATGCCAGTATCACGGGCCTGAAGCCTGGAACAGAACTGAGGGACTGATTGATCTGAGTAGCAAAGAGATCCACCGAGGGGGTGCGCCACACTCGGAAGATCTCCTGGGCAACTCCCATGTTGAGATACCATTCGTGCGGTTGTATGACCCTGCTCAGTCTGTCGGCCAGGCTGTTGGCTTTGCCCGCCAGATAAGTGGTGCAAAGGAGCATACAGTGGTCAGCCCAACACCACATCCTCCTGACATAGAAGGCGTGATCCAGTACTCCCCTGCTTGTTGGTGTAATACATCACAACCTGATTGTCTATATTTATATTTATATTATATTTATTGCATTTGTATCCCACATTTTCCCACCTATTTGCAGGCTCAATGTGGCTTACATAGTTTTGTAAACATTGTCATTCCAGGATATCAGATACAGTTAGTATTGTGCAGAGATTAAGTAAGGGAAGAGAGAAGAAGGAAGGGAGTGATTAGGGTAGTTGTAGAGGTGGACTTTCATAACTGAGTAGGTTGGTGAGGTGGATTAGCGAGGTCATTGGTTCTCATTGTAGGCTTTGTTGAAGAAATATGTCTTCAGAGATTTGTGAAAGATAGTTATTTCGTTGATTGTTTTCAGGTCTGTAGGTAGTGCATTCCATAACTGCGTGCTCATGTAAGAGAAGGTAGTGGCATGCATCAGCTTGTATTTTAGTCCTTTACAGCTGGGGAAGTGCAGGTTGAGAAATCTGCGGGATGATCTTGTGGCGTTTCTGGGAGGTAGGTCCACGAGGTTTAGCATGTAGATTGGGGCATCTGCGTAAATGATTTTGTGTACAATCGTGCAGATCTTGAACGCAATGCGTTCCTTAAGTGGGAGCCAGTGAAGTTTCTCTCTTAAGGGTTTTGCACTTTCATATTTAGTTTTTCCAAATATGAGTCTGGCGGCAGTATTTTGGGCAGTTTGGAGTTTTTTTGATAGTCTGTTCTTTACAGCCAGCGTACACTGCGTTGCAGTAATCCAGATGACTTATTACCATTGACTGAATCAGGGTACAGAAGATGTATCTCGGGAAGAACGGTTTTACTCTTTTGAGTTTCCACATGGAGTAAAACATCTTTTTCGTCGTGTTTTTCACGTGGGCATCAAGAGTGAGGTTTCAATCAATGGTGACTCCAAGAATTTTCAAGTTTTGTGAGACAGGAAGAGAACAGTATGGTGTAATTATGGTGGAGAAATTTTTTGTATTATGTTGTGAGGTGAGTACAAGACATTGTGTTTTTTCTGCGTTAAGTTTTAGTTTGAATGAGTACAATTTGGTGAGGCAGCCTTTAGAGGATTCCAAATAGCACGAAGCTTCAGGAGATTGATCTGGAGATCTGTTTCCTGGATGGACGAAGCACCTTGAGTGTGAAGCCCATGTATATGGGCTCCTCACCCCAGGCGGGACGCATCCATCGGCAGCACTTTTTGCGGCTAAGGAATTTGGAATGGAAGTCCCAGAGTCAAATTTGATCAAATGGTCCACCACAACAGGGAACGAGGAACCACCAGGGACACTCAGATGACATCCTCCAGATCCCCCGTGGCTTGGTACCACTGAGAAGCTAGGGTCCATTGGGCAGTTCTCATGTGAAGACGTGTCATGGGTGTCACATAGACTGTGGAAGCCATGTGGCCAAATAACTGCAACATCTGCCAAGCTGTGACCTGCTGAGAGGTTCAAACCTGAGAAGCCAGCGTGACTAGTGTCCGCTCTCAGCCCCGGAAGGAAGGCTCAAACATTCTGCTTATCGAGCAGTGCTCCAATGAATTCCAACTGCTGGACAGGGTGGAGATGGGACAAACTCTAGTAGCTTGAGCACCCAAACAGTCCTCCACATGGACTCCTGAGAACCACCTTGCGACGTGCTCTTCACCAGCCAATCATCTAGATAAAGGACCACAGATTCCCAGTCTGCGTAGCGATGCTGCGACTACTGATAGACATTTGGTAAAAACCCTGGGAGCTGATGCAAAGCCAAAAGTCAACACGTGGTACTGGAAGTTCTATATTCCCAGCTGAAATCACAGATACTTCCTGTGAGCTGGAAGGATGGGATATGTCTGTATGCATCCTTTAAGTCCAGAGAGCATAGCCAATTGTTTTCCTGACTCATGGGGAGAAGGGTGCCTAAGGAAACCATCCTGAACTTTTCTTTGACCAGGAATTTGTTCATGGCCCTTAGGTCTAGGATGCAATGCATCCTTCATCTTTTTTTGCATAAGGAAGTACCTGGAATAAAATCCCCGACCTTCCTCACCTGGTGGAATGGGCTCGACTGCATGGGCCTTCAGAAGAGCTGAGTTCCTCTGCAAGTACTTGCTCGTGCTGAGAGCTGAAGTAATGAGCTCTCAGTGGGCAATTTGGTGGTCTTTGTCGTCAATGCAGGGCATAACTGAGATGGATTATTTGCAGAACCCACTGATCAGAGGTTACAAGAGGCCACCTTTCGTGGAAAAACTTCAGCCAGCAAATCGTCCAGTATGGTCACTATTACTGTGGCTATGCTCTGCTGGATCCAGTCAAAAGCTTGCCCCCTGCTTTGACTTGGGAGCTACTGGGGTCTTAGGCGCATGCCGATGATGTGAATGAGTGCGCTGGTGTTGAACCTGTTGGGGTGGGCGAGAAGAGGTGATGCACCTATGCCTCTGAAAGTAATGGGACCCCTCCTCGACTTGCCAAAACACCTCTTAGCTGTGAAGGCAGATGCAGAAGGTGGCCAGCGAGAATGGATGGTATCAGTATGATTTTTGATTTGGTCAGCGACCTCCTCCACCTTCTCTCCAAAAAGGTTATCCCCCCGCAACGGGGCATCTGCCAACCTCTGCTGAACCGTGGTTCCAAGTCAGAGACACGCAGCCATGAGAGCGTGCGCATTGTTATACTTTGGGCAGAGATCCTGGAAGTCGCATCAAAATTGTCGTAGGTGGCCCTGGCCAAGAACTTACAACAAACTTTTTGCTGCTTGGCCAACTGGTGAAGCTATTTGGCATGCTCCAGAAGAAGAGTGTCTGCCAAATCTAGCAACTTGTACACCGAGTCCTGCAAGTACACGTTCATGAAGAGCTGGTAAGATTGAATACGGGAGACAAGCAGAGTCCTGAAACATCATATGCCCAAAAGAGTCCAAGGTTCTAGCTTTCCTGCCCGGGGATGCTGAAGCATAGTCTCAAACTCTTGGCCATTTTGAGGGTAGCAGCTGAGGCTTATCAAACAGGAGGGGTACAACTGAACCTGGTACATGGTGTCAATCTTTTTGGGGAGTACCGGGACAGACAGAGGGGACTCCCAATTCCGCACAAGAACATCTAGTAGGATCTTGTGAAGTCTCTGTAGGAGGAGACTTGTAGTCCAGGACCTCAAGCATCCTGGCCCTGGGCTCATATTCCACCTCCAAAGGAAATGGAATGGCAGCTGCCATTTCTTTAACAAAAGAGAGAAAGGAAAGGCTCTCCAAAGGAGACTTTCTCCTTTCCTGTAGAGGGGAGGGGTCAGATGAAGTATCGAGGGTCATCATCAGACTCTCAAGAGCGCTCCTCATCGGTATCAGCCAAAACCTCCTCTGGAGAAGGCTGAAACCGATCCTGCCTCGACCTAGAGGAAACATGCCTCCAAGAGGGGCATCAAGGAGTCTTAAATGTGGCCTAGAGACGCGGAAAGAGAAAGGAAACTTAAAGGTAGAAAAAAAACCCTAAAAAAATAAGGGTAAGGGAAAAGGGAGAACCCAAACATGGGAACAAGAGAAAACCACAGCAAAAAATGCCAAAAGGCACTCAAAAAAGCTGTTTCTGAACCAGGCTGTGCATTGCAGAGAAAAATGGTGTCCACTCCCCACCACAGTAAAAAAGGAATTTGCGGTCCCATGCTATTGCGGGGGGAGGGGGGCAGGAATGCACTTGTGCATGCACAGCGGAGCAAGTCTCTTGCTCCACAAAGCTCTTTTCAGCTTGATGCAAGCTCGGACTGGGCAACATTGGATGTGTTACCCACATGTGAGAACAGTAGGCCTACTTGTCTTTGGACAAACTTGTTTTCAAATTATAGCATGAATGTGTACAATAATCTCGATTATCAACCTCCGCTAATTTGACCAGCTGGCATATCTGACAGAACCCCCCCCCCCCCACCCCGTAACATTGTGTTGCCATTAAGAAGTGTGCAGCTTCTCTTCCTGTTTGTGATTTGAGCCCATGTTTACATGCATGAATCTTTGGATCTGGGTCTCCACTTTTGCAGTGAGGGAACCATTTTTTCATTTGAAAGCATGATTTCACGCTTTAAATTTTCTTTTGAAACCATTGTTCTATGCAAGGGAACCATAATTTGTGAAACTGGGACCCTGATATCACAAGTAGGGATTAGATGAAAACTTTTAAGCTGAGACCTTGGCTTTTACATAACATTACAGCATGGGATTTTTGGATTAGAGACCTCACTTGTGGGCAAGGGAACCGTAGAAAAACTTAAGCTGAGACCTTGCTTTTACAGCATGGCAACAATTTTTGGCTAGTGGAAAGAGGAAAAAAGTAGTTTTGTCTATAGAGCAGAAACCTTTGCAGAAAGTGAACATTAAAGATGTTTTGAGCTGCTTTCCAGATAAGGAACCATTTTTGATCTTAGACTGTACTTTTGCAGAAGGTTTTGGAGCTGACATGCTGCACTGTGTGACCTGAGAGCCTGCTTTTCCTGACAGGGTACCATTTTTGATCGGAGGCCCTGCTTTCGCAGAAACGGAACCATTGTAAGATTCTTATGCACAATGAGTTTTATGCAGTACAGTACCATAGTTACACCTACGGTATTCCTGTTCATTTACATTTACAGCACTTTTATTCTTACTCTCATTCTTAAATTCGGAGGGCTTCCAGTTCTAGTTCTGGTGCCTTGATCTCTGCTTCATATTGGTTTAGACTGGAGAAGACAACACAGTGATCTTAAGAAATGGGGCTCTGCTTGGTTCTGTATATGCGATTGATAAAAATTATTTCCCTTGCTTGGTTCTGTACCTGTACAGTAATGTATTTCTGTTCACATTGCCTGCTGTACAACTGCTGTGCTATGTATACTGCTCTGCATTTGTGCTCAAATTGCCTGCTGAACAATTTTTTTCATTATTGATTAGTGTTAATAAAACAGTATTTTTAAACTAAAAATACCCTATGCCAGTTCCGTGCATTGTTTGGGGGGTTACTATTGTTTACCATAGTATCTGACTTTTCACTTATCCGACAACAGGCTGGTTCCATTGTTGTCGGATAATCGAGACTCTACTGTATTTATAAAAAAAATGCAAGAAGGATTAGCAGCTTAGCTTTAAAAATCCATGTTTGTTGATACTAAAAGGTTCAATTATCTGAATATCTGTCTCACATTGTGGCTCATTCTTAGGCATACATATCCATCCTCATTGTTCAGTCATGTATGCTAGCTCCCATCAGGCTTTAGTGCAGTCCAGGTTTTCTGTAGCAAGATTGTAGAGTTCATTAGCAGGTTCCATCTGATCAGGGGGTTTATCTTGGCTCCGTTCCTGCCACTTATGTCTCACAATCACGAAAACTGAGGCCCCCAAGTATGCAGTAGCCAGCAAAGTGAAGTAAGCAAAGTAAACGTAAAACTGAAAGACATACAAAAAAAAAAATTAGGGAAAGCAGATAGGCATGGCTGTACCCTACTGTAAGTGCTACACACACATCATCCTTAGGAGTTTTCATACTACAGGATATAAGGTCCGTCATCTCATCTATGACCACCTCCTACCTGAGAACACATTAGAAAGACAGGACCATCTTACTCCTCTCCAATAAGGGGTTAAGATACAACCAAATACAACTAATCTGTACAAGGACAGTGAAAAAGCCACAGGAATAGCCTATCCAGAATTCACCCCTGAGCACACAGACGAAGACAGACCAACCAACTACCCTCTACTTAAGGACACAGTGTAGTACCTGAGGATGCACAGAGAGAGCCAGGCCCCTCTTATCTGCAATGATGATGGTAATTATGGTCTTCAGCACTGTTGCAAAGAAAGTATTTATTCCAAATACGAGGGCACAGAGTTCTTTTGACAAAGATGTTGCAATCTGGAAGCTTTAAGGGGAAAGGAAGAAAGAGACAGAGTTAGAGAAATGACACTTGACAGAGAGAACATATTATGCATACTTTTTGCAAAGGCATTTGACAAAATGTCATCTGAACCTTGGAGTCACAGTATCTCCAGTTAAAGTTAAGCAGGTAAGTTATCTGGTTAACTTTAATTGGGTATTCACATAGGTGGTCAGTGACTCAATTGTTTGGGAAGGCTAAAGTGGATGGGGTTAGGTGAAGTTATGGAGTGGGGCTAAAGTCAGGGAATGGGTGGGGCTGAGTGAAACAGAATGGAGCAAGCTAAAATCGTTGGAGTGGGGCGGGGGGCAATACCTAAATCAGCAGTAAAAGGATAATGGCATACTTTTAAACACTGCAAAAAAGTAATTCACTGTGTGGCTTTAGTGCGGTGCAGCTTATCAGCTGTCTCCCCAGTACTTCTGTAATGCACTGTACATTGAACATACTATACTCTGTGTACACTGAATACACTGCAGGAATTATGTGCCAAAAAATGAAAATACTGCAGCAAAATAACACAACATATTAAACAGAATATTTACAGCATTCTGGAAATATATGTAAGGACAAGTGACCAAAATGATAAAGAGGATGGAATGCCTCCTATATGAGGAAAGGCCAAAGAGGTTATTGGAAAACAGACGGCTGAGGGGAGATATGATTGAGGTCTACAAAATCCTGAGTGGAGTAGAATGGGTAAAAGTGAATCTATTTTCCACTCTTTCAAAAATGTACAAAGACAAGGGGACACTTAATGAAATTACATGGAAATATTTTAAAAACAAATAGGAGAAAATATTTTTTCACTCAAAGAATAGTTAAACTCTGGAACTTATTGTCAGAGGATGTGGTAACGATGGTTAGCGTATCTCGATTTAAAAAAAGGTTTTGACAAGTTCCTGGAAGAAAAGTCCATAGTCTGCTAGTGAGATGGACATGGGGGGAAGCCACTGCTTGTCCTGGGATTGGTAGCATGGAATGTTGCTACTAATTGGGTTTCTGCCAGATACTTGTAATCTGGATTTGTCACTATTAGAAGCAGGATACTGGGCTAGATGGACCATTGGTCTGACCCAGTATGGATATTATGATGTTCTTAATTTAACACAGATTTGTAAGCCCTCCAGAGATAGGAAAATACCTATTGTACCTGAATGTAACTGTCAATGAGCTACAACTGAAACAGGAATGAACTAAATCCAAATCCAAAACCAGGCATACTGTGAAGTAATACAAAGCCCTACAAAATTACTCAGGACCAATAAAGCAATTCTACCATACTATAACATTGACTTCCAGGGGTAACACAAGTTCCATTTAGAAAAAACCACCACCATAAACATTGCAGTGGTCAAACGAACTCAGTATACCTATTGGAAAACTAAACAAGCTATTAGTACAGATCAGTCCTATACAGATAGTTGATGCTAACAGAATACCCCGCCCTTTTCACAGAACACAGGTACACCCTCATCAAGTATAGAATAAGTAACCATAATCTAAAAATAGAACTATGTAGACAAAAATTGAATTGACACCCAAGAAGCCAGGCTGCGCATGCAATGCAAAACCAAAGAAACAAAAACAGTAACCCATCTCCTTTATATCGTGCAAAAATATAAAGAAAGCAGATACAATTGATTACAAATTAAGAAATAAAACAAAAACAGAAAATAAGGTAATACCTTCTTACTAACTTAATTTTGACTAGTTTTTGGAGGCCAAAAGCTCCTTCTTTAAGTCAGGACAAGCATACCACAACAGCAGTATACTGTCCTAACCTGGAGAAATAGATTTTGGTCTCCGAAAGCTAGTCAAAAAATGTATTTAGTTCAATACAAAGGTGTTGCAATTTTTTTTTTCATTTCTTTATATTTAATAACTTTTAAAATGAACTAACATGGCGACCGCATTACTTTATCCTAAATTAAAAATACCTTTGTTGTCTGGCCATTTAATTTTATTAATTGTATGTTGGTCCCAGTCTCTGGTTATTGCTTTCCTGTCTTCTTTTAACTTTCTTTCCAAGGGTCCCCTCTCCATATATAATTTTTTTCTCTCCTTCTTTCTTTACCTCTTCCACTACAACCAACTCCAACACTGATCTGTTCCTTTCAGCTTTCTTCAGTTTTGTTTCTGCCTATTAATTCAGACTTCATTTATATTATGCAGTCTTCAATCTCCCTCTTTTTACTGCATCTACCTATGCTTTCCATCACTCTGGCTCTCCCATTCTCTTTTCACTTATTTCCCAGTTATTCACTTAACACTTTCCTCTCTACTCTTATCATCCAGCATCTCCTTCCTTTCTGTTTCTATCATCTGCCTCTCCCTCCCCCACCACCATCACCTCTCATCTCTCCCCCACCAGCCATCCAGCATCCCCTCTCATCTCTCTCACTGCCAGCTAGCTTCCTTGCTCTGGTCTCTCTCCCCCTCCACCATCCAGTATTGCTCCTGTCTATTTCCACATCCAGCATTGCCGCATCTCACTCATCCCCCCTCTGATGCAGTATTGCCTCTGTCTCTCTCACCTCTTGCCATCCAACATCTCCTCTGTCTCTCCACACACCCCATCCCCCTGTCATCCAGCACTGCCTGTCTTTATCCCCTTGGCATGTAGCACTGAACATATTTCTCTCTCCCCTCTTTGCTCACTATACCATTCAACAGTGCCCTCTGCCTATTTCTCTCCCCTCATCCAGCATTGCCCCTCTCTCTCTCCCCTCCTATGCAGCATTTCTCCTCTCTGTTGTCTCATTCTCTCCAGCCCATAGCTTCTGTCTCTTCCCCCTTATCGAGACTGCCCCATCTCTGTCACTCTCTCTCTCTCCCCCTCCCCCCCCTCCCCCGCTTCTGGATTTCTTCCCCTAAAATGCTGTCTGAGCTATGAAACTTTCCTTCTCTCCATCCTATTACCTTCTCTGCCAGGCTGCAGTATAACTTACAAAACAAAGCCGCACGAGAATGTGGCTCTTTGCACACTGCAGCTGCTTCCTCTGGGCTGGCCCTGCCTCCTCTGACATAACTTTCTCTTTCAGAGGAGACAAGGCTGGCCCGGAGGAAGCAGTTGCAGCACGCAGACAGCCGCGGTCCTGTGCAGTCCAATATACTGGCTTAAAGTAGACCGTATCTGAAGGGCAACTTTACAAAAATACCATCCTGGAGGCCCAGGCCAAACATATTCCACTAATTAGAAAAGCAAGATGGAACTCCAAAAGACAGCCGGACTGGTTGAAAAGTGAGGTGAAGGAAGCTATTAGGGCTAAAAGAAATGCCTTCAGAAAATGGAAGAAGGAACCGTCTGAAAATAACAAGAAGCAGCATAAGGAGTGTCAAAGCAAATGCAAGGCGTAGATAAAGAAGGCCAAGAGGTATTATGAAAAAAAAGATAGCATTAGAGGCAAAAAAAACATAGTAAAAGTTTTTTTTTCAGTATATTAAAAGCAGGAAGCCAGCAAAAGAATCGGTTGGGCCGCTGGATGACTGAGGGGTAAAAGGGGCGATCAAGGAAGACAAAGACGTAGCGGAGAGATTGAATGAATTCTTTGCTTCGGTCTTCACCGAGGAAGATTTGGGTGGGATACTGGTGTCGGAAATTATATTTCAAGCGGACGAGTTGGAGAAACTTACTGACTTCGCAGTAAACCTGGAGGACGTAATGGGGTAGTTCAGCAAACTGAAGAGTAGCAAATCTCCTGGACCGGATGGTATTCATCCTAGAGTACTGATACAACTGAAAAATGAGCTTGCGGAGCTACTGCTAGTGATATGCAATTTATCCTTAAAATCGAGCGTGGTACCAGAAGATTGGAGGGTGGCCAATGTAACACCCATTTTTAAAAAAGGTTCCAGGGGAGATCCGGGAAATTATAGACCTGTGAGTCTGACGTCGGTGCCTGGGAAAATGGTAGAGGCTACTATTAAAAACAAAATTACAGAGCACATCCAAGGACATGGATTACTAAGACCAAGTCAGCACGGCTTTTGTGTCGGGAAATCTTGCCTGACATGTGGACAAAGGGGAGCCGGTTGATATTGTGTATCTGGATTTTCAAAAGGCATTTGACAAGGTACCTCATGAAAGGCTACAGAGGAAATTCGAGGGTCATGGGATAGGAGGAAAAGTCCTATTGTGGATTAAAAACTGGTTGAAGGATAGGAAACAGAAAGTGGGGTTAAATGGGCAGTATTCACAATGGAGAAGGGTAGTTAGTGGGGTTCCTCAGGGGTCTGTGCTAGGACCGCTGCTTTTTAATATATTTATAAATAATTTAGAGATGGGAGTAACCAGCGAGGTAATTAAATTTGCTGATGACACAAAGTTATTCAAAGTCGTTAACTCACAACAGGATTGTGAAAAATTACAGAAGGACCTTATGAGACTGGGCAGATAGATGGCAGATGACGTTTAATGTGAGCAAGTGCAAGGTGATGCATGTGGGAAAAAAAACACGAATTATAGCTATGTCATGCAAGGTTCCAGGTTAGGAGTTAACGACCAAGAAAGGGATCTGGGTGTCGTTGATAATACACTGAAACCTTCTGCTCAGTGTGCTGCTGCGGCTAGGAAAGCGAATAGAATGTTGGGTATTATTAGGAAAGGTATGGAAAACAGGTGTGAGGATGTTATAATGCCGTTATATCGCTCCATGGTGCGACCGCACCTTGAGTATTGTGTTCAATTCTGGTCGCTGCATCTCAAGAAAGATATTAGTGGAACTGGAAAAGGTGCAGCGAAGGGCGACTAAAATGATAGCGGGGATGGGACGACTTCCCTATGAAGAAAGACTAAGGAGGCTAGGGCTTTTCAGCTTGGAGAAGAGACGGCTGAGGGGAGACATGATAGAGGTATATAAAATAATGAGTGGAGTGGAACAGGTGGATGTGAAGTGTCTGTTCACACTTTCCAAAAATACTAGGACTAGGGGGCATGCGATGAAACTACAGTGTAGTAAATTTAAAACAATTCGTTGCCGGAGAACGTGGTGAAGGCGGTTAGCTTGGCAGAGTTTAAAAGGGGTTAGACAGTTTCCTAAAGGACAAGTCCATAAACCGCTACTAAATGGACTTGGGAAAAATCTACAATTCCAGGAATAACATGTATAGAATGTTTGTACATTTGGGAAGCTTGCCAGGTGCCCTTGGCCTGGATTGGCCGCTGTCGTGGAAAGGATGCTGGGCTTGATGGACCCTTGGTCTTTTCCCAGTGTGGCATTACTTATGTACTTATGTACAACAGGATGTGCAAGCAGGAAAGGCATGTAGCTGCATATTGACTTGGAATGTTACCCGTTTTCTAAGTACCTGGTCAGACCACATTTATTTATTTACTAGCCGTTAAGCCCGTTAAAATGGGCGAGTATTGGTATGGGGGTTTTCCAGGGCCCCCTCCCCCCCACCCCACCTCGCTGCTGCAAGGCCCCCTGCTCTCCCTCCTTCCCTGCCAGCTTCAAGGCCCCCCTCCGTCCCTCCCTCCCCGCTCCAAGGCCTCAAGCCCTCCCCCCCCCCCAGCTCCAAGGCCCCCAGCCCTCCCTCCCAGTTCCAAGGCCCCATTTCCTCCCAGCTCCAACGGCACCCTTCTGTTCCTTCCCCCCATCCCAGCTCCAAGGGCCCCCCCTCCATCCCTCCCCAGCTCCAAGGCCCCCTGCCTGCCCTCCCAGTTCCAAGGCTCCATGCCCTCCCAGCTCCAAGGGCCCCCCTCCGTCCCTCCCTCCCAGCCAGTTCGAAGGCCCCCTTCTGTCCCTCCCTCCCAGCTCCAAGGCCCCCCTCCTTCCCTGCCAGATGCAAGGCCCTCTGTCCCTCCCTCCCAGCTCCAAGGGCCCTCTGTCCCTCCCCCTCCCAGCTCCAAGGGCCCCCTCCTTCTGATACCTCCCATATCCAGCATTTCTCCTGCCCTCCCCTCCCTCCTCCCCAAGGTCGCCGCCACCCCTCCCCCCAAGGTCGCCGCCGCCCCCCTCCACCTGGCCTGGGCCCTCTCTTCCCTATTGAACTTACATCGCCGAAAACGCAGCAGGGCAGATCAGCTGAGCTGCTGTCGGCCTTCCTTCTCTGCCTGTGTCCCGCCCTCGTGTGACGTAATGTCGGCGAGGGCGGGACACAGGCAGGGAAGGAATGCCGACGGGAGCTCAGCTGATCTGCCCTGCTGCGTTTTCGGCGATGTAAGTTCAATAGCGAAGAGAAGGCCTGGGCCAGGTGGAGGGGCGGCGGCGGTGACTCTGGGTGGGGGAGCGGTTCCCTCCCTCCCCTTCGCGCAGTTTCCCTCTCTGTCCCGCCCTCGTCATCACGTATTGACGCGGGGGCGGGAGAGATAGGGAAGTCTCTACTGCGCATTTGCAGGTGAGTACGGTCACTCGCATTTTATATGTTTGATTTTTTAATGGGTAGACCCAGGTACAAAGTTTTGCAAAGTACAGGATAAAACAGAAAATGGCGAAGTGGATCAGAGGGAATGGGTCCCAACCGGATTGGACCTATTCCCTCTGATCCACTTCACTGTTTGTGTCATCTGCCTCTTTACTTCTACTTTACTTTACCTAGCTCTTATATTCCGCTCACAACCAAAATAAGATTTGGTGTGGATTATAATAAGATTAGCCAGTGAACTAACTATTGGGAATATTCAAGTTTAAAACTAATACAATAAGTAAATGTTTAATGTAACATCACAAACTTCTTAAATAAAATAATTTTGATTTCTTTATGAAAATAACATAACATAGTAACATAGTAGATGACGGCAGAAAAAGACCTGCACGGTCCATCTAGTCTGCCCAACAAGATAAATTCATATGTGCTACTTTTTGTGTATACTGTTGGAGGAGGCGGAAGGCCTCCAATTATTTAATGTACAGAATTAATTTCTCATATTTTAGACAGGGAGGGGTGAAGATCTCTCCCCTTCTGAATCATGAGAACAGTTAGTGCTGGAAGCAATTCACTCTCTACCCCCCCCCCCCCCCTCTTGCTAAGTCAGGTAATTGAACCTGATTGCGCACGATCTCTCCCACTGAATATGGTCAGGCCTCAGGGAATCCCGGAGACAGAATTCTTCCCCATGTCCTTTGAAGTCCTTTGAGGTAAGGCCACTTCAAACCAAGAGAGAATGACTTTTTTTGTAACTGTGAGAGGAAAATAATAACACTTTGCAGAGACTTCCCTCTCTGTATAAAACAATAGATCAAATATTGTATCTCACAAAGGAGAGGCAATTGAACTCCTCTGAGAAACAAGACTTCTGGAGCCAGGTAACAGTAGCTTTTATTATGTATCCCCTTGAACTCAAGAGAATCTATGTCTCCCCTCTTTAGAATAAGAATGATCTGGGCTGTCAGAAGCTTGTAACATATCACCTCTAAAGGAAAAGTAGTTAACTCGTCTCCTCTTTTTAGAATAGGGCAAATACTACGACAAAAAGATCAAAAGTTCTGACAAATATATTCTTTTGTAGATATGACCAGAAGAGAGATAATGATGTAAAACACCCTGTCACTTCTTGACAACAGAACAAATACATCTTATAAGGAAATGTAAACATATGCCATGTACTCTTTTGTTGACACTATAAACATAGAAATCCTGACTGTATTTGCAAGATGCTAACTAAGGGGGAGAGAAACCCTCCTCCTTCTGTGCTCCTTTTGTATTGTAAGGGAAAAGAAACCCTATATAATATTTATCTGCCAGATAGGAAGTTGGTCAGTGTGCAGCGCTCTTGGCCTCACGCCAGAGAACTGAGGGAGTGCCCTGACCATTTTCCACTGTAATTTCATTTTCTGTAATATGTTCTTCTTTTCTATTCTATTCTGTATCTATATTTATTCTTTATTTTTCCTAATCTTTGGAAAATAGAATAAACCAGTGTTACCCCGAGAAGTGCTTCTTTTGGTTCCTTTTTCTTTCTGTTTCTTTTGTTATTGTTTTAAGCAGACTTAACCAGCTGTCAGAGTTTCTAAGATACCGGTTGAGAGGATTTGTCTGTGCAAGTACTGCTGGTCCGATTTCAGGCTCTGGGACGCAGCACGAAAAGGCGCAAACAATACCCTACCTTGATTTGTACCTGTCCTCTTCAGGGCATAGACCGTATAAGTCTGCCCAGCACTATCCCCGCCTTCCACCACCAGCTCTGGCTCAGTCCGTATAAGTCTGCCCAGCATTATCCCCGCCTCCCAACCACCAGCCCCAGCACAGACCGTATAAGTCTGCCCAGCACTATCCCTGTCTCCCAACCACCAGCTCTGGCACAGACTGTATAAGTCTGCCCAGCACTATCCCCGCCTCCCAACCACCAGCCCCGCCTCCCCCCACCGGCTCTGCCACCCAATCTCGGCTAAGCTCCTGAGGATCCATTCCTTCTGAACAGGATTCCTTTATGTTTATCCCACGCATGTTTGAATTCCGTTATCGTTTTCATTTCCACCACCTCCTGCGGGAGGGCATTCCAAGCATCCACTACTCTCTCCATGAAGAAATACTTCTTGACATTTTTCTTAAGTCTGCCCCCCTTCAATCTCATTTCATGTCCTCTAGTTCTACCACCTTCCCCTCTCCGGAAAAGGTTCGTTTGCGAATTAATACCTTTCAAATATTTGAACGTCTGTATCATATCACCCCTGTTTCTCCTTTCCTCCAGGGTATATATGTTCAGGTTAACAAGTCTCTCCTCATACGTCTTGTAATGCAAATCCCATACCATTCTCGTAGCTTTTCTTTGCACCGCTTCCATTTTTTTTTTTTTTTTTTTTTAATTTTTAACAAGAATCTTTATTAAAGGAATCCATATATTACAACTGAAGCTTTTCAAATATAAAAAGAAAACATCATACAGTCCCTTTGTCATTAAACATCTGGTATACATACATTTCTCTACTAAGAACCTTCACATCACAGCATTTATTTTTCTTGTAACATTTAAACTTTTCAAAATTACCCCTATCCCTCCAAACCCCCTTCCCTTCCCCCTCTCCCCGCCCCTCATCTCTTCAGGAAGAGAGACTCTATCCAACATTTTCACTTCAATGACTTTATAACAGGTGCCCACATCTGCTCCCATTTTGTTAGGGTTTTGTGTTCCTTAGCCAGTAGCTTTTCCATGTCACTTATATACATAACCAGATTATACCATCGGCGAATTGAAGGGCATTCATTCTTCTTCCACATCCGTGCAATCAACAATCGAGCTGCATTGAAACATTGCTTGGCCAACTGGTTTCTGCCAGCACTAAGCCCGGCAATAGGTCTATTAAATAAGGACACCGCCGGATCCCAAGGAATCTGTCCCTCCACCCACACCTGCACTCTTCCTTGCACCGACTTCCAGAATGCTTTTATTTTTTTACAGGTCCACCAGATATGCCCCATTGTGCCTTCCTGTCCACATCCCCTCCAGCATAATTTTGATGCCCCTGGGAACATATGGTGTAACCTCACCGGAGTGAGATACCATCTGTATAAAACCTTTGTACAGTTTTCTTGAATATTGACTGCCCTGGAGCCATGTACTGAGGCCCGCTCCATCTGCTGCCAAAGTTCAGGCGTATAAGTCACCTCCAGTTCCTTTTCCCATCTATCACGGTGCTTACTGCTAACCTCTAATGAATCCTCTATGAGCATACAATTTAGAAATCAATCCCTTAGTTTCTTCCGTTTCCACACACATTCTCTCCAACAAAGTAACCTCTCCTCTTAATTTACTCTTTAGACCTGATGTCTGAAGAAAGTGAATAATCTGATTATACGCATATCTATCCTGTAGAGATAATTCATACTCAGCTGCTAGTTCTCCAAAAGTAATAAACTGTTCTTCTTTCATTAATTGTCCCCACCATATCAACCTATTCTTTCGCCACTTAATAAAAGGGGATGGGGAGCATCCAGGAGGGAACGTAGCATTATATGCTATGGGTGTCAAACGTGAGTCATGAAATCCTTTCACTCGTTCTATTTTATCCCAACATGAAAAAGTATATTGTATGATAGGGTTAAGAGACTGGGGAAGGTATCTATTTTAGGCGCCAACCAGAGTAATTGCCCTAACTTTAATGGGCTACGAATCATAAATTGTTCCATTCTGATCCATAGTTTATGATCTGATTCATGAAACCATTCAATAGCAGCTTTTGCCTGGGCTGCTCTGTGGTATAACCCCAAATGTGGTACACCCAATCCACCCTTTCCTTTACGGGCTACATATAAAATAGATCTGGGCAATCGAGGTTTACGACCCTGCCATATAAAATGGTGCAGCTTGTTTGCAGCGACTGAAGCATACGGTCATCAATTGGCAGAGGGATAGACTGAAAAAGATATAACAGTCGCGGTAATATGTTCATTTTAACTGTTGCTATTCGCCCGAACCATGACAAATATAACGGATTCATCTGTCCAGATCTTTGCCCAGTTCCTTTATTAGTGGTAAGTAATTGACTGCACTCATATCTCCATCCTGCGTGTGAGTGTTACACCCAAATATCTTATTCCCCGGGTAACCCAAGTTAACGGGTAACGTTGGCCGACATGTCTGATATTCTATCTCTTCCATCCCTACTGCCATTGCCTCAGTCTTTGTATAATTGATTTTGAAACCCGAAACTTGGCTGTACAGTTCAATTTCAGCAAACACTGCCGGTATTGATGTCAAGGGAGTGGTAAGTGTCAACAAAACATCATCCGCAAAGAGGGCAATTTTGATTCCCAGGCACCAGCCCTCACCCCCTGGATTCCCTGATTAGTTCTAATATTATATGCTAAGGGTTCCATTACCAGGGCAATAAAAGAGGGGAAAGAGGGCATCCCTGGCGTGTACCTCTATGTAGTTCAAAAAAGGGAGAGGTACAGCCATTAACTCTGACACATGCCCTAGGAGCTGCATATAATTCCTGAATCAAGCCTCTAAACATAGGTCCAAAGCCAAACCTCTGCAGCACCATATGCAAAAAAGCCCAGTGCACTCTATCGAATGCTTTTTCGGCATCGATACTAAGTAAACAGCAGGAGGATCGTGTTTGTTTCGCCAAGTATAGTACATCCCAACGTTCTTCTAATATTGTCAGAGGCCTGTCTTCCCAAAAGAAAACCCACCTGATCTGAGTGCACCAAGGTTGGTAAAACATTCACCAACCGAGTGCCATTACTTTAGCCAGAATACGTACATCAACATTGAGTATGGAAATCGGGCGGTAAGATGCGCACTCAGTTACCTCCTTATTAGGCTTAGGGATAACTGCTATCCATGCATCCTTCATAGTAGGGGGTAAATTTCCTCCCTCCCGGACATAATTTAAGACTTCAGTCAACACTGGGGCAAGATATAGAGCAAAAGCTTTATAATATTCCCCCGTATATCCATCCATGCCCGGCGATTTACCTGTCTTTAGTGACTTAATAGCTGTAAGTACTTCCTTAACCTCAATCTTAGCTTCTAACATATCCCAGTGATCCTTTTGTAGGGATGGGAAGATTCACTTTCTCTAAGTATGCCTGAATAGCAGCATTTTGAATAGAGGGATCATTAGTGTATAATTCAGCATAAAAAGCCTGAAAATCGGCTTCTGATAGCTTGAGATGTGGAGAGAATCTTACCCTCCCTATCTTTGATCCTAAATATATTTCTATCCACCCTGAGCTTACGCAACTTAAGTGCCAATTGACGACTAATTTTATTTTTCTCTTTATAAGCATGTAAATGAAGTTTTTCATTAACAAAATCTAGCTCCTTAGCAAGCAGTGCATCTAACTGCATTCTCGCCTTCTGGAGTGCTCTATAAATCGTAGGGGAGCCTGTGCATTATGTTGAGCTTCAAGATTTACAATCTGGTCCCTCCAATACCGCTTCAGGCATTCTTTCTGCCGTTTGAGGCGTCCCGCCACTGTCATAAAATGTCCTCGTGAGACTGCTTTCAAAGCTTCCCATACTACAGCAATGGAGGGACCAGATCCCAGATTAAAGCTTAAATATTCTTTAAGTACTGTCACATAGGTCTTGCAAATCTGCTCATCTTTAAGCATAGTATTATTCAAAGTCCATTGCCTATGAGAGCCATCTTCACTAGGAACAGAAAGCAATACTGTACATAAGGCATGATCTGAAATAGTTATGTTTCCTATTTTTGCATCTCTCACATGTCCCCCTAGTAATTTATCTACAAATAGAAAATCAATGCGAGAGTATGAAGCATGCACAGAGGAATAGAAGGAATAGTCTCGATCAAGCGGATGTTCATCTCGCCAAACATCAAAAGCCCCATCTCTTCTACATAGGAGGCCAGATGTTCAGCCAGTGTTCTATCCGCTCGAGAAACTGTCCCCGAACGGTCCATCTCAGGGTTCATGGTGGCATTAAAGTCACCCCCAAAAATAAGATAGCCTCCCTGTACAGATCGCATACTTTTTCTTCAATGTTTTAAAAAGGAGGCCTGGCCCGTATTTGGCCCATAAATAGATCCCCAAGTGTATTCCCTAGATTCCAGCGTTCCCCGGACAAATAGGAAACGGCCAGCTGAGTCCCTCTTGACTTGCTGGATCTGTATAGGTATGCCATCATGAAAAAGCAAGGCCACTCCTCGTTTCTTACTATTTGTGATATCAGAGGCAAAAAAAATTTTTGAGTAGTATGCTGGACGAAACAGATATTCATGTGCACGCTTCAAGTGTGTTTCTTGTAACATTACCACCCTGTGGTCTCACTCTAGCTAGTTCTTGGTATATCAACTGTCTTTTTCTTGGAGCATTTAAACCCTTAACATTTAAAGTAAGTATCTTCAAGTCAGACATCTTATTTTTTCTTCTCAAAAAGAAAGCAAATTATATGCATAGTCAGCAAATCCTGTTTGGTATAGAATTTCCCCCCATTTAAACTCTGAAGACAAACATGTTCCCCCCCCCCCACCCTTCCCCAACAATATTTTCTATGTGGCAGAGAGAGAAAAACCATCTCCCCTCTACCACACTGAACTCCCAACAAGGCCAACAGCCTCATCTCCGGCCTGCCATCCCATCCCCCCCCCCCCCCCCCCCCACACCCAGAAACCTGTCTTCAAACCTGATATGGTTACAAGGAAAAAGAACATTGTTCTTCTCGTACTCCTAGTGGCTTTGTCAGCCCGAGGAGGAGAGATAAAGCACAACCCTGTGTCTATCACAATTCAAGTTGCATGTCGTGCAGCTGCCAATCGTGGCTTCTTCGCTTTATTAAACACTTGCTGCCATTGACGGACTTTGTCCCGAGCCTTGTCTGCCACTGTAGTATCTTCAGCTTCCATTTCCATCAGGCCTGCCTCTTGTAGCAACTGCTTCGCATCTACAACAGTACGCATCCGGTGAGATTTGCCTGCTATGGCAAAACATAAGGCAAATGGAAAGGACCATCGGTACTTAATGTTGTGTTTGTTCAATGTGTCAATACTGGTTTCATCTCTCTACGCCATTGTAACGTATGTGCTGACAAATCTTGATATACTGTAATCAAAGATTCATTATATCGCAGCTCTTTTTGTTGACGTGCCTGAGCAAGTATATTTTCTTTTTCAGCAAATTTCCAAAATCGGACAACTATGTCCCTCGGTTTATTATTCTGAGGAGTCCCCAAAGCTCTGTGTGCTCGTTCAATCTCTGGCAGAGGGGTGTCAGGCATTGCAGCTAATAATTGCCCACAAACTCTCCTGTACAATTCTCAGGACTTCTTCCTGAGCCCCGGTTTCTGGCAATCCTCGTATTCGCAGATTCTTGCGTCTACTGCGATTTCAATATCATCAAGTTTATATTGTAGTTCAATCAGCTGCGTTTCAACTCTCTGCTTCATTTGCTGCATGTATTCCACGTGCTCATCCATACGCAGTTCCAAATCTTCAATACGTGCTCCCACTTCCTTAAGCTCTCCCCGCAAGGTATCAATTCTTTCAACAATATCCGCCTTCATATGTGCTAGGTCTTTTCGAAGCTCAAGGAGCAATCGTGCGGATTGCGATTTTCTAACTGCACCCGTTTCGTCCTCCGATCTCCCAGATTCAAAATCCGAGGCCTCCTCAGGCTGCGGCGAAACATGGCGTGATGGAGTTTTGGACATGCGCTGACTACTGCGTCCCCCTCCCTTGGCCTCCGAACTTTTCAATTTTTGAGACATCGTACCGTCCCTTACTTCAGGTAGGTTGCAGTTCACAAGAAAGCAAAAATTTCGACGTTTTGAAGCGCTAAAGTTCGCTATTTTAGCTGGGTTGGGCGGGAGCAACGGGATCAAGCTTCCATCGAGGGACAGTGACGTCACCGGAAGTCCTGCACCGCTTCCATTTTTTTAAACATCCTTCGCAAGATACGGCCTCCAAAACTGAACACAATATTCCAGGTGGGGCCTCACCAACGTCTTATACAGGGGTATTAAAACCTCTTTTCTTCTGCTGGTTACACCTCTCTCTATACAGCCTAGCAATCTTCTAGCTATGGCCACCGCTTTGTCACACTGTTTCATCGCCTTCAGGTCCTCAGATGCTATCACCCCAAGATCCCTCTCCCCGTCCGTACCTATCAGACTCTCCCCGCCTAACACATACGTCTCCCTTGGATTTCTACTCCCTAAATGCATCACTTTGCATTTCTTCGCATTGAATTTTAATTGCCAAACGTTTAGACCATTCTTCTAGCTTCCGCAGATCTTTTTTCATGTTTTCCACTCCCTCCGGAGTGTCCACTCTGTTGCAAATCTTGGTGTCATCCGCAAAAAGGCAAAGAGGGGATAACATGAAATACCAACCATAGATGTTGGTAGACTGTTCTAGGCCTTAGCAGCTTGATGAAAAAAATAGACCAGAAGACATTCTCTTAAAACAAAAACCTTAAAAGATAAAAGAGATAGCCTTAGAGAATTCCTTGCATCATGACATAAAATTAAACTGTAATCAATGAAAATATATATGCCAAAGCATATATATCCCTGAATTATTTTAAATACAAAACAACAGACTTTAAAAATTATCCTTGTCTCAACTGGCAACCTGTGAAGCTGGACATACAATGGTGATACCCTATCAAACTCCGTATAGTTGTGTTTTTGTATTGTCTGCAGCTTTTTCAAAAAGCTTTTAGTACATCTCAAATAATCACATTGCAATAATCCAGCTTGGTCCATATCAATGCTTGAACTATCAGTTTGAACTTGTCTGGATAAAAAATGTCCTTACTCATCTGAGATTAAACATTAGCCAAAAGCATCTTTTTACAAGCCCATTCACCTGCAGTTCCCATTTAAGTTCTGATTGATAGTAATGCCTAGAATTTTTAATGAGGGTTCTAAATTGTAGGATAAACCGTTCACTATAAAGAATAATCTTGTGAGATAGTTCCATTTTGGCCGACCAGAAGAAACTTGGTTTTATAGTAATTTAGCTTTAGCCTATTGGCTGCCATCTAATTGGCAATTTTAGAAATGCATCTTTCTAAACAGGGTTTTATTACACGGATATCCCCCATGTTGAGATGAGAACTGTAATATCATCAGAAAATATGAATATCTCATCAGAAAATATGAATATCTGAAGCCTGTGGCCTTCTAATCATAATCCAATGAGGACAATACATTAAAGCAGGGAATGCAAGGAACCCTGAGGGACTCCACTTACTGCAGACCATTTCCTTTTTGTTGTCCTTAAAATAGAACAGATCAGGCACAGCCATGGGTGCTTCCATGCCTCCGGACCTGGCAAATCTTTATGTAGCACATTTCGAGGAAACAGTGCTCTGCGACCATCCATTCAAACAAGAGGTTCTTTTTTTACTAACGCTATAGTGACGACATTTTATCATTTGGGAAGGCACAGCCACCCGCCTTGAAGAATTTCATTCCTGGCTAACTCCAAGAATCCACACCTCAAATTCCAAATGCAATATCATCAGAACATCATTTCCTTCTTGGACATACTCATACATAAGGACACATATTCATTCACTACAACAATTTACACCAAAAACAAGTACCTCCACTTTCAAAGCTACCACCAATGGGCATTAAAGAACCACCTGCCATTCTCACAATTCCTCAGATTGAACAGGCTCTGTACAGATCTGGGGAGACTTTAAGACACAAGCCGCTACTATGAGGAGAAGATTTCTCGAGAGGGCTAGCCAGAGAAAAACCATAAAAGAAGGTTATCATAGAGCTCTGTTGGCTGAAAGGAGAGACCATACTTCAAAACCGCGCAAGAACAAAACCACACCGGACCTGTATGTACCATGAAGTTTTCCTACATGTCCAAAAAACAAGAGTACATCAAGAAGTTCTGGCCGATTCTGGAACATCCCCCTGTTTTCAAGACAAGCGCATCGTTTTTGCGCAGGCCCACAACAAAAATCTCCAAAGAAATCTTAGTCCCGTCTACATTGCTCGACATCACCAATTCCACTGGTGCTCACACTGGACACCATCCTTGTGGACGGTGTTCTGTGTGTAAGCACTCTCTGGATATCAGCGAGTTCAAAGATCTGAACACTGGGAAGACATTCACTTTACGACACTCTTCCACTTGCAACACCAGCCATGTAATTTATGGCATTCCATGTCCTGTAATAAACTTTTATTGGGAAAGCCATCAGACCCATTAAAACAAGAATAATTGAACACAGAAGTTGCATAAAACGCCAGGTATTAGCTCTATTGACAGAACATTGGTCCTCCGCAAATCACACCATTGATGACCTCAAGTTCTTTGTAGTTAAACATGTTGTCATGAAATGGCACCAGGAGACACACCTTAATTAACAGAGAACAAAAACGTTTCATTTTTTATTTTAACAGTCTACAGCTTAACGGATTAAATTTGGAGATTGACTACAGTGTTTTCCTCTAATTTTGCACTATTGGCAAACTTGTTCCTTTGGATCTACTGTTCACCATGTGGTTTTTCCCTCCCCCCCTTTTTTAAAAATGTATAATCATTTATGTATATTCATTTTTTTAACATGTATATCTTTTATGTATACATTCTCATTTACTTATTTATCTCATTGATATTTTAGTTTTACTATGCTGAGATGGTTGCATGTGAATATATCGACATTAGTTCTACTTTAAGCAACAAACATGTTCATGATGTTCTAACTTTATTTATTTATTCATTCATTTTAAACATATGGTTTACAAAGATAAATATCTTTGAGGAGTTTCAAAAAATCATTTTCAAATACATACATCAGCTAACTCAAAGCTCTGAATTAGTCCACTTATTGAGACCCAAGATGTCCTAAAGAATAACCCAAGAGGAGTTGGAAATTAACAAAATTAGCAAAACAAAATTAGGCTTCTTATTATACAATCCCTTTAACTATGAGGAATGCCCAGATTGCCTCCTGGCCTTTATAAAATCAGAAAGTTGATCAACCTCATAGAAAATAAATTTCTTGTCCCCGTATATTACAACACATTTGCACGGGAAGCGCAATTGAAACTTGGCCTGCAATAATATCACATCTTGTCTTAATTCAAGAAACTTCTTTCTTCGCATTTGTGTCCACTTGGATACATCAGGAAAAATAAGAATTCTCCCTCTTAGAAAATCTATCTTAGATCACTGGAAATAAAGTTTCAATATTGCTTCCTTATCTTGGAGGAAGACAAACTTCACAATTACGTAGATCTCTTTTTTTCTTCTTCAGTGGATTGTTCTAGAAAGTAGTCAGGTCCAAGTCCTGTGCTTGACCTCCAGGCTGAACCTGAGATTCTTGTTCTCGTGTTTTTTCTTGTGGTTTAACTGGCAAGTAATATATTTTGTGTACAGGAGGATTCATTTGTTCAGAGTACTTAAACTCCTCTATCAAAATTTAAAGAACATTTCTTTCGGTGATGTTAAGTCATTCAAAGGAAAATTCAAAAGTCTTAGGTTTTGAGTCCGCAAGGAATTTTCTAAATTTTCAATTTTCCTTATAGTCATTAATTTTTTACCAACTACCTGTTCTGTCCCTGACAGCCTGGCACTAGTTGTAGTGTGACCCTAAAATGTGTTAATGCCTTCACTGCTATTCTTACTCCTAAAGATCTTGACTGCTGCAGTCTTTACTGCTAAGATATGTGTGTGAGCAATGCATTGTGTGTAATGTAGTTTCACAGACAACGCAATCCCACTTGCCTGTCTGTATAAGATCTGTTACTACTGGTTGTGATGCTGCTTAGATCACTCCTCTGTCTCAGCCAAGCTTGGCTTCTTTGTTTATGTGCCAGCACTTCCTGGCCATTCTTACTACCTCTGTCCTGAGAGGTCAGCCAGGTATGACCTTTTCCTCCAATCAGGGCCTGCCCCCTAGAGCCACCCTTGCCACTCGAGGAAGGCTTTGTCCCTATTGGCCTTTCTACTCCTTCTTCTCCGAGTCTGTATGAGCTTCTGGCTCCCCCCCCTCCACCCCCCCCCCCCGTCCATGACAGTATCCATTTTGCTCCAGGACAAAGCAATGATCCTGTTGTAGCTCTGGAAAAGCACTAGTCTTTTCACCCCGAAAATACTTTCCTAGAAGAGGGTACTGCACTCCCAAACACCTAACTCGAGCTGCCTCTATCTGTGGAACTACTTTTCTTATGTCCGCAATGAACTGATCCCACTTAAGCTTCTACCTTCTCTCCACTGATACAGCTCATGAAACTACAGGGTTCCTTTGTGCTTATGAACATCTAACTGTGAGTAATCATCTATGTTATTCAATAAAGGAACTTCAGAAAAGAACAAGAGATTTAGGTGTGTTGATGTGCTAGGGGTTTATACTTCAAGATATTGAGACTTATAGATAGCTAGATAACTCTTAAGAAACAGCTATACAAGTCTCGAGAGACTTGACCACTACCTGGGTTTGGACTTCACTTATTTTTCTCAACTCTCCATCCATCTTCAATTGCTTATCAGAGATTATTTCTAATTCAGCCTTAAAGATTTAACTTGTGTTGCATTATTTAGTGACACAGAAATAAAAGACAAACAGACCTTGTGGAGGCTTTCCAGGGCTGTCCAAATTGTCTCAGCGAAATCTTGGCAGGTCTTATCAGGGGCTGTGTCCCTGCCAGTAATAAAGCAGTTTCAGCTTGTAAAACGCTAAATTCTTGTGTTGGGACCGCCCTGCTGCCTGAGAAAGTTGGGCTTCCTCCATTGCCTCCCGCACCTCAGTGTTCTTATCCGGAGTTTGCCTCTCCTTCAGAGAAGAAAGATTTGTCTTCTCCTGCACTGCTCCGGTGGTTTCGTGAACGGAGGAGTTAAAGGGCCAGCTGGACTGAGTGATAAATCACTTTCCAAGCCAGTGCTCTCCCCAGCACCGGCAGCGTCCGTCAGAGTAGAAGCCAGGAATGCTGAGATAGATGTTTGACGAAGGGAGGGGGTTCAACCTTGGGAGGAAGGGTTTCCTCGGCTTCCCCTTCTCTTCGGCATTCCACAAACACAGAGGTAAACTGTTATCAACAACAGTTTTATATAGCAAAATTCTATCTCTGTTTGGGGAGCTATAATCTCAGCGTCCTATCTGTCGGCCATCTGGATCTAGCATGTTTTAACTTTATTATATCATTTTATGTTTCAATTTTTTCACATATATGATCATACATTATGAATATATGGAGGCTCATCTTTTTATATGTCATTTGATGTTCTGTGTATCTTTTATACGTTTGTTCCCATTTTATGCAGTGTTTTATAATTTTATTATGTCAACTAATTCCATTTTAAGCAACAATTATATTTATGGCATTGTTTAACTCATTTATATATCATTCGATGCTTTTCTCTCTTATGCATGAACTATATATTTATTTATTTACGGTTCATTTCTACCCATTTTCCCACAAATGCAGGCACAATGTGGCGTCCATGAATTACAAAAGTTAAAAGATACAACACATGAATTTAGCAGTAGAATAAGGATAAAACGTTAGCAGCAATTAGGATGGCTAAACAGCAGAATTACTAATGGAATACACTTGTTCAAAAGGTACGTTTTCAGCAGCTTCTTGAAAAGAAGGTGGTCAGCTTGCGATTTTAGGAAGAGCGTTCCAAGTCTTCGGGCTGGAGTAGTGGAAAGTAGAGGCAAAAAGAAGCTTGTATTTAACACCACTGCAAGATGGATAATGTAGTTGTAAAACGGTGCATGCTGTTGTGATGGCATTTCTAGGTGGGAGATATATTAGAGGAATCCGTATTCCGGAGCTAAGCCGTAGATTATTTTATGCATCAAGAGTGCATATCTTGAATGCGATTTGTTCTCTCACAGGTAGCCAAGTGTAGATTGAAACATAGGGGCTGCGCAGGAACCATGCACGGTTTGCCCAAGTTGAGTCTTGCAGCAGTATTCTGGGCAGTCTGGAATTTCCTGGCATGATTATATTTAGGAATTTTTTTAATTCATTCGTATATCATTTGATGGTTTTGTGTTCTTTGTTTTTTTACGTGTACGGTGCCACTCGTGCAATGTTTTACATTATTGTACATAATTTTATTTTTAACCAACAACCATATTTATGGCATCCTTAATTATTCAACCAATTCAATCACATATCAGTTGATGCTTTGATTTTTTGTAAGTATTACTATATACCGCAATCAAATTTAGGCATTTTTCAATTTCATTTATACATTAATTGATGCTCTGCGTATCTTTTATATTTACGTATTTTATTATGCAGTGTTTTCTAATTTACCATTTCATACAATTTCACTTTTTTTTATTCCTTGTTTACTTCCATTTTTTATTTCTTTTATTTATAAAGATAAGTTTTTTCCACCATGTTTTAGATTTATGATAGTAATGAAGTGGCTTCCTGAATTTATCAACTATATCAACTTTGCGCCAGAAATCATCATTCTTCAGTCATTTTAATATATGTTTTTTGGTCTCAAAAAAACATTTGTTTTTACATTTTATTGGTTGGCACAGCCGCAACATCATTCCATTTCACTTCATTTTTAACGAGCATTATTCAAGATGGGAAGATTTTCCATGCAGTCGGATCGTAAGAATTTGCTCTCACACGTACCATCCCACATATTGTTTTTCAGTCGCTTCATTTGACACATTGTTTTTATATACATATTTTATGAATTTATTTTTATCAATTATATTTTTAATCAGCAATATTTCCTGGCAATTTAGAAAATGAGCATTGGTTATTACGTCCAACAAATATTTTATGTGGCTCATCTCTACAATCCAGGGTATCACATTTTATGAGTTTCATTCGTACAACCTGCCATACACCTATGTAGACACCATATTGTGATTCAGTCCAAAAATTCATTCACATTTTTTATTTGATAAATGATCATTAAATTTGATCCCAGTGACACTCTATGATGCAACGCAGCATCAAAACTAATTGGTTTAAACTTATTTCTTTCAGATTGACATATCTACACTTGACATACTCATTAACATTGGATACGTGAAATATGCATGTCACTATATCACCACGATTGCCAGTTCAAACATTTACAAAAATTCAGTTTTCACAATAGATGTAATTTCTAATATGGCTCCTAAAAGATGGTAATATTTGTCCTCTCCAATTGCATTTTATTTAAAAAACAAAGTGGAAATTTACAAGTTTCAGTTTTCACATAATCATTCCTACGTCACTTCCTGAATATCAATGCTTTAAATTTGTGCAACTCCCGAATCCTCTCCGTTTACGTTGGTGACATCATAGATGCATTCTACCGTCACGGTGTACAGCAGTACTGGATTTTCTCTGCTAAGGGTAAGTTTTCCTTCTTTTTATTTGACACTTTTTTTATTTCATAGCTATATGCACTATGTACTCCATAGCCATCTTCACTAGTTGTTCCTTTTTAGTTTCATTTTTGGCGCCAATTCCTTTTTTCCTTTTTACTCCTTACTATAGACACTGCGTCTATTTCAACACAGTTAGGCATATGCCTTCGCAGCATTTAAACGTGACTCAAAGTCCGTCACGTACTTCCGATTTGATAAGACTGTCACCATCGTTTCTCTTTCATAAATTGTCAGCCATACTTTTTTTCGTTCAAAATTCACTCCATGTTAAGTTTGATACATTCAGGCTTGTCCAGACATACACTTTTAAATGCCTTAATCTTATTGTTTTTTTCTATTCTTCAGAAGCCTAACAGCTACTTTTCTCTTGATTAAGCCATCAGCCAAACACATGAGGTAAAAACGATTTTTCATATACATTTACAGATAATGATTATCAGATCTGTGTTTACACACTATTGATAGCATTTTTTACTTGTTTTTAGTTTGCACATTTATTTGTCCGATTTTAAACATATTGGATTATCACCTGATCACCATTGACCCATGTAAAGTCTAATACATAATGCATAAGCCAAGACTCATCCTTTACTTTTAATTTTTTTTTTATATTTTTTAATCTTTACTTTTGAATTTTTAAACTTTTTAAATCTCTGTATATATATGAATGTGATTCTTGTACAAGTTGATTTTATGTCATTTTTGTCTGATTACATTACTTTTCATGTAATTAGTTATTTTGTTTTCCATGTAGATTTAATAGAACCCTGATGCAGGCCTTGAAGTCGAAACACGGCCATGTCATAGTAACATAGTAAATGACAGCAGAAAAAGACCTGCATGGTCCATCCAGTCTGCCCAACAAGACAAACTCATATGTGCTACTTTTTGTGTATACCCTACTTTGATTTGTACCTGTCCTCTTCAGGGCACAGACCGTATAAGTCTGTCCAGCACTATCCCCGCCTCCCAACCACCAGCCCTGCCTCCCACCACTGGCTCTGGCACAGACCGTATAAGCCTGCCCAGTACTATCCTCGCCTCCCACCACCGGCTGGCTCTGCCACCCAATCTCGGCTAAGCTCCTTAGGATCCATTCCTTCTGAATAGGATTCCTTTATGTTTATCCCACGCGTGTTTGAATTCTGTTACCGTTTTCATTTCCACCACCTCCCGCGGGAGGGCATTCCAAGCATCCACTACTCTCTCCGTGAAAAAATACTTCCTGACATTTTTCTTGAGTCTGCCCCCCTTCAATCTCATTTCATGTCCTCTCGTTCTACCGCCTTCACACCTCCGGAAAGGTTTGTTGCGGATTAATACCTTTCAAATATTTGAACGTCTGTATCATATCACCCCTGTTTCTCCTTTCTTCCAGAGTATACATGTTCAGGTCATCAAGTCTCTCCTCATACATCTTGTAACGCAAATCCCTTACCATTCTCGTAGCTTTTCTTTGCACCGCTTCAATTCTTTTTACATCCTTCGCAAGGTACGGCCTCCAAAACTGAACACAATACTCTAGGTGGGGCCTCACCACCGACGTATACAGGGGCATCAACACCTCCTTTCTTCTGCTGGTCACACCTCTCTCTATACAGCCTAACAACCTTCTTTTTTAGCTGTTATATTAAAGACTTTTTGACATCTTTCCTCAGCTGTCCTCACTTTTTTGTTCTATTGCCTTTGTTGCACGTGAGGGTTTTCCTCCTCCTTTTTGTTTTCTTTACCAAACTGACTCATAACAGGATTCGAGGGGTGGTTTACCAGACTTGGGGGCTTACAATGTTGCTGCGCTCCTTCGCTGGATACACGAGATTCACTTGGGGACTGGTATATTTGCTCCCATTGATTTCTGGAACAGTTGAAGTGCACCATATAATCCTTTCGCGGTCCTAGAACCTCGACCATCTCGGGATTTGGAGGATGTACAGGGGAATCAATTTATTGGTGCACTGAGGAAAGCTTAGGTGTGGTGAAGTCATTGGGGGGGGGCAAAGGGGATGAGCCCTTTTCCGACTCTGGTGGGCAACCCAGATTTCCCTGCTGGTTTGGACTCTGCAGGTCTTCTGACAGTGAAAAAGAGGAGGTGTCGATATTTGGGGCATCTGAGCATGTTGGGGGGGGGGGGGGGGTGAAGGTTTCCCATCTTTCGATCAAATCAAGCATGCGTGGAACCATCTCCAGCTCTTCTTTTTTTGCCTACCTCCAAGCGAGAGACTATGGTCCTTGCCTCTAAACATCACCGGAAGGCTCAGGCGGTCTTCCTACTGTTAGATCAGATTTTTTTTAACACCTTCCTTGTAATCTAAATAAAATTTCCCAATGGTATCAGCTGATCTGGGACACTAAAAAAGCCCCATACTTAACACAGCTAGCTAGGGAGTGGAGTTTGAACTTGGTGGAGGATATATCGGATGCTCAGCTGGGGGCGGTATTTGAGGAACTTCATACAGCGACCCCTAATGCACCATTACAGTATATTCAGTACAGAGTTTTGCATAGGGTGAATATCACTAAAAAGAGGGGTAAAGCTATGGGCCTGTGGGAGGATGATAGTAACATAGTAGATGATGGCAGAAAAAGACCTGCACGGTCCATCCAGTCTGCCCAAGATAAACTCATATGTGCTACTTTTTGTGTATACCTTACCTTGATTTGTACCTGTCCTTTTCAGGGCACAGACCGTATAAGTCTGCCCAGCACTATCCCCGCCTCCCAACCACCAGCCCCGCCTCCCACCACCGGTTCTGGCACAGACCGTATAAGTCTGCCCAGCACCATCCCCGCCTCCCGCCACCGGCTCTGCCACCCAATCTCAGCTAAGCTCCTTAAGATCCATTCCTTCTGAACAGGATTCCTTTATGTTTATCCCACGCATGTTTGAATTCCGTTGGCATTCCAAGCATCCACTACTCTCTCTGTGAAAAAATACTTCCTGACATTTTCTTGAGTCTGCCGCCCTTCAATCTCATTTCATGTCCTCTCGTTCTACCGCCTTCGCATCTCCAGAAAAGGTTCGTTTGCGGATTAATACCTTTCAATATTTGAATGTCTGTATCATATCACCCCTGTTTCTCCTTTCCTCCAGAGTATACATGTTCAGGTCAGCAAGTCTCTCCTCATACGTCTTGTAACGCAAATCCCATACCATTCTTGTAGCTTTTCTTTGCACCGCTTCAATTCCTTTTACATTCTTAGCAAGATACGGCCTCCAAAACTGAACACAATACTCTAGGTGGGGCCTCACCAACGATTTATACATGGGCATCAACACCCCCTTTCTTCTGCTGGTCACAGCTCTCTCTATACAGCCTAACAACCTTGCGTGAAATGCAAGATGTTTCCAGGCTCTTTCCTACAATCATTTATGGAATGCCCTGCCTTATATGCCTTTTGGGCTCAGGCTCTGGGAGTCATTGAGTCCACCTTGCAGTGTACATTTGATTGGTCATATTCAGTTGAGCTGTTGGGAAGCATGGTTTCACTGCGAGGGGGGGAGGGGCTTCAGTGATGTGCAGTGCAAATTTATTTTACTGGCCACCTTCTCATTAAAAAATGCATTTTACAGTCTTAGGTTGATGCTGCACCCCCTTCACTTGTTACTTGACATAATTTTATGTGTGAAATGGCAGCTGGCTGCTCATTGCTCTTAAATTTTCACCTTCTCTGGGACGACATCAATATTGTGATTTGTGGAACAGGTATATTTCCTTATATGAGGCAGTGGACAATGCTGGGGATGCTTCTCACCGAGTGTATTACAGATGGTCAGAGAGAGGGGGGAGGTTGGGGGGGGTTCTATTTTATAGAAAACCTGGGTCAGGAACGGGTTGTTTTTGCACTGTTTAATTGAATGGCTTTATATACTGTAAATCTGGGGATGGTTATTGTTACTTTCTGTGACATTTGTTCTGTTGTGTTATGGGGAGAATCTCTCTGCATTTGTTGAGTACCTTACCCTGGCTCAATAAAGATATTTTCCAAACAAATGTTATGATACAATTCAACAAAGGATGTAGACAGAAAATTTTTGTAGAAGCCTCACAAACTTTACCAGTCAGCTTTCTATCTCTCTCTCTTATTTTCTATTGGATCCCATTAATTGGGGACTAAGAGAAGATTTGTCTTTGCTGTTGTACTTTGTTACTTGTTTCTCACTGGAGAATATATTTTCATTTCCTATTTTCTTTACAAGATTGTTTATCTTGCTTGTATATTTTGGTATGCTTAATAAAAAGATTTTAAAAAAACTTTACCAGTCAGTAATTTATATACTAAAAAGGCCTTTTTACGCCTCTAGCATTCCGTCCTCAGCTAATCATCCTAAAGAACTGTTCAAGCTAATTAAGGGTTTATCCCAACCAGATACTTGAATGAACATAGGTCTGGACTGTGAATCATAAGCAAATAATGCTTTGGAAAAATATTTAAAAATTCATAGCAAACTGGAAAACAGAGATATTAATAAGGTGATCCTTATCAAATCTGAATTCTTGGAGTCTTATAAATTATTAATATTCAAGCAGTTAAAGGCTGAGAATCAAAGAGGTCCAATTTAACAGCCTATTTTAAACACCTAAAAACAGAGCTGAATATAGGTTCCTAAATATTGTAGGTCCTGAAACTGAGGACCCTAAAATCTGGCTAGTCAACCTTGCTTGAATATGACTGCCTATTGCTGGGGGAGGGTAGGTGGGAGAAGGAGGAGAGGATCACCAGCCTCTACAATACTCTTGTCCCTCCCTCATCTCTTCCACATGAAATAATGTATGCCAGGAGATCTGCCAGACCCCACCCGCCTCTAGTGCTTTAACAATATAAGTGGGGAAGCTATTAGACCCCTACATCATCCACCCCTCTTCCTAATTCTTCCTGACACCTCATTAGCTTTCTCATGTTGAACCAAGAGGAAGGATAAGGCATTAACTCCTCTCCATATGCCTGAATAGTAAAGAAAGTACTTTAGAACTGGCAACATAAGTGCATGCAATTGGCATATGCCTAAAAAGCAGCAACTTTAGGCAGTTAGAGAACATGAATAATATTCTTTCTAAAATTGTCACATAAAGGGTAACTCTATAAAGGTTTTCCCCATGTAGAAAAGGGCTTCTATAACATCATGCAGTTGTTTACACATAATTTAGTCATTTATGCACACGGGTATTCTTGGGGCACAGTAGAGATGGAATTCTGAAGTACGAAGTAATTATATAAAACTAGTAAAAAGGCCCGTTTCTGAGAGCAATGAAACAGGCGCTAGCAAGGTATTTGTTTTCTGCAATGAATGTTTTGAAAGGGATTTTGTGGAAATTTTGTTGTGTTAGTAATGAATAATTGACATTGTAGTATTATGTGCAATATGATTTTGTAACAGGGGGGATTGGGCGTGTTGTTGTTGGCTTGTATTAGTGTGATGATGTAGTCTTTTTTTGTTGTTGTAAATGTTGGTTTTGTGGGGGGTGGGGATTTGGGGGATGGCGGGTTTGTTGAAGTGTGAGGGTGTAGTGGAGGAGAGAGTGAGTGGCCATCTGTCCATGTTGTGGATCAGTGTTTGTTTTTTTTTTTTTTTAGGGGGGGTTGGGGGGGGCGGTGGTTGTGTGTGTGTGTGTGAGAGACAGAGATGATGTGTCACCAAGATAGATTGTGAGTATGTGTTTTGAAGTGAAAGAGGGTGTGGCAAAGTAGTAGTGCGGGGGTGATTATCGTGTAAGAATGTTGGGGAGGCGGTGTGTTTTGCGATCTGTAACTGTGCTTCACTATGTGTGTGACACAGAGAGTGTGTCTGTGTGTGTGTCACAGATAGCGTTTGTGTAGAGGGTGTGGCAGTCAGGGTGTCTGCAGGGGAATGTGTGTGTTTCTGTGCCCCCCCTCCGTCACTGCCAGTAGCCCCCCTCCCTGTCGCCCTGCCATGTGCGAGTGTGTGTTTGTGACAGAGTGAGTGTGTGTTTGTGGGAATGAGAGTATTTTGCAGGATGGGCCCCCCTCCCTCCCTGCCAGGTGGAAGTGTGTGTTTGTGATTTTGAGAGAGTGAAACTGTGTGCGAGTGTCTCTGTGGGAATGTGAGTGTGTGTGAGAATGAGAGTGTGTGCCAGGGTGGGCCCCCTCCCCACCAGGTGCAAGTGTGTGTTTGTGACAGAGAGAGTGTGTGGCAGTGTGTGCCAGGGTGGCACCCCTCCCCTCCCTGCCTGCCAGATGCAAGTGTGTGTTTGTGACTGTGAGAGTGCGAGTGTGTGTGTGTGTGAATGAGAGTGTGTGCCTGGGTGTCGGCCCTCCCCCCTCCTTGCCTGCCTGCCTGCCTGCCAGTGAATGTGACTTATGTCACTCCTGCATAGCATGCTAATTGTGTCTTGTCTGTCAACTGGTGGAGTAAGGAGTTCATTTGGTTCTCCTGCAGGTGTTGGATTTTTGGCACGGGACGGCACCGCCTCCGGAAAGGGGCGCAGCTTGTTTAGAAAGACAGCTACCCCCTGAGGAAGGGGCGGGATTTGTGTGTGTGTTTTTTTAAGCAAACGCCGCTGCTTGTTCTTCACTGTCTGCTGCTTTTTCTTCGCTGTCCCCCTCCTGCTCCTCTGCGGCGCCGATTAAGGCAAGGTGGTTTAGTAGTCCGTGTGTTTGGGAGGGGGGGGGCTGAACTGGGTGTGCATGTGGTGGGTGTAGCTGGTAGCGCAGGCGTCTGCACGATTCATTGACAGCTGATTCGTAGGCAGGGGGAGGAGTAGGGAAACTACTTCTCCCCCTGCCTGTTTCGCGAGAACGCCGGCATGGAGAATCACTGCATGAACAGCTTTCAGAGTAAGGGCCGCAATGTAGAGGTCGTTTAGTGGTGGTCTTCGTCCGCGTTTTCCTCGCGGTTGGTCCCCGTGTTGGTAGCTACCCCCTCCTCAGGAAGGGGCGGGACTCGTGTATTTTTTTTCCTGAACGCCGCTGCATTTTCTTCGCTGTCCCCCTCCTTCTCCTCTGCGGCGCCGATTAAAAGACTTGGTGGTTTATAAGTCCGTGTGAGTGTTTGGGAGGGGGGAACCAAACTGTGTGCGCATCACCTGAGGCATAGCCAATCAGCAGCGCAACACGGTCGGTGTGTCTCATTGCTCCGCCCTCGACGTCATCACGTTTGACGAGTGGGCAGGGCAAACACTGATGGTCAAAAAGTGGTCTCTGCCGCCTCACTTTAGAATGTTGGGAAAGTGAGGCTTCATTAGAACGTTGGAGGTACGTTTTATATAGAGAGATATGTATGTGTGGGGGGGTAATTATTTAAGGAGCTGCCTAAGTGGAAGTAAATAGTGCTGGAAGGCACAAAAATGGTTATATCTTAGACATTTAGTAAGTGGCCCCTAACAGAATACAAACAAGAGGAAAATTATGCACCATGATTTGATGGCATGCATCTTCCTGGTGGGAATGCATATGGGCAGAGCACAAGGTACACACAGACCCCCAAACATTGCCCTTTGAGTGGCGGTGGCTATGTCGCATCTTTACCTCATTTCCATACCTGAGCTGGAAAAGCTACGTTTGCCTAAAATAGATTCGTTGGTGGCAGCAGTCACCAAAAAGGTCATGCTGTCTGTGGTGAGTTAAGATTTTACTTATAGTTCCAGAGTAGGTTAAATGCTGTTCCTCGTTTGGGAGCCAGTTAACAGCATCAGGGTAGAGAACCATGTATGTTAGGTCCTCTGAAAGGGCCTATTAGTGTTCTCATATTCTGTGAGGCAGTTTTAATGTTGGTTAATGAGGCTAATTGCATGGGTATTGTATCACATAAGGAGTATAAATTTCTATATTGATCAAATCCACAAGTTCCTTACATCTACTTTGTACCCAAAATAAATCAATTTCTTCTCCGCCAGGATGACTTGTCCTATAGTATCAGGACGGGGTTCTATTTTGGAGCTCCATTCAGAATATATGGACTTTTATTTGAAACCCTTTGTTGCTCAGGCATGGACCTATGTGCATGATTCTTCACATTATATGCAGTATTTAGAGACTTTGCAAGTTTCATCTTCTTCTACCCCCCCTGACGTTGGATGTCAGTGCTCTTTACCCTCACAACCCGCAAGAGGCAGGTTTGCAGGTTATTATTATATTTCTCAAGTTAACGTATCAGGGCAGAAGTTAACCTTATTGAACAACATGAGTGAACTGGTTGTGAAGCATAATTATTTTGTGTTTGACAGTAAGTTTTTTCTTCAAGTCAAGGGTGTGGCGAAGGGGACCACTGTGGCCCCATTGGTTGCATGTTTATACATGACAGTGTATAAACATGCCCTCCCGCGGGAGGTGGTGGAGATGAAAACGGTAACGGAGTTCAAACATGCGTGGGATATGCATAAAGGAACCCTGTGCATAAGGAATGGATCCTCAGAAGCTTAGCTGAAATTGGGTGGCGGAGCAGGTGGGGGGAAGAGGGGTTGGTGGTTGGGAGGCTAGGATAGGGGAGGGCAGACTTATACGGTCTGTACCAGAGCCGATGATGGGAGGCGGGACTGGTGGTTGGGAGGCGGGAAATACTGCTGGGCAGACTTATACAGTCTGTGCCCTGAAAAGGACAGGTACAAATTCAAGGTAAGGTATACACATACGAGTTTGTCTTGGGCAGACTGGATGGACCATGCAGGTCTTTTTCTGCCGTCATCTACTATGTTACTATGTTACATGACAGTGTTTGAAAATCAGTTTGTGTATGGTTGTAGATATGAGTCTCATATCATTTCTTGGAAAAGGTTCATAGATGATATTTTGATTTGGAGAGGCAGGAGAGTGAACTTGTGGATTTTGTTCAATATATTAATGGGGTGGATGTTAACATTCAATTTACAGTGCAATGGGACAGTACTCAAGTACATTTTTTGGATACATCAGTGTCAGTATCTGCTTTGGGCTTATTCAACACCATAGTACATGAAAGAAATACAAACAGAAATATGTTACTTCATTATTCAAGTTTTCATCCCAAGCATTTGAGGAATAAAATTCCCATAGGTCAATTCCTTAGATTAAAGCACTTGTGCTCTTCATTAGATCAGTTTAAATATCATGCAGTTTCAACATTTCCAAGATTTCAACAACGAGGTTGTCCAAATTCTATCCTTAAGGCGGCATAGAAGAGAGCATTATATACGGATAGACAATGGATTATGGAATCTAAGTAAAAGGACAAAAAGATCCCGCCGGTTTGTGTGCTGCTGTTTTCTATGATGGCTCACACTATTCATTCTGTAATTATCAAGTACTGGCACGTTTTGAGTGTCCATAACATTTTGAGGGACTCGCCTCGTTTTGCTTATCGTAGGGGGAGAAATATTATCTAATCCAAGAGCACAAGTCTCTGACATTAAAGGCTATTTTAGTGTGGAAACTGCATTTATTATAAATATGCCATTGAAACATCCGCTGTAAAAATACCTCATACGTCACATCAATTTTGAGTACAAAGATTGTAACTCAACTGTGTATTGTATTTGCTGTAAATGTGGGTTATACTACATAAGGCAGATGGTTAGAAAAATTAAAGTACGTATAGGTGAGCATATTAGCAACATTAGAACACTTAAATCGGATATGGATGGGCTGGACAGTAAATTTTAAGAGGCTTTGACATTAGCTTCAGAACTTTTAGTACAGGAACAGTGCTGGGCAGACTTTTACGGTCTGTGCCCTGAGAAAGGCAGAGACAAATCAAACTTGAGTATACATATAAAGTATTATATACATGTAAAATGAGTTTATCTTGTTGGGCAGACTGGATGGACTGTTCAGATCTTTATCTGCCGTCATTTACTATATTACTATGTTAGAAGCTCCATTGACAGCGCATTGGAGGGAATATGGTCATCATGCCATTGATTTAAAGTTTGTGGTATTGTTACAGGTTGTGAATCAGTGGGGAGGTTCTATGGATGATAGATTATTGTATAACGAACTGAGATTTATATTTTTGAGGAATATCGCAGATTCAAGGGGTTAAACAAGGAAATGGAGTGATTGTGAATTAATACGTGAATGGTTATCAGGTGAACTTTCTAAGTAGTTAAGGTGCATTTAAACCCAGTGGTGGGTAAACATGAGCATGCAGCACTGGGTGAATGCATGACAGATTTTACTGTCCTCTGAGGGATGTGGATGCAAGTCTGTTGAAGGTAAATTGTGTGGGGTCATTTTTAAAGAGCTTTGATGTGTATGTGGTTAGTGGGTAAAATGGGATTTATGTTTTATGACAGCGGATTCTTCTGATGAAGCCATCAGTGAAACTTGGCCAGAGTTGAGGAGACATGGAAGAAACGAGGAGACGCAGTTATTTATGCATTGAATGGAAGTGATTACTTAATTGCATCACCATTTTCACGGAAGAAGGAATCCATTTTGTGTTCATTGGCTTGCTTTGATTCAAAACAGATAAATATATTTTTGTAGCGCAGGATATGACAGCGCACTGGGGGTGGGAACTACCACCGGGCTGCTGTGGTAGCCCTGCGGTACTTCCTTTTTAGTGAGCAGTAAGTCCACGTTGGGCTTACCACCACTTGTAAAAGGGGCATTAAATGAATTCTTTGCTTCAGTCTTCATCAAGGAAGATGTGGGAGAGATACCAATATATGACACAACAGCGAAGATGACTCAAAAATAGGCAGACGATGCTTCAGACAGCCTGTTTATTATAAAACAAACAAGACTCAACACAGCTGTGTTTCGAACAGGGCCTGCATCAGGAGTCTCTTAAACTGCACTGGAAAGTACACTTTGAAATGATGTCTATAGTTGGTATGGGAAAAAGCCAAACAAAAGCGCTCCTTGCGTGTAAGCAGACAAAAGCTCACACAAGCTTCTATATCGCATGCAGAAGTCCATTTGTAAAAACAAAAAGAAGCCCTGTTGGCCGAAACACAGCTGTGTTGAGTCTCGTTTGTTTTATAATAAACACTTAGACTGTCTGATGCATCGTCTGCCTATTTTTGAGTCATCTTCGCTGTTGTGTCATATATTCCCTACTCTATGAGGATTTGTTTCTTCTGTGTATACATCAGAAAGATACCAGTGCCAGAAATGGTATTCAATGCAGACGAGTCAGAGAAACTGAATCAAATCTCTATAAACCTGGAAGATGTAATGGGGTGATTTGAAAAATTGAAGAGTACAAAATTGCCTAGACCAGATGGTATATACCCCAGATTATTGAAAAATTTGAAAAATGAACTTGCAGAACTATTGTTAGTAATTTGCAATTAAAATCAAGCAAGGTACCAGAAAATTGGAGAGTGGCCAATGTAACACCAATTTTTAAAAAGGGTTCCAGATGTGATCTGGGAAATTATAGACCGGTGAGCCAGACGTCAGTACTGGGTAAAATGGTAGAAACTATTATAAAGAATAAAAATACAGAGCATATACATAACAGAACAGGAAAGAAGGTCATTTTTGAAAAAGAAAAACGTCTATTTTTTTTTTTTTTTCCGAAAATACTATGGACGTTTTGTATTTTGGACATTTTGTGATAAGGATGTTTTATTTTTTGGTACATTTTCAAACAAAAAAAACTTCCAAATGCAAAACGTACAAAATAGAGGAGGAGTGGCTTAGTGGTTAGTGCAGCGGGCTTTGATTCTGGCAACATGGGTTCGATTCTCACTGCAGCTCCTTGTGACTTTAGGCAAGTCAAATGCACAAGAGGCATTTTCTGGATATGACGTGTAAGTCTGAATTTCGATGTTTTTTGTAAAAAAAACGTCCAAAAATCAGAAAAGGAACGGTCATTTTCTAAAAAAAAAAAAAACTGTCTATCTTTTCCTTTTGAAAATGCTGTTTGGAAAAACGTTTTGTGATTTGGATGTTTTATTTTTTGGTCCATTCTCAAACAAAAAAAAAAGGCCAAATGCAAAACGTACAAATTACACAAGAAACTCCACAACAGAGTGAAACCATTCACATGTTCTAAGTGTGGTAAAAGCTTTGGTTGTAATGTAAATCTCAAAGTACATCAGAAAGTCCACACAGGAGAGAAACTATTTGCATATATAGAGTATGGTAAAAGCTTTGGTCAGAAGGTAAACCTCAAAATGCACTACAGAATACACACAGGAGTGAAACCATTTACATGTCGTGAGTGTAGTAAAAGTTTGATTGGAAAGAAAGCCTCATATGGCATCAGAGATTCCACACAAGGCTGCAACTATTTACATGCATTGAGGAGGTAAAAGCTTCAGTTGCAGTGGGTCACTAGCTATGAAGTATGGAAAAATAACACTCTGGTATTTAGATATATGTATGAGACCTCCTTTTCATCTACAGATCTGAATTCAAAGCCCAAATCTACTGATAAACAATAGATACAAGGCTCGGATGTTATAAAAAAAAATAGAAAGCTTGGCATCAGGTAGAATAGTGGAAAAGAGACATCCCAGGATAGCAATAGGGCATCCTTGGGGCACTATAGTGGACTTTATAAATGCTCCAGGTATACATCTCACCATTGCTCCATTACCTTGTCTGCTGAGCCCCCCAAAACACCAACCCCCAACTGTACAAACACTACCATAGCCATTACAGGTGAAGGGACGCCACCATATGTGGGTACAGTGGGTTTCTGGTGGGTTTTGGAGAGCTCAGTTTCCTCAACAAGTGTTAACAAGTAGGGGGATGGTAGAAGCCTGGTTCACCTGTCTGCAGTGCACTGCACCACTACTAGACTACTCCAGGAACCTGAATGCTATTCTAATGACCTGAGTAAAACATCAGAGGCTGGTAAGTAATATTTTTAAGCACATTTTTTGGGGGGTGGGAGGGGATAGTGACCACTGGGGAGTAAGGGGGAGGTGATCCCGATTCCCTCCAGGGTCATCTGGTCATTTGAGCACCTCTAGTGGGAGTAGAGGAGTAGCCTAGGGGTTAGTGCAGCAGGCTTTGATCCTGGGAAGTGGTTCAATTCCACTGCAGCTATTCATTATAAAAACAGGTCTAGCTCAAACATCTAAGTTTTAGTCCTGGACGCTTTTGTTTTGTTCCATTAGGAACACCCAAGTCTCGCGCTGAACACGCCCCTGGCATGCCCCCTTGAGATCTGGACGGACTTCTGACGGACTTCAGAGAAAAATGTCTCAAAAAAAGAGGTTTCAAAAATACTGATGTGGACGTTTTGTGAGAAAACGTCCAAATAGCAGACTTTGCAACTTTTTGGATGTTTTTCTCTTTTGAAAATGAGCCTGTAGGGCTCCTCGGCTGGAGAAGAGATGGCTGAGAGGAGTATATGTAGAGTCTATAAAATAATGAGTGGAATGGAATGGGTGGACCTGAATTGCTTGTTTACTCTTTCCAAAAATATTAGGACTAGGGGGCATGCAATGAAGTTATTAAGTAGTGAATTTAAAACAAATTGGAGAAAATCTTTCTTCACTCAACGTGTAATTAAACTCTGGAATTTGTTGTCAGAGAGTGTGGTAAAAGCAGTTAGCTTAGCAGGGCTTAAAAAAGGTTTTGAAAACTTCCTATAAGAAAAGTCCATAAGCCATTATTAAGATGGACTTGGGGAAAATCCACTGCTTATTTCTAGGATAAGCAGCATAAAATCTATGTTACTGTTCTTGGGAGGCTTTGTAACCTGGATTGGTCACTGTTGAAAACAGGATTCTGGGCTTGATGGACCTTCGGTCTGTCCCAGTATGGCAACACTTATGTTGTTAACAAGAGATCATAACCATATAAAGGGATATTCCAGAATCTGCTTTTTTTAAAAATCCCTAAATATTTAGGATTTTTTAGATGCCCAACCAAAAGTAATGCCAACTGCTGCATCTGGAGCAGGTCTCCATCGCCCCAATATGTTTTGGAGTGTAGACTGTGTCAGGGGCTGACCATAATATGTCCTTCTCTATCATCTGAAGGGCATTGGTCTTAGAGGTCTAGTTTATCTATGGTTTTGTTCATTCTTATCTGAGAAAGCGAAGATACTTACCTGTAGCAGGTATTCTCTGAGGACAGCAGGCTGATTGTCTCACATGTGGTCGACGTCTGCGGCGAGCCCAGGAATCGGCCAAAATTTTGCAAGCAAAATAAAATCAAAGTCTTTCGGGATTAGTTCCGTCATTGCGGGTAGCGCGAACCACACAGCTGCAACGACTTCCCTGCCCGCCGCGCAAGCGTAGCAGCGGATGCTACATACCTGTAGAAGTATTCTCCGAGGACAGCACGGCTGATTGTTCTCATGATGGGTGACGTCCACGAGCAGCCCCCTCAATCGGAAAACTTTACTAGCAAAGGCCTTTGCTAGTCCTTGCCACGCCGGATGCGCACCGCGCATGCGCGGCCATCTTCCCGCCTGAACCGGCTCGTGTTCGTCAGTCCCATATGTAGAAAGACAAAACAAGGGAAGACACAACTCCAAAGGGGAGGCGGGCAGGTTTGTGAGAACAATCAGCCTGCTGTCCTCGGAGAATACCTTCTACAGGTATGTAGCATTCGCTTTCTCCGAGGACAAGCAGGCTGCTTGTTCTCACTGATGGGGTATCCCTAGCCCCCAGGCTCACTCAAAACAACAAACATGGTCAATTGGGCCTCGCAACAGCGAGGACATAACTGAGATTGACCTAACAATTTATCCAATAACTGAGGTGTAGCCTGGAACAGAATAAACATGGGCCTAGGGGTGTGGAGTTGGATTCTAACCCCGAACAGACTCTGAAGCACTGACTGCCCGAACGACTGTCGCGTCGGGTTACCTGCTGCAGGCAGTACTGAGATGTGAATGTGTGGACAGATGACCACGTCGCAGCTTTGCAGATCTCTTCAAATTGGCTGACTTCAAGTGGGCCACTGACGCAGGCATATGGCTCTAACATTGTGAGACTGGACATGACCCTCAAGAGCCAGCCCAGCCTGGCGTAAGTAAAGGAAATGCAATCTGCTAGCCAATTGGATATGGTGCGTTTCCCCACAGCCACTCCCTCCTGTTGGGATCAAAAGAAACAAACAATTGGGCGGACTGTTTGTTGGGCTGTGTCCGCTCCAGATAGAAGGCCAATGCTCTTTTGCAGTCCAATGTGTGCAGCTGACGTTCAGCAGGGCAGGAATGCGGCGGGGAAAAATGTTGGCAAGACAATTGACTGGGTTCAGATGGAACTCCAACACAACCTTCGTCAAGAACTTAGGGTGAGTGCGTGAGGATACCTCTGTTATGATGAAATTTGGTATAAGGGCCTGGGCTACCAGGGGCCTGAAGCTCCCTGACTCTACGAGCTGAGTAACTGCCACCAAGGAAATGACCTTCCAGGTCAAGTACTTCAGATGGCAGGAGTTCAGTTGGCTCAAAGGAGTTTCATCAGCTGGGTGAGAACGACATTGAGATCCCATGACACTGTAGAGGTTGACGGGGGGCTTTGACAAAGCAAACCTCTCATGAAGCGCACAACTAAAGGCTGTCCTGAGATCGGCTTACCTTCCACACAGTAATGGTATGCACTGATTGCACTAAGGTGAACCCTTACAGAGTGGTCTTGAGACCAGACTCAGACAAGTGCAGAAGGTATTCAAGCAGGGTCTGTGTAGGACAAGAGCGAGGATCTAGGGCCTTGCTGTCACACCAGACGGCCAAACTCCTCCATAGAAAGAAGTAACTCCTCTTAGTGGAATCTTTCCTGGACGCAAGAAAGATGCGGGAGACAACCCTCTGACAGACCCAAAGAGGCAAAGTCTACGCTCTCAACATCCAAGCCGTGAGAGCCAGAGACCGGAGGTTGGGATGCAAGAAGCGCCCCTTAGTCCTGTGTGATGAGGGTCGGAAAACACTCCAATCTCCACGGTTCTTCGGAGGACAACTCCAGAAGATGAGGGACCAGATCTGACGCGGCCAAAACGGAGCAATCAGAATCATGGTGCCTCGGTCTTGCTTGAGTTTCAACAAAGTCTTCCCCACCAGAGGTATGGGAGGATAAGCATACAGCAGACCTTCACCCCTGTCCAGGAGGAAGGAATCCGATGCCAGTCCTGCCGTTGGCCTGAAGCCTGGAACAGAATGAGGGACCTTGTGGGTTGCCTCGAGATTGCAAAGAGATCTACCAAGGGGGCTGCCCCCTACACCTGTGAAGATCTGTCGTACTACTCGGGAGTTGAGCGACACCACTCTGATGAGGTGTTGCATAATCATGCTCGTCTGTGGCCAGACTGTTGTTTTACGCCTGCCAGGTATGTGGCTTGGAGCACCATGCGTGACGGCGACGCCCAGAGCCACATGCTGACGGCTCTCCTGACACAGGGGGCGAGATCCTGGTGCCCCCGCTGCTTGTTGATGTAATACATGGCAACCTGGTTGTCTGTCTGAATTTGTATAATTTGGTGGGACAACCGATCTCTGAAAGCCTTCAGAGCAGAGTCGTTCCAGACCGCTCGTACCCTCCAGGAGATTGATCTGCAGATCGCGTCCTGGAGGGACCAGCTTCCCTGGGTTTGAAGCCATCGACATGAGCTCCCCACCCCAGGAGAGACGCATCCGTAGTCAGCACTTTGTGGCTGAGGGAATTTGGAAAGGGCCGTCCCAGAGTCAAATTGGACCAAATCGTCCACCAATACAGGGAGTTGAGAAAATCGTGGACAGGTGGCTCACGTCTTCTAGGTCCCCAGCATCCTGAAACCACTGGGAAGCGAAGGTTCGGCGTCTCATTGAGCAGATCGCATGTGAAGGCGGGCCATGGGAGTCACATGAACTGTGGAGGCCATGTGGACCAGCAATCTCAACATCTGCTGAGCTGTGATCTGCTGGGACGCTCGCACCCGCGAGACGAGGACAACAAGTTGTTGGCTCTCGTCTCTGGGAGATAGGCACGAGCCGTCCGAGAATCCAGCAGAGCTCCTATGAATTCGAGTCTCTGTACTGGGAGAAGATGGGACTTTGGATAATTTATCACAAACCCCAGTAGCTCCAGGAGGCGAATAGTCATCTGCATGGACTGTAGAGCTCCTGCCTCGGATGTGTTCTTCACCAGCCAATCGTCGAGATAGGGGAACACGTGCACTCTCAGCCTGCGAAGCGCCGCTGCTACTACAGCCAAGCACTTCGTGAACACTCTGGGCGCAGAAGCGAGCCCAAAGGGTAGCACACAGTACTGGAAGTGACGTGTGCCCAGCTGAAATCGCAGATACTGTCTGTGAGCTGGCAGTATCGGGATGTGCGTGTAGGCATCCTTCAAGTCCAGAGAGCACAGCCAGTCGTTTTCCTGAATCATGGGAAGAAGGGTGCCCAGGGAAAGCATCCTGAACTTTTCCTTGACCAGATATTTGTTCAGGGCCCTTAGGTCTAGGATGGGACGCATCCCTCCTGTTTTCTTTCCACAAGGAAGTACCTGGAATAGAATCCAGCCCTTCTTGCCCGGATGGCACGGGCTCGACCGCATTGGCGCTGAGAAGGGCGGAGAGTCCTCTGCAAGTACTGCTTGTGCTGGAAGCTGTTAAGACTGAGCTCCCGGTGGGCAATTTGGAGGTTTGGAGGCCAAATTGAAGGGTATCCTTGCCGGGACATTTGAAGAACCCAACGGTCGGAGGTTATAAGAGCCCACCTTTGGTGAAAAACTTTTAACCTCCCCCCGACCGGCAGATCACCGGCACTGGACACGTTGATGTCGGTTTATGCTCTGCTGGAGCCAGTCAAAAGCTCGCCCCTTGCTTTTGCTGGGGAGCCGTGGGCCCTCTGCTGAGGCGCACGCTGCTGACGAGAGCGAGCGCGCTGGGGCTTAGCCTGGGCCGCAGGCTGTCGAGAAGGAGGATTGTACCTACGCTTACCAGAAGAGTAGGGAACAGTCTTCCTTCCCAGCGGGAGAACTTGTCGAAAGCAGTCTCCCGCTGGTGGAGCTGCTCTACCACCTGTTCGACTTTCTCTCCAAAAATATTGTCCACTCGGCAAGGGGATGTCCGCAATCCGCTGCTGGATCCTATTCTCCAGGTCGGAGGCACACAGCCATGAGAGTCTGCGCATCACCACACCTTGAGCAGCGGCCCTGGACGCAACATCAAAGGTATCATATACCCCTCTGGCCAGGAATTTTCTGCACGCCCTTCAGCTGCCTGACCAACTCCTGCAATGGCTTGGCTTGCTCAGGAGGGAGCTTGTCCACCAAGCCCGCCAACTGCCGCCACACTCTGTTCCGCATATGTATGCTAGTGTAGAGCTGGTAAGACTGGATTTTGGCCACGAGCATAGAAGAATGGTAGGCCTTCCTCCCAAAGGAGTCTAAGGTTCTAGAGTCCTTGCCCGGGGGTGCCGAAGCATGCTCCCCTAGAACTCTTAGCCTTCTTTAGGGCCAGATCCACAACACCAGAGTCGTGAGGCAACTGAGTGACGCATCAGCTCTGGGTCCCCATGGATCCGGTACTGGGACTTCGATCTTCTGGGAATGTGAGGATTACTTAGAGGCTTGGTCCAGTTCGCCAGCAATGTCTTTTTTAGGACACGATGCATGGGTACTGTGGACGCTTCCTTAGGTGGAAGAAGGATAGTCCAGGGAGCTCAAACATTTCAGCCCTGGGCTCATCCTCCACAACCACCGGGAAGGGGATGGCCGTAGACATCTCCCGGACAAAGGCAGCAAAAAGACAAACTCTTGGGAGGAGAAAGCTGCCTTTCAGGGGAGGGAGTGAGATCAGAAGGAAGGCCATCAGACTCCCTCGTCAGAGAAATATCTGATGTCCTCCTCCTCCTCCCACGAGTGGCCTCACCATCGGTATCAGACACAAGTTCATGAACCTGTGTCTGAAGCCGTGCCCGGCTCGACTCCGTGGAAACACGACCACGGTGAGAGCGTCGAGAGGTAGACTCCCTCGCCAGCACCGGCCGAAGCTCCCCCTCCGCCGACGTCGTCAGGGAGCCTTCCTGGGAGGCGACCGCAGTCGGTACCCCGCAAGCGGCACCGATGTCGGAGACCTCACCCGGGCAAGGGGCCAGCCGGCGCCTCACTCGACGGTACTGGTGGCGCAAGCACCCCCGGTACCGGAGGGAAAGGGCCGCAACAGCTCTCCCAGGATCTCTGTGAGAACGGCCCGGAGACTCTCGTGCAGAGCGGCTGTGGAGAAAGACATGGAAGGCGATGCAGGCGTCGAGGTCAGAGTCTGTTCCGGGCTGTCCAAGGTGGAGCGCATCGACACCTCCTGAACAGAGGGTGAGCGGTCCTCCCGGTGCCGATGCCTACTGGGTGCCAACTCCCTCGGCGACCCAGAGCTCTCGGTACCGATGCGGGAAGGAGACGGTGTCGATGCTTCTTTGACTTTTTCAAACGAAGCATGTCACCGGAACTTCCCGGTACCGACGAGGAGGACGTAGAATCCAGCCGTCGCTTCCTAGGGGCCGAGGCCGAAGAAGGTCGGTCTCGGGGGGGCTGTACCACAGGAGCCCTCAGGGTAGGGGGAGACCCACCCGAAGGCTCACCGCAACCAGCAGGGGAATGGACAGCCCTCACCTGCACTCCAGTCGAAGCACCACCATCCGACGACATCAGCACTAGTGGAGGTCCCGGTACCACCGACGCAGCCAGACACTGAAGACACAACACGTGCCTACCAGTGAGCGAGATTACCCGGGCGCACTGGGTGCACTTCTTGAAGCCACTGGGAGACTTCAATGACATGGGCGGAAAAATCACGCCGGCGAAATCAAAACTCGTAATGGCGATATAGGCACCAAAAATAGGGAGAGAAAAAACCCGAACCGAGGCCTCAAAAAAGGCCTACCTCGAAAGCGAAAGGAAACTTATGCGGGGCAAAGCTGGAAACACGGGAAAGGGGTAAGACCGTAAAGGTCTTCTATTTTTTTTTTTTTCAGCGAAAAACGCGAAGACGCGCGAGGGTCAACTTTGAGGGGCGCGAAACGGCGCAAAACACGACCGTCCCGAGCGCGGACAAAAGAAGACTGACGAACACGAGCCGGTTCGGGCGGGAAGACGGCCGCGCATGCGCATGTGCGCATCGGCGCGCGAGGACTAGCAAAGACCTTTGCTAGTAAAGTTTTCCAATTGGAGGGGCTGCCGTGGACGTCACCCATCAGTGAGAACAAGCAGCCTGCTTGTCCTCGGAGAAATGGATGTATACCAAAAGCTTTCCCTTGGGAGGGGAACTCGGCAGGGATGCCCACTGTCTCCTATTTTATTGCCCTGATGATGGAACCCTTTACACAATGAATCATAGAGCTGGGGGATATCAGGGGGCTCTGGTGGGCTCTCAAGAGCATAAAATATCACTGTTTGCAGATGATGTTATCCTGTATGTTACAATGCCACACATCCTCCTCCCAGTACTTCTTCATGAAATGAACAGTATGGGTCTGTCTCCGGCTTCAAAGCTAACCTGGATAAGATGGAGCCTTTAAACATCACATAAGGGGAGACGACTGGAGAAAATCAGGGCTAATTTTCCTTTTAAGTGGGTCACTACACATTTGAAGTACCTGGGGGTTAAGCTCTCTCCTCCATGTCTCAGCTTTTTGCTTTAAATTACATCTCTCTGGTCAATAATATCAAAGAACATCTGGAGGAGATGGGCACAGGGACTTTTTCCCTTACTGGGGTGGGTGGCTATAGTGAAAATGAATATCCTTCCTAGGCTGTTATATCTTATTTCAAGCACTGACATTCCCAATTTCCAAAACCATAATCAAGAGATGGCAAACCATGATTCTGAGATTATAGGAGGGGGCTGGAGACTGCATATAGCCAGGGGTGTACTATTCATTCATAGATTACTGGGGGGCTAGGAATTCCAGACCTTTATTGATATTACATGGCAGCGCAGCCTGCGACATGTTTGGGACTGCAGAGAGGAAGTACCCAAGAAGCCGTATGTGCAGATTGAAGCAATTGTACACCCATGAGGGAAGTTATATGGTCTTCCCAGACACAGAGGGGGTTGAACCTTAGTTCTAATCTTTATGTTAATCATATTGTCGCGTCCCTCACCTGTGCCGCCTTCTCCGTCGGTCGGGCCGCGCTATCAGGGTGCCGCAGGGAGTGTTGATCAGGAGAGGCGGTCGGGCGCCGGGCTCCTGTGTCGCACGCTGGAGTGCTGTCGGCGGTCTGGGCTGCTCCGGCCCTCCGGTCCGCTTCGGTGGCGGCGGGGAGACGCCGGCCAGGTGGACAGGGCCGGCGTTCCCGAGAAAGGGACTCCTTGCAGGCGCGGAGCCTCAGAGGAACAATGTCACTCCCCACAACGCCCAGGATTGGCCGATCGCGGCTGACTCCGCCTCCTGCTTCTGGCTGGCCAATCCGGGCTGTTGAGTCACGGTTGTGGGGAGCTCCGCCCCCTTTTTCAGCTGTTACCGGTCCTCCTGATGGGGAGGGCTATTTAAGAGCCAGCAAGGCAGAACTCTCATTGCTTCGGCTTCTACCTGTGTGGATTCTGTGGTTGGGTTTTTCTCGGACTGCTCCTGCCTTGAAACTTGCCTGGACCTGGACTTTGCTTTTGATTGCAGCCTGCCTTGAAACTTGCCTGGACCTGGACTTTGCTTTTGCTTGCAGCCTGCCTTGAAACTTGCCTGGACCTGGACTTTGCTTTTGTTTGCAGCCTGCCTTGAAACTTGCCTGGACCTGGACTTTGCTTTTGTTTGCAGCCTGCCCTGAAACTTGCCTGGACCTGGACTTTGCTTTTGTTTGCCGCCTGTCTTGAAACTTGCCTGGACCTGGACTTTGCTTTTGCTTGCAGCCTGCCTTGAAACTTGCCTGGACCTGGACTTTGCTTTTGTTTGCAGCCTGCCCTGAAACTTGCCTGGACCTGGACTTTGCTTTTGTTTGCAGCCTGTCTTGAACCTTGCCTGGACCTGGACTTTGCTTTCGTTTGCAGCCTACCTTGAACCTTGCCTGGACCTGGACTGGACTTTGCTTTGTTTGCCGCCCTGCCCTGAAACTTGCCTGGACCTGGACTGTGCTTCTGTGCCACCTGCCTTGTGTTTGCCTGGACCTGGACTGTGCTCTTGTTCGTCCCCTGCTCTGAGGCTTGCCTGGTCTTGGACTTTGTTCCTGCTTCTCATCTGCCCTGGAAGTCTCACCTGTGTCTACACTCCCCGAACTTCTGAGGAGTTGTTGCCTCACTCTCCAGGTAAGATCAGGATTGTCCGGCTGCCTAACTCCGTTCGGCACAGGGGCTCACTTTCTGAGGGTCAAGGGCTAACAGTAAGCCGAAGCCATGAGAGTTCTGCCTTGCTGCTCTTAAATAGCCCTCCCCATCAGGAGGACCGGGTAACAGCTGAAAAGGGGGCGGAGCTCCCCACAACCGTGACTCAACAGCCCCGGATTGGCCAGCCAGAAGCAGGAGGCGGAAGTCAGCCGCGATCGGCCAATCCGGGCGTTGTGGGGAGTGACATTGTTCCTCTGAGGCTCCGCGCCTGCAAGGGATCCCTTTCTCGAGTGAACGCCGGCCCTGTCCACCTGGCCGGCGTCTCCCCGCCGCCACCGAAGCGGACCGGAGGGCCGGAGCAGCCCAGACCGCCGACAGCACTCCAGCGGTGCGACGCAGGAGCCCGGCGCTCCGACCGCCTCTCCTGATCAACACTCCCTGCGGCACCCTGACACATATCCTACAACTATGGAACCAAATGAACGATCATTTCAACCCACCCCACTGCATTCCACTTTAGCGGCCGTAACAGCACTTTTCCTGGAAGCTGTACCTGAGGAAGTAATGGTGCCTCTCCAGATGGAGATCCAAGGGTATCTTACATAAACACCAGTTCTTCCAAGGTACAACTTTGGTTTCTTTTCAGCAACTGCAGACAGCCTATGGGATACAGGAGAGGGATTTTTTCTTCTACCTATAGCGTAGACATAGCATATTGAGCGGCCCCTTTAGAAATGCACATAGCAGAGAGTGGACACACTTGGAGAGGATGTGGGACCAGCATACTTTGGCCAATGGGCTGATTTCAGCTCTTTATAAAATCTTTAAAGGTCCTACACGCTCTCTCAAGGGCCAGGCCTTAAGGCTAATCCTCCATCAGAACTGGCCCCTGGTACAGAAGATTGGAGCTGTGTGTGTGTTTGTTTCCGGGTCCTCTGTTGCTGTACTGTCATCTTTTCATCAGGTTCCTTTGCAAGACATTGTTTAAAAAAAAATTACAAACAGACAAGAGGCTTATTTTCAAAGCACTTAGCCTTTCAAAGTTCCATAGAAACCTATGGAATAGACTTCCTGAGCCGGTTCGTCAAGCTTCATCTCTGACCGTCTTCAAATCTAAGCTAAAAGCCCACCTTTTTGATGCTGCTTTTAACTCCTAACCTTGTTCAGAACCATATTTATCATCCTCATTTTAATATTCCCCTATCTCTTGTTTGTCCTGTTTGTCTGTCCTAATTAGATTGTAAGCTCTGTCGAGCAGGGACTGTCTCTTCATGTTCAAGTGTACAGTGCTGCCTACGTCTAGTAGCGCTATAGAAATGATAAGTAGTAGTAATAGTAGAGGAAACCAAAGGGGTGCCTCCGTAAGCCGACTAAGTCCGCATACCAAGGACAGCATGGTCAATCTGGAGCCACCAGGATCACTCGTCCCTGGTGGTGAGTGATCCGATGCAACACTCGACTTATCAACTGCCATGGAGGGAACACAAAGGAGCATCCAGACCCTGGGACCCAGGCTCTCATCATCTGCTGAAGAACCTGTCCACCTTGGTGTTTGCATGGGACACCATCAGATCCAATCCTGGAGTCCCCCACTTCCGGCAAATTAGGAGAAACGCCACTGCTGAGAGCTCCCATTCTAATAGGTCCAACAGAAAATCTGCCTGAATGTTACTCTGGCCCACAATGTGGGCCACTGACAGACACTAAACATGGGTTTCCCACCACTCCAGAAGACACGCCGCTTCAGTGGCAAAAGGCCAGGCTTCGAGTGCCGCCTCCCTGTCGACTGATGTAAGCCACAGCCGTCTGTTGTCTGAGAGAAAGCGCACAGCCTTGCCTGACAAACGTCACTTGCTCATCTTCCAATGTGGTATATATCATTCAGTGTAAAAAATGTAACGAAGGATGCTATATTGGAGAAACAGGCCAGATGCTAAGACAAGATTCAATTTACCATAGACATCACATGAACAATACTGGTGCCAGTAGGGTTCCCACCCCTGTTGGTCAACATTTTACAGGACCAGGACACTGTACCAGTGACTTCACAGTTAGAATCCTGAAAGGTAACTTTAAAACCATACAAGAACGTAAGACCTTTGAAGTCAGAATGATTGAATATTTTAACACCCAACAGAAAGGACTTAACAAGGATCTGGGGTTCCTAGCCCATTATAACCATAAAAGCTGCATTTCTCTGTTGATCACCCCACCCCTCACCTATCCACACCCATCCTGTTAGAATATCAATGATATGCTTGATGTCCCCATGCATACCTCCTACCCACCCCCATCCTCCCACTCTGTCAAACTGTCATAGCGTCAGGTTCTCAGGTTCAGAGCCCGCGGGGCCGGGGCTCTGGAGCAAACGTGAGCCCTTGGGCTGCTGCCGAGGAGCGACAGCAGCAGGCAAAACCCACCAACCAACACTGGGCAAGCACACCGGCAGGGACTGCAGGCACCGCCCAGCGAGCCGGAACACACAGACTGGAATCCCCCGGACTGGAGGACACAGGACTGGAACACACACCGGACCGGAACACACTGGACTGGAGCACACTGGACTGCGTCCGCACAGCTTCACCTGCGCCTTAGCTACTAAGCCCCCCAGGAGTTGAGCTCCTGGGTTCGAGTAGCCGGCAGGACTTACTGGATACCAGATGACACAGGGACCAGGACTGGAAACAGAAGTGCTCCTAAACCTAAACTGATCTACGTGCTCCCAAGCCCTAAACCAGCAGGAGTGTTCCTAACAGTAAACTGACAAAAGGACTTCCTAAGCCCTATACTAAACAGGAGCTCCTAAGCCCTGCTCAAGCAAGCTAGATACAACTAACAAGGTGCTTCCTAAGCACTACTCTGGCAAGCAACCAGAAGAGCTCCTAGCACTAAAAGGGAAGACGGGAGCCACAAGGAAAAAGCAGTGAAGCTAACACATAAGCCAAAGTGCTTCTAAAGCAACCAAACACCAACAGCAAAGACTGCAATGCTCCCAATAGCACAAACACCAGAAGTACTTCTAACAGCAAACTCTGCAGTGTTCTAACAACACCAAACCCTGAAGTACTTCTATCAGCAACAGAGCTTCCAAAGCCCTACACACAGCAATGCTTCCAAAACAAGAGGGAAAAGCAGGGGAACCAAGAGGGAAAAGCAGGAAAGCTAAACACACAGTCACCAGTGCACACTGCACTAACACTAACCTGGCCCTTAGCAAAGCAAGCAGGGAAACTAGACACAAAGTCAGAAGTGCACACTGCACCACCCTACCTAAAGCAAACACCACTGTTGCCAAGGCTCTGAAGGAAACACCACCACATCCTTATCAAGGCCCTCCCTGATGATGTCACACTCCCTAGACCTAGGCAAAAGCACACTGACCCAGAGAGGCCCAACCCACACCAATGCAACACCGTGAAGCACTTGAAGCCAGTACACCCAAAGAGAGGTAGAGCTAACTCAGTCCACCCACACAGCTGTAGTAAAGAGAAACAATTAACCCCATGCTACTGGAAGCTGCCAGCACAGAGAGACAGAGCCAGCTCAGACAGGCCAGACAAAGAAACAGAAGCCAGCTAAGAAGCTGACCCCCAGGAAAGAGGTAAGTTTGAGAGGGGCTCTGACCCCAATCATAACACATAGTAATGCTTGAATGTTTTCACTTATATACACTGTCAGCTAGCACATTTGCTTATTTCCGATCTGATGAAGAAGGGCAACCTTCGAAAGCTAATCAAGAAATGTATTAAGTTATGTCCAATAAAAAAGGTATCATCTTATTTTCTTTTCCATGTTTTATTTTGTTTGATTTCTATTGATAACCTGACAATGTCCTGAAAGGCTCTGAAGGCATTCACTACTGCCCACAGCTCCAGCTGATTGATCGGCCAGGACACCTCCAAGGTGGTCTAGCGTCCTTGAGCATAATGATGGAGACAATGAGCTCCCCAGTCCATCAGGCTCGCATCTATAACTACCACAACCTATGAAGTGGAAGCCAAAGGCATCCCCTGCTGCAAGTTGGGGTCATGAAGCCACCAGGCTATGCTGTGCCTCGCTAGGGGCTGCCACGGAAGGTACCAACTGTAGTCCTGGGACATCAGAGACCACCTGCACAGGAGGGACTGCTGTACTGGGTGCATGTGAGCCCTCACCCAAGGCATCACCTCCAATGTCGCCACTATGGACCCCACATGTGGACATAGTCCCATGCCTGGAGATTCTGAAGGAGAAGCAAATTGGACACCTGAGTCTGACGCTTGACCCGCCTGTCTTCTGGCAAAAAAACTCGGCCCTGAGCTGTGTCGAACCAAGCGTCAAGGTAGACCAAAAATCTGTGAGGGAACCAGGTGGTTCTTGGGAAGGTTCAAGACCCATCCCAAAGACTGCAAAAGCAAAATCACCTGATCGATGGCCCTGCGACTCTCCTGCTCCGACCACTCTGATGAGCCAGTCGTCTAGATAGGGATGCACCCTGATGCCCTCTCTCTGCATGAATGCTGCCACCACCACCATGACCCTTGGAGAAGGTATGGCCCGAAAATGAAAATGACCTAGAATGGCAAAACGCAGGAAACGCTGATGCGAGGGTCAAATGAAGATATGCAAATAAGCCTCCTTTAGTTCCAAAGTTGTGAGAAATTCCCCTGGCTGAACTGCCACCGCCAACCACTGACCACAGTTTTTCAATGTGAAAATGCTGAACTCTCAAGTGTTGATTGACCTTGTGGAGGTCCAGTATGGGGCAAAAGGAGCCCCCCTTCCTGGAAATGACAAAATAAATGGAATAGCGTCCTGTGCCTATCTCCCGGGTAGGCACGAGCAACATCGCTCCCAGGGTCATGGTGGTTGCAATGTGGCCTCTACTGCGGCCCGCTTGGCCGCAGTGGCACACCGGGAGTCCAAAAAGGTGTCACCAAAGGGCAAAGAAAACTCCAACTTGTAGCCATCTTTGATGATATCCAGAACCCACTGGTCTGAGGTAACCTTGGCCCACTCATCGTAGAAGAGAGTCAGCTGACCCCCTATCCTTAGGAATGAAGAGTAGACTAGCACTCCGTCATTGGGAGGGGCGGTTGTGTGCCCCAGATCGTGCCGCAGAACCTATGGGTTGCTTATACCCATGAAAGGAAGAATGCTGTTGAAATCTGGGGTATTGGAAGGAAATGGAAGCCCAGTCCAGATGTACCTGTAGGAATCCCGAAACTGGGGCCTTGCCACCCCTGACCATGCCATGGGCTTAGATCTATCCTCAGGGAGCCATTGTCACTTAGAATCACCCAAATCTTTCATAATTTTTTCCAGGTACTCCCTGAAGAGAAGTTTGCTCCGAAAAGGCAATCTAGTGAGGCGTTGCTTAGATGCCATATCCGCTATCCAGTGATGAAGCCACAACTGGCGGGAAGAAACCGCCAAAGCCATCTGTTTGGCCGAAGCACGGACCAGATCATAAAGGGAATCTGCCAGATAGGCTAGTCCTGATTCCATGTGGGGAACCACGGATCCCAAGCAAGCACAGCGTCCTGTTCTTGATCTAAAGCCTGTTGAAGCCAGGAAAGAAATGCCCTGGTGGCATAAGAGCTACAGATAGAGGCCCGGATAGTCAATGCAGAAACTTCAAACACATGCTTCAAAGAAGCCTCAAGATGCCGATCTTGAATCTTCAGTGCCTCCCCACCTTCAATAAGTATAGTAATCTTCTTGGTGACCATCACCACCAGAGTGTCTACTGTGGGAAGGGCAAATTTATCCACCTGGTTTGTGCCCACCGGGTAAAGGCGAGCCATTGCCCTTGCCACCTTAAGCAACCCCTCGGGTTCTGACCACCGAGCTGGAATAAGTTCTTGGATGGCCTCGTAAAGGATTTGGATAGCTTCCTAAGTGATGGCCATCTTCAGATTGGCCATGGCTGCAGCCTGGGACTCCAGATCCGCAATATTCAGCGCCTCTAAGGAGCTAGAAATCAAGGAGGGTAACTCATCCTTATGAAAAAGGTGAACTGCAGATGGGTCATCAGATTCTCCCTGGAACAACTTGCCCTCCTCCAGCTGATGAACATGAGATGGGCAGAGGGAGTCCCCACAGTGCCGCCAGCGATGGACAGGGAAAGATAATGCCCAAAACCCCCCTTTCAGAAAGAGGTCAGGCGCCTCCTCTTAAGAGCAGAATCCTCAATAGGGGAAGGAATCAGGGATCCCAAATCACCAGAAGAACCCCCTGTAGGTTTCAACAAGGGGTCAGACTGAGGAAGAGGAAAGGACCGCAGAACACAGGCCTGGTGAAGGAGCAAAATAAACTCTGGGAAAAAACCTTCCCCTGTGCCTGCACACCTGGGCAAGAGCCCTGGAGAAGCAGCGCACGTTGGACCAGAGCCTCCCGCCGACGTAGTGCCAGACTCCACCGGAGGGCGGGAGAAGTCTGAACTGACCAACAACTGCAGAGCGGGAACCGTTTCAGTGGGAGCAGATAAAATGGTGCGTGGTCCCGCCGCTTCCACGCAGGATAAAGACCCCTCGGAAGGATAAGCGCCATAAATGTGCCTCGGAGCAAGACAAAGAAAAAAAAGGCAGCAGTACTACTCACCACATGGGAAGCAGCAGTGGTAAATCATAACACAGGGAACCATAAAGGTTCCCCAGGCGCAGACTAATCTCCCTCGAGCAGCGGTCCCGATGTATGTATGTATACTGTGCTGTCTGCTGCTTTTTTTTTAAGCTGTCCTCTGTTTTTTTATTTTATTTTTTTAATGGTTGGTGAAGGAGGCACAGCTAACAAAACAAGACAGCAGAAAAGCCAGGAGGCAGGGGAATTAAGGGGTGAGGCAGGGACCTGCAGACCAGGTATGCCTCCAAGGATGGCACCGCTCAGCCACTCGCCCCCAAACTCAACTGGCAAAGGCCCAGGAGCTGCCCCACAGAAGATGAATGCAAGAGCTGAAGAGATGTTGTCCACCACCTGCTGGAGATAGAGATATACTGACTACTGAAGGGGCTGGTTTCTAATATCACTATCTTCAGTCTAGTAATCTCTATCTCCACCTGCTGGTAGATGGACAAAACCCACCAGTTTCTGAATTCATCTGCTGCGGAGGCCAAGGGATTAATATATTTATTTAGATTTTGCTCACACGTTTTTCAGTAGTATGTCAAGGTGAGTTGCATTCAGGTATACTGGGTATTGTCCTGTCCCTGGAGGCTCACAATCTTAAGTTTGTACCTGAGGCAATGGAGAGTTAAGTGACTTGCCCAAGATCACAAGGAGCAGCAATGGGATTTGAACTGGCACCTCTAGATGTCAAGACTAGTGGTCTAATCACTAGGCCACTCCTCCACTGAGCTACTGCATTCTGGATAGCCTGTAGTACCTATAATGGTGAGGTAGGGACATCCAACTAAAGCAAGCTGAAATAGTCTGAACCTGTTCGCACTAATACTTGAACAGACCTATGCATATAATTCTACTTTAATTATTATTCATAACCCATAACTACAAATTGTCAAATCTAAGCCTGATGAAATAATCAGAAATATGACAAAGCACATAAGCATCACCGTACTAGGACAAAGCAAAAGTCCATTAAACCCAGTATCCTGTTTCTAACAGTGGTCAATCTAGATCACAAGTACTTGAGGCGACCTCAAAAGAGTAAAATAGATTTTGTGCTTCTTACTCGAGGAGTAAGCAGTGGATTTTCCCAGGTCCATCTTAATAATGGTTTATGGATTCTCTTAGGAACTTGTCTAAACCTTTTTTTAAACCCTGCTACACTAACTGCTTTTAGCACATTCTCTGGCAATGAATTCCAGAGCTTACAAAAAATATTTTCTATGATTTAAAACAACATTAAAACTAACAATAAGTATGCAACAATAATTGACAAATCATAGCAATCAATCAACATTAATAAAAACAACTCAGCTTAAATTTCACTGGCGAAAAACAGGTTTTTAAAAACATGATGGAAGGATAAGTAGACCTGCCTAATAAAATTCTGGGAGTCATAAGCCTGTGTGTGAAGCATCTGTGACATACACAAATTTATAGTTTAACATATTGTGATAAATAAGAGGCTGTCCTAGCCGGGGCAGGCCACTAGATGGCGCTGTTCCCCTAAAAATGTCCAGGATGTCCGGGGTAGGCCACTAGAGGGCGCTAGGAGAATAGGTGGAGGTCGCTAGGACCGGGGAGAGCCCTGGGAGGTATGTGATAAATAAGAGGCTCTCCTAGCCGGGGCAGGCCACTAGATGGCGCTGTTCCCCTAAAAATGTCCAGGATGTCCGTGTTAGGCCACTAGAGGGCGCTAGGAGAATAGATGGAGGTCGCTAGGACCGGGGAGAGCCCTGGGAGGTCCACAGGTGTAGGAGGTTATGGGCTGGGTCCTGTGTAGCTAATTAACCACTTTATACCCCACCTGAGAGGTAAAAGGAAAGGAGGAGAGCTGGTAGCTGAGAGAGAGAATCCCCCTGGAAAGAACTGGCTGAACCCTATGGACTTGTGGTGGACTGTGTGTTCAAGGAAGAAAAACAGGCTGCGGTAAGAAGTCCCTAAAGCATTACTGTTGGACTGTGTAGCCTCAGTACTTAGAGGAACTGTGTGTTCAAAGAAAGGACTGGGTGTCCAAGGAAGGAAGGACTGGGTGTCCAAAGAAGAAGTAGGGCTGTGTGTCCCAGTACTGAAAAGCAGGCTGCAAAGCCTGGGGTTAGAAGTCCCCAAAGTATTGAGGTTAGTGCTGAGCCCAGGAATCTGTGTGGGGAGGCTCAGTGAGAAGATATGTAAATGTATAAAGTATTTAAGCTAGAAGAACTGTGCCCAGGGGCTGGAATAAAGAATTGCCTGAATATGCTGTTGGTAAGACCTGTTTAATTTTGCCTCCAGAGAACCAGGTCACCCTGAGCGTGAAAGGATAACATGCTAATCTGCATATAATTTGCATACTGGGAACCAACTCACCCTGAGTGAAAAAGGGGCCCAGGAGCTGGAGGTTGGATTGCTCAGGATGCTAGGAGGAGAATGTTTGGAGTTCTGTTTAGAGGGCACAGGCCAGTGAGGCCTGCTGGAGAGTGGGAGCAGAAGCCTCATCTTCACAATATACACATTGTGGGACTACAAAAGGGACACGGTGGCCAGGTGAGTATGCACATCTACAATTGTAGCATACTCCAGAGTCAAGCTGACAGATCAAGTTTTGTAGAAAGACGCTGGGTACATTGATTCCACTGGAATCTGAGATCCCACTGCGGCTTTTTCACTTTCAAGGGGACATATGAAATGACATGGACTGCAACAGCCATAATATCTAACATTCGACTGTGGCTATCATACAGCACTGGATGCTCTGAACATTAAGTATTAGTTTTGTAATCTGTCTTATGTTAGTAACGCTTTTGCTCGTTGTGCCCAGAATAGTTTCTATGAAAGAAATGATGTTCATTGATTGAAGCATTGATTTTTCAAAGCTGATGATAAACTCCAGGCTCTGGAAGTTGTGGTTCATCTCTGAGGGGCAGGGCCAAATCTTTCAAGGATGATGCCAGAAACCAATCATTGAGGTATGGAAATATTAGATGTTCCTACCTTGCATGTGAACAGCTGCCACCATAAGATATTTTGTGAAAACCCTGGCTGAAGTATGGATGTCTCCATAGTCCTGCTGCCATTGCTAATGAAGTACAATGTGAGCCACAGCCTTGTTGCCTCTGTTGATCTAAGTGAGTAGAAGCATTAGGTGGGGGTTATGAGGGTGTTAGCTGGTGTGTAGCTGGATCCCCATGACAACGTAGATTGGTTAATTCACAAACTAGTAAAGGTGTGTGGTGCTGTTGTCATGCATGACCTGAGAAGTGTGGGTGTCAGTCTTGCAGCATACACTTGCAACATGGATGTTGTCTGTGTGGGCCCTGTGGCAGAAAACAATGAAGAGTACATAAGTAATGCCACACTGGAAAAAGACCAAGGGTCCATCGAGCCAAGCATCCTGTCCACGACAGCGGCCAGTCCAGGCCAAGGGCACCTGGCAAGCTTCCCAAAACGTACAAACATTCTATACATGTTATTCCTGGAATTGTGGATTTTTCCCAAGTCCATTTACTAGCGGTTTATGGACTTAGAAAACCGTCTAACCCCCTTTTAAACTTTGCCAAGCTAACCGCCTTCACCACGTTCTCCGGCAACGAATTCCAGAGTTTAATTATGCGTTGGGTGAAGAAACATTTTCACGGATTTGTTTTAAATTTACTACACTGTAGTTTCATCGCATACCCCCTAGTCCTAGTATTTTTGGAAAGCGTGAACAGACGCTTTACATCCACCTGTTCCACTCCACTCATTATTTTATATACAGTGGTGGAAATAAGTATTTGATCCCTTGCTGATTTTGTAAGTTTGCCCACTGACAAAGACATGAGCAGCCCATAATTGAAGGGTAGGTTATTGGTAACAGTGAGAGATAGCACATCACAAATTAAATCCGGAAAATCACATTGTGGAAAGTATATGAATTTATTTGCATTCTGCAGAGGGAAATAAGTATTTAATCCCTCTGGCAAACAAGACCTAATACTTGGTGGCAAAACCCTTGTTGGCAAGCACAGCGGTCAGACGTCTTCTGTAGTTGATGATGAGGTTTGCACACATGTCAGGAGGAATTTTGGTCCACTCCTCTTTGCAGATCATCTCTAAATCATTAAGAGTTCTGGGCTGTCGCTTGGCAACTCGCAGCTTCAGCTCCCTCCATAAGTTTTCAATGGGATTAAGGTCTGGTGACTGGCTAGGCCACTCCATGACCCTAATGTGCTTCTTCCTGAGCCACTCCTTTGTTGCCTTGGCTGTATGTTTTGGGTCATTGTCGTGCTGGAAGACCCAGCCACGACCCATTTTTAAGGCCCTGGCGGAGGGAAGGAGGTTGTCACTCAGAATTGTACGGTACATGGCCCCATCCATTCTCCCATTGATGCGGTGAAGTAGTCCTGTGCCCTTAGCAGAGAAACACCCCCAAAACATAACATTTCCACCTCCATGCTTGACAGTGGGGACGGTGTTCTTTGGGTCATAGGCAGCATTTCTCTTCCTCCAAACACGGCGAGTTGAGTTCATGCCAAAGAGCTCAATTTTTGTCTCATCTGACCACAGCACCTTCTCCCAATCACTCTCGGCATCATCCAGGTGTTCACTGGCAAACTTCAGACAGGCCGTCACATGTGCCTTCCGGAGCAGGGGGACTTTGCGGGCACTGCAGGATTGCAATCCGTTATGTCGTAATGTGTTACCAATGGTTTTCGTGGTGACAGTGGTCCCAGCTGCCTTGAGATCATTGACAAGTTCCCCCCTTGTAGTTGTAGGCTGATTTCTAACCTTCCTCATGATCAAGGATACCCCACGAGGTGAGATTTTGCGTGGAGCCCCAGATCTTTGTCGATTGACAGTCATTTTGTACTTCTTCCATTTTCTTACTATGGCACCAACAGTTGTCTCCTTCTCGCCCAGCGTCTTACTGATGGTTTTGTAGCCCATTCCAGCCTTGTGCAGGTGTATGATCTTGTCCCTGACATCCTTAGACAGCTCCTTGCTCTTGGCCATTTTGTAGAGGTTAGAGTCTGACTGATTCACTGAGTCTGTGGACAGGTGTCTTTCATACAGGTGACCATTGCCGACAGCTGTCTGTCATGCAGGTAACGAGTTGATTTGGAGCATCTACCTGGTCTGTAGGGGCCAGATCTCTTACTGGTTGGTGGGGGATCAAATACTTATTTCCCTCTGCAGAATGCAAATAAATTCATATACTTTCCACAATGTGATTTTCCGGATTTAATTTGTGATGTGCTATCTCTCACTGTTACCAATAACCTACCCTTCAATTATGGGCTGCTCATGTCTTTGTCAGTGGGCAAACTTACAAAATCAGCAAGGGATCAAATACTTATTTCCACCACTGTACCTCTATCAAGTCTCCCCTCAGCCGTCTCTTCTCCAAGCTGAAAAGCCCTAGCCTCCTTAGTCTTTCTTCATAGGGAAGTCGTCCCATCCCCGCTATCATTTTCGTCGCCCTTCGCTGCACCTTTTCCAATTCCATTATATCTTTCTTGAGATGCGGCGACCAGAATTGAACACAATACTCAAGGTGCAGTCGCACCATGGAGCGATATAATGGCATTATAACATCCTCACACCTGTTTTCCATACGTTTCCTAATAATACCCAACATTCTATTCGCATTCCGAGCCGCAGCAGCACACTGAGCAAAAGGTTTCAGTGTATTATCGACGACACCCAGATCCCTTTCTTGGTCCGTAACTCCTAACGTGGAACCTTGCATGACGTAGCTATAATTCGGGTTCTTTTTCCCCACATGCATCACCTTGCACCTGCTCACATTAAACGTCATCTGCCATTTAGCCGCCCAGTCTCCCAGTCTCGTAAGGTCCTCCTGTAATTTTTCACAATCCTGTCGCAAGTTAATGACTTTGAATAACTTTGTGTCATCAGCAAATTTAATTACCTCACTAGTTACTCCCATATCTAAATCATTTATAAATATATTAAAAAGCAGCAGTCCTAGCACAGACCCATGAGGAACCCCACTAACTACCCTTCTCCATTGTGAATACTGCCCATTTAACCCCACTCTGTTTCCTATCCTTCAACCAGTTTTTAATCCACAATAGGACTTTTCCTTCTATCTCATGACCCTCCAATTTCCTCTGTAGCCTTTCATGAGGTACCTTGTCAAACACCTTTTGAAAATCCAGATGCACTATATCAACCGGCTCCCCTTTGTCCACATGTTTGTTTACTCCTTCAAAGAATTGAAGTAAATTGGTCAGACAAGATTTCCCCACACAAAAGCCGTGCTGACTTGGTCTCAGTAATCCATGTCCTCGGATGTGCTCTGTAATTTTGTTTTTAATAATAGCCTCTACCATTTTCCCCGGAACCGACGTCAGACTCACCGTTCTATAATTTCCCGGATCTCCCCTGGAACCTTTTTTAAAAATGGGCGTTACATTGGCCACCCTCCAATCTTCTGGTACCACGCTCGATTTTAAGGATAAATTGCATATCACTAGCAGTAGCTCCGCAAACTCATTTTTCAGTTCTATCAGTACTCTAGGATGAATACCATCCGGTCCAGGAGATTTGCTACTCTTCAGTTTGCTGAACTGCCCCATTACGTCCTCCAGGTTTACCGTGAAGTCAGTAAGTTTCCAAAAAATAATGAAATGTATTTAGCATTGTTGCAAAGATCTTACCAAAATACTGTGGCACATTTGATTTTATGAGAGAGTGTCACTACTACTGCAAGCCTTGCATTGGCTTCCAATAAAGCTATGTTAATTTTTTAACTTTGTGCATTCGTTTATCAAATATTGTATGGAATGGTTCCAGATTATATGCAAACTCTGATAGATCTTCCAACCTGTAATGCAGTTATGGGTGCTCAGGACTGCCTTATGCTTCATTTTCCTTGTTGTAAGAAGGCAGTCTATAAATCCATCCTTGCTGTGGGATTTACTATCAGGGAACTAAATGGTGGAACTCTCTTCTTAAGGAGATAAGATATATGAATAACTACTTATCCTTTCATAAAATGCTTAAGACCTTTCTTTTTAGAAAATTTCTATTGATGAATGGCCAGTAACCACAATTACTATCTATGCTTGTTTTATTATTTAGATATGCTCTGATGCCAATTTTTTTCTTTTGTTATGGTGTTTAATTGCTTCTGCATGTCATCAATTTTGTATGGGCTATACTAATTGTTTAAGTGATTGTACTTACTATGATGAATGTAAGCCATATTGAACTGAACACGTTTTGGATAATGTGGAATATAAGTGCCAATAAATGAAATGAAAATGTGATGTGATGTTTGAAAATGAGTATTTTTAATACAACATATTGGACACATTCCAAAACTATGACGTTTCTGCATCAGAAGGGGCAGAGCTAAATGTCACCAGCTGTCTAACAGCATCTGTGAAGGCACATAGTTTTGCCCTCACTCCTGCTGGGTCACTATGAGGCCAATGGCATGCTGCATGCCCCTGATGCCCTGCCAAGTCTCAGTGACTGAAGATGCAGCATGGCTCTGGAGCCTCATGGTGACTCTTCTAATCCATTGCTTTTGCGTGGCCAATGTTTTTTGTGGACAGCAGCTGCAGGGGGGGTATGCTTGGTCTCCCTGACCCAGCTCTTCCTGTACCTGCTCAGTGCAAGGAAGCCTTCCTCCTCCTCCTCTTACTGGCATTGCCAGCACAAGGAGCACTTCTCCCTCCTTGAACAGGTGTAGGCCTTCAAGCCCAGGGGGTCTTCCTCCTCCTCCTGTGGTGCCATAATTTTCTTGAGTGCAAGAAGCCCTCCCCCCACCTCCTCCTCCTAGGATGCAGAGCTCTCCTCCTTCTTCTTGCTGGTGGTGGTCTCCTTCCCTTGCAGCTAATGGAATGATAGCATGAATGTTTAGATTTGTGGCAACTATAGGGCAGCAGCCAGGGATGTACAAAAGGCTGAGTGGAGGAGTGGCCTAGTGGTTAGGGTGGTGGACTTTGGTCCTGGGGAACTGAGGAACTGAGTTTGATTCCCACTTCAGGCACAGGCAGCTCCTTGTGACTCTGGGCAAGTCACTTAACCCTCCATTGCCCCATGTAAGCCGCATTGAGCCTGCCATGAGTGGGAAAGCGCGGGGTACAAATGTAACAAAAAAAAAAAGGCTGTCACATGATGGGCTTCCCAGCAGATGATGTTGTGCTGAGCTTTTATGTGGTGCGACAGGCACATAGAGGCGTGGTCTGGGTATAGACACAATATATAGGACTTGATGTTCCTGTGGCTGGACTGACAAAGGCACTCATATTGCACTATTGAGTGTGTGTATGAGGGTGGAGTGTGTGTGTGTGTGGGTGGGGGGGGGGGCAGCAGGTGTAGGGATGGATATGCAAACTGCCTCTGCAGTGGAGCAGCTCCTATGATTGCATGGCCTAGAAACTGACATTTTGGAATTAGTCTACAACTTCAGTTGCACATTTCCTGTGTTGGTGTGGCAGTGGGTACACATCAGGCTTAACTGTCAATTCCCCATGTCTCTGCTTCTGCTATGGCTATGGCAAAAGAGACTTAGTATGGGATCCCTCACTGCACTCATAATGGATACTTGGCAGATGTTGATTTGAGAGCACGTTTCCATTGGCAGGTACTAATAGGAAGCAAATATCAGTCTCATGTCAATGGATGTAAATATGTATCAGGGTAGATGTGTGGCCAAGACAAAATTTGTGGTGTTATTTCTGGCCCCTGCCTATCAGACTGGGGAAGCTAAGGGATAACAGTGAGCATGTGTGTCATTACTCATGTGGGTGTCTGCGTGGAGTGACACTGGCTAATCCCTTTCCCTTGTGTGACACTTGTGGCCATAGAGATCAGTGCCCTAGCTGCATAATATGCCATACATCTTATATGGTGCCTCTGTACTGGCCTTCAAACCTGGCAGCACTGACAAAATACATGTCATGAAACAAGGGATAGTCTGACTAGTCTGGTGTCATTGCAGTGGCAACAGCATCTTACAGACTGATTGTTTAATTGATGACTGTGTGTGCAGGGACCAGTGTATAATACATCATTTGCAAGTCTGCAGGTGTACTATGTACCTGCAAAGGTCATGCCTTAACTAAATAGATTAGTGTATGATGTGCCACTAGCTTTTGTCAATTGTGAATGACAAAAGTGTGCCACATACTGTTCTCTGCTGCTAGCTTCTGGCAGATCCAGTGCAGCAGATTAGGCTGGGTCCTTTGTATGGCCCAGAATCTGGTCTTAAGGGCCTTAACATCACACAGGATGTTGACATGTCTAAAGCAGAAGAGAGAAATAGCATATGTTTAGTAGATAGCCGCCTCCCAAAATGCAGATCCTAGCCTCCCTTAGAACAGATCTGGTGGGTTTTTCTAGAGGCAAGACAAAGTACAGGATTAGTGTTGGTAGAATGAGAGCCCTGTCATGTTGAGGGCCTATGTTCAAATCCTGCTCCTGCTACTTACTCAGTTCATATTTGTGTCAATTGTGCCCAGCTTTAGAATCTGCTATATTGATGTGGCATTTTTTAAATCCTTTTTTTGACATGTTATGGGAAGTTCAATGTGCATAATTTTAGGATGCCACTATGATGATGGGGTCGGGGGAGCTTATATTCTGGCACCTTAGGTGACCATGACAGATGGCTGACTGACTTTGGGTTTTCTCAGCATGTACGTGGCAACTGTTTTCCAGGTTCCTCATAACCAAGGCTTTTTTTGAGGGGGTACTTGGGGGTACTGAGTACCGGCACCTTTTCCATTGTCTGCTAAAATTGACCCATGGACCCCAAGTTTTAATGAAAGAGTTCAGGCTCTACACACAATTCTGCCTTTTCGTTGATTCTGTGACTGGCTGTAGGGGCCTGGCTATTATGGGGTGGGTCCCTCAGTGATCACCCCACCCCTAAATGGTGACCTAGCTTTTGAGTATCGGCACCTTTTTTGATAGAAAAAAATGCACTGCTCATAACATAGTTTTCCAGTGCAGCACAGGTGGCCTGAGGTGTTTCAGAACCTGTGGTACTATGGCACTGTTTTGGTGGTGGTGGGGAGGGGTCTGATGCAAGGTGGCAGGGCATTTCTACCAGCCGGATGCTTCTATGCCAACCCTCCATTTACCCTCCCCCTTAGCCAGCTGGGATCTAGTAGGTATGGGGCACATGTTGAGATTTACCTTGCCAGGGCTATCCTAATTCTCTACCCTTTCTTTCCTGGCTGCAGCACAGTCAGGCATTTGGCCTACCTGGGCAATATAACTTCATCTCGTTTGTAACTGCCAGGACTGCCAGGTGGTTGCATTCCTTATTGGCAGGCATGTTGATGCCCTCTAAATAGAGACTGCTGTGTTATGCAGGACTGGAAAGACTATATCACAGCTCTTTGCAGCACACTGGGCCAGTCCCCAGGATAGTGAAAGACATGTTTAAGTGGTGGTCACTGTGCCACTTACATAAGCATTCTAAATGTGTACCTCAGTACACACATGTGCTAATCATGGGGCCGAGGAAGTAGAATTTATATCTGCAGTGGTGGCTATGGTTGGGATACACATGTATCTCTATTTTGCCACCATTTCTGCCTGCATTATATATGTCCTTTTTCATATGGAATCTCCCTATTTCAAGACACTTCCATTTGTATTTTCTGCTTGAGGTATTTTTGTTTATATTGATTTTATATTGGATCTAAACATGCAAACTTGCTCTTCTAAAATTATGGTCCTTATTTACATGTGTCCATTTCTACTTTGATCTCACATCCATGAACTATTTAAAATGTGTCTGTATATGTAAACTCAAATAATGTGTCATGCAAAAAGAAAATATAAACATTTCAGAAATGCTCATAAACCAGAAACATTGAGTTAGTACTTTTACAGAACCAAGCCTCCAAAAATAATTCTCACCATTTTCTATGGGAAATTACCTTCTTAACAGTTTAAGCCCACAGTAACACAGGCAGACAGGAATAGGTCAGAATAATATAAACAGTGTGTTTGACATGGTTAACTATAACATGTTGCTAAGACTCCTAGACTATTTTGGAATTGGTGGTAACACTCTCAACTGGATGAGGGCTTTCTAACCACCAGAACATATCAAGTGAAATCAAGCACCAACATATCACCATGGAAACCAAACTGCGGAGTACCACAAAGTTCACCACTATCACCGATCCTTTTCAACCTCATGATGGTCCCACTAGCCAAAGCCTTAGCCACACAAGGCCTTAATCCATTCATTTACTCTGATGACATCACACTATACATCTCCTACAAGCATGATTTAGCAGAAATCACCAATAAAATCAAGCTCAGCTTAAACATCATGAACTCATGGGCAAACGCATTTCAACTAAAACTCAACACAGAAAAAACACACTGTCTCATCATCTCATCCCAATACAACACATACAAACCCACAAACATTAACACCCCAGGATACACCCTCCCTATTTCAGACAGCCTGAAAATTCTCAGCGTAACAATCGACCAAAACCTCCAACTAGAGTCCCAAGCTAAACTCACCATAAAGAAAATGTTTCTCTCAATGTAGAAACTAAAACGTGTGAAACCATTCTTCCCGAGGGAAATACTTTGCAGCCTGGTACAGTCAATGGTACTAAGCCACGCAGACTATTGTAACGGAATCTATGCGGGATGCAAAGAATAAATCATAAAGAAACTTCAAACTGCCCAAAACACAGCAGCATGGCTTATATATGGAAAAACACGTTCTGACAGCACCAAACCACTCTGAGAATAACTGCACTGGCTTCCAATTAAGGAACGTATTGCATTCAAAATCTTAACAACAGTTTACAAAATCATCTATGGCGAGGCACTGGGATACATGACAGACCTCATCGACCTACCACTCAGAAACACCATAAAATCAGCATGATCATACCTAAACCTCCACTACCCAAGCAGCAAAGGACTCAAATACAAATCCTCCAATGCATCCAGCTTTTCCTACCTGAGCGCACAATTGTGGAACGCATTACCAAAAGCAGTAAAAACCACACTCGACCACATGATTTCCGGAAAGCACTAAAAACAGAACTGTTCCGAAGGGCATACCCCACAGACCCAACATAAAAAACCTGGACATCTGCGATACAACGTAACCAAAACATAGTAACATAGTAGATGACGGCAGAAAAAGACCTGCACGGTCCATCCAGTCTGCCCAACAAGATAAACTCATGTGTGCTACTTTTTGTGTATACCCTACCTTGATTTGTACCTGTCCTCTTCAGGGCACAGACCGTATAAGTCTGCCCAGCACTATCCCCTCCTCCCAACCCCGCCTCCCACCACCAGCTCTGGCACAGACCGTATAAGTCTGCCCAGCATTATCCCCGCCTCTCAACCACCAGTCCCGCCTCCCACCACCGGCTCTGGCAAAGATCGTAACAGACATATCCTAACTCTTCCTTTCCCTCACTAAATTCTCCCCAATTGTCTTTACCATAAATGTATCTCACTCTACCATAATATCACCTTGATATTACTCGCAACTTGTATTTGTTCATACTGGAATCGGTTAATGCCGATTACAGTACTATGTAAGCCACATTGAGCCTGCAAAGAGGTGGGAAAATGTGAGATACAAATGCAACAAATAAATAAATAAGAACAGACACAGCCTTACCTCAGTCCAAGCACCTCATGCACCTTCACACTGCCACCCACAGAATCAGTCTTACTTATCCCCACCCAATTGTTCTCCTAAGCCCTATACCCCCACACTAAACATATTCTAGCACACCCAATTACACCCACCATATATACACCCCCAAACACTTCTATATATCCTACCCGCCATGCAATTACACCCCTCCACACATCTCACCCATCCACTTATATACGCATACATCCCCTATACATACTCTCATTAATATATATTCCACCTACATCCCACATATGCATCTATATTATGTTATACTTGATTTCCTACTTTACATAACAAAATTCTGTGTTACCTATTACTATGTAAGCCGCATTGAGCCTGCTTTTAGTGGGAAAGTGCGGGATACAAATATAATAAATAAATAACTCCTTATTTGCTCCTAACACTATCCACCACAAACGCACCCATATTCCGTATCTAAACATATCCCTTGTACAAATTTATGATGGAAAGCATTGGCAATACTAGTATCTTAGGTAACCTAACTTCTTTCTTACTTGAGTCACATGATTTATCATACTACCCCTACTACATTAGTACTCACATTGCAATGGGTACCAGAAACTGGTAGGAACCCCTGAACAGGATATATGCTACATAGCACACCCAAATATTACTGGTGGTGTTCATGAGGAAGAGAAGAGCTGCTTGGAAGGCTGTGATAAGCCCAATCACCAGCTCTGACCACAGTTTCCAGCGAATTTTCAAGTATCCTGCTGCAAAAGAAGTGATGGCACCTAGGAAATAAACAGGTCAAAGGGTGAAGCAGTTTGGCAGGATTTGACGTAGTTATTTACAATCAGGCTATTTTGGCCCAGGACATTCAAAAATATAATTCACCTTTGCTAGATTGAAATTTTCAAAGGAACTTTATAACAATGTAATCATTCTTCTAAGATATTCACCTACATCGACTTCAATCTCAGATTTCATTAAGGGCCTGATTTACTAAGGTTTTTCTCCTATAATATGTAAATCAGACCCTAAAACTTAAAAAAAAAAGTGTGTCAGTGGGTTAAGAATACAATGGGCAGGTGCAGTACAATATGAAAAGGAAAATATATACCTCACCCTCATTAACCAAGATAAAGACCTGCTTATTGTTTGTTTAAAAAATATTTTTTTCATTTTCTAAAACATTTTGTTATATATATTTTATTCTCATTCAGCAAATGCATTTTTCATGTTTTATAAAAATTGTAAATATCCATTTTACACTGGATCTCTATGTGGGAAGTGAGGCACCCAGGCCAGGATGTTCACAGTATTAAAAAAAAAACCCCAAAACAAAACCAACAACAAATGTTGACAAATACAGGTGCATTTGCCAGCATGAGCAGCAGGACCACTAATTTCATAAACACTGCATTGCTCAGAGCTTTATAGGGGTACATTTATAAACAAGGTACCTGGTTTAAGAGGGCAAGTAGACACCTATTTAGGGACTATTTTATAAAGACACACAGATGCCTAGCATAAGTGGCAGAAATCAAACCTACCTTCCAGGTGCAGACACTCACACCTGCTCTCAAGCAGGTATAAATGCCTGCATCTGGAGTCTGTAAATAGGTGTGTAGTAGATAAGTGTATTTTATAATCTACATACATACTTGCAAATGCTGCCCAAGCTCCATCCCCTTCGCTTACTGGCAAAGTACACACTATCATGGCATAGTGCATACTTCTGTACATTAAGGGATTTTATAAGTGGCTACAAATGTGCAAAAAACGACTTGTAAAATTATCTTCTACACATGAGAGCACCGGTAAATACATGGTCAGTGTCGATTCTGCAACGTGTGTGTGCTGGCACACAGAAACATGATGGCCAATAAGGGACAAATGGCCCATCCAGTCTGCCCATCCTCAGTAACCACTAACTCTTACTTTTCCTAAGGGATCCCATGTGCCTGTCCCACGCTTTCTTAAATTCTGACAGTCCTTATCTCCATGACCAGGCCATTCCACACATCCACTACCCTTTCCATGAAAGAGTATTTTCTTAAGATTCCTCCTAAGCTTATTTCCTTTTAACTTCATCGTATGCCCCCTCATTCCAGAGTTCTCCTTCATCTGTAAAAGGCTCACCTCCTGTACATTAACACCATTTAAACATCCCTATCATATCCCCTCCACCTCTCTTCCAGTGTATACATTGAGGTTCATAAGCCTGTCCCTTTATGCATAGGATCCAACTTTCCAAAATGATTGGGGGTGCTGAATTTTTTTTTTTTTTTACAGGTGGTGCATTCCCCCTACCCCGTCCCCCTCCTCCTGCCCTGTCTCCCCTCTCTGCCCCGAGTTCCAAATTTTAAAAGTTATCTTACCTCGGAGTCCTGGCGGCAGCAGTGAAAGGCGTGCAGGCTCAGCGCTTCAACCTTCCCTTCTCTCTCTCTCAGCTCTGACCCCGCCCTTGCGGAAACAGGAAATGAGAGCGGGACCAGAGCTGAGAGAGAAGGGAAGGATGAAGCTCCGAGCCTACTCGCCTTTCACTGCTGCCACCGAGACCCCGAGGTAAAATGAAGAGGGCGGGCACCGGGCAAGTTGGGCTGGAGAAGGGAACTTCTGGTTCCGGCAGGTGAAATATTGGGGGTGCTCAAGCACCCATAGCACCCATGGAGTCGGCGCCTATGCCTATATGTTTTATGACCGAGACCACTTACCAATTTTGTAGCAGCTTTCTGGAACAACTCCATTCTGTTTATATCTTTCTGTAGGTGTAGTCTCCAGAATTGTACACAGTACTCTAAATGGGGCCTCACCAGAGACTTATATAAGCATACCGCCAAGTCTCCCGCATTCAGCGGGTCATCTCCCGCACTCCCGCCAAAGCGGGAAAGTCTCCTGCTGAGATCTGCCGCCGCCACTGCCGCTGCTTCTCTCTTGAGCAGCGGCAGACACAGCAAAAGAAGAAAAACAAGCACGGGTCGAAGCAGCCGTCAGGCATGTGGTTGGCTCTGCTGGTCCTCTGCCTCCGGAACAGGAAATAGATGTCAGAAGGGGCAGAGGGTCGGCAGAGCCAACAGTGCATGCCTGAAGGCTGCTGCAGCCCCGCCCTTGGTTTTCCTCTTTTGCTGGTGCTGCTGCTACAACATAGGGAGGCAAAGAGGAAACACAGGGTACTGGCTGAAAAGGGTAGGGGAAGGGGGAAAGGTTATCCAGAGGGAGGCAGGAATAAATGGAGAGAGCAGAGGGGAGAAAAAGAAAGAAAAGTGAGGACGCTGGAGGGTACAGAGAGAGAGAGAGATTGGGAGAGAAAGAGGGGATGTGGAAAAGGGCAGGGGAGAGACAGGCTGCTGGGGAGAAGAGGCTGCTGGGGAGAAGGAAGGGGTGCAAAGGGGAGACTCTGGCTGGTTAGATGGAGAAAGAGAAGAAATGTTGGATGAAAGGAGGGAGAGAAGAAAACTGCTAAAAGGAGGGGGCAGAAAGAGGGATGGAAGAGGGATACAGAGAGAGGAAGAAAGATGAGTGGAAAGATGGGGAGAGAAAGAGGGGACATGGAATAGGCAGGAGAGAGAGAGAGAGAAGCTGCTGGGGAGAAGCATGGGGAGAAACTGGGGGAAACCCTAGCTGGTCAGATGGAGAAATGCTGAATGAAAGGAGGAAGAGACAGGGAAAATGCTGGAAGGAGGGGGCAGAAAGAGGGAAGACGCTGGATGGAAGGATAGGGAGAGAAAGTGGAAAGATAGTGGAAGGATGGGGAGAGAGAAGACATGCTGAATGGAAAAGGGTAGAGAGAGAGAACTGTCTAGAAGGAAGGGGAAATAGAGGGAGACAATGGATGGATAGAAGGATTGGGAGAGGGTAATGAGTGGAAGGATGAGGAAACAAAAATGGATGACACTGGATGGAACAGTAGGAGATAAAGAGAGAAGGTGCTAGATAGAAGGATAGGGAGAGAAAGAGGAGATGCTGGATGGAAGGATGGAGAAAGAGGGGGAGACATTGGTAGGATGGGGAGAGAAAGAGGGGAGATGCTGGATGGAAAGGGGGTGGGGGGAGGATAGTGAAAGACTGAAGAATAAGAGAAAGGGGCATGGGGAGAACAAAAGTGAGGAAAAGATGAAAAGCCATAGGTAGATTAAATAAAACGAGGGAAATTAAAGAATGGTTGGTAAGAATGAATTAAATCTGGAAAGAGAGAGGGGCAGAAAAATAAATTGAAGAAAACAAAGAAAAAGGAGAGAAAAATGACAAATGGACAGGAAATCCTGGCAAGAAAGTTAAGAGAAGACAAAGGAAAGCAGAATCAAGAGACTGGGACCAACACAATTAGAAAAAGTAAATGGCCAGACAACAAAGGTACAGAAAATATTATTTTAGGATAAAGTAATGTGGTAGCTGTGTTAATAAAGGTTAATAAATGCAAATAAAACACAAAATAGACAATAAGGCAATACCTTCACTGATTTTAAAACATTTTTGATTAGCCTTCCGAGACAAGCACTTCCTTCCTCGGGTTAGAAGAGGATACCATAACAGCATTATACTGTCCTGACCTGAGGCAGGAGGTTTGGGCCTCTGAAAGCTAATTGAAACGGGTATTAGACTATTAAATAAAATATTTTCTGACATGGCCTTGGGATTGAGGTGTGCCAGGGGGTGGAGCCATGTAGAGTGGGTGGAGACAAGGCAGAGTGGGGCAGTGTTGGGGAATGTACTAAAATCTCCCTCTCAAAAATTGGGACCCCTTGGCAGCTCTGTACAAGGGCACTATCACCTCTTTTTTTCCTGCTGGTTATCCCTCTCCTTATGCACCCAAGCATCCTTCTGGCTTTGACTGTTGCTTTTTCTACCTGTTTGGAGACCTTAAGGTCATCAGACACAATCACCCCAAGTCCTGCTCTTCTTTTGTACACAGAAGCACTTCACCCCCTATACTGTACCATTCCCTTAAATTCTTGTAACCTAAATGCATGACCCTGCATTTCTTAGCATTAAATCTTAGTTGCCAATTATTGGACCATTTTTCAAGCTTCACTAGATCCTTCCTCATGCCATCCACACCCTCCAGGGTGTCCACTCTATTACAGAGTTTGGTATCATCTGCAAAGACACAAACCTTACCAGGACTGACCTCTGCGATACACCACCGATAACATCCCTTTCCTCAGAACAAGCTCCACTTACTACTACCTTCTGTCTCCTTCCATTTAACCAATTTTTAAACCAGTCAGTCACTTTAGGTCCCATACCAAAGTCACTCAGTTTATCAGTCGCCCGTGCAGAACCATGTCAAAGGCTTTGCTAAAATCCAACTACACCACATCTAGCGTGCTACCCACGTCCAACTGTTTGGTCACCCAAAGAAATCAATCAGATTTGTCTGACATGACTTGCCAAGACCTGCCACTAAGTGAAGCCATGCTGCCTCGGGTCCTGCAGTCCATTTGATTCGAGAAATGTCATAATCTTCTGCTTTAGAAGTGTTTCCATTAGTTTAATCACCAATGAGGTCAGATTGACAGGTCTGTAATTCCCAACCTCCTCCGTACTTCTGCTCTTGTGCAGAGGGACCACATCTGCCCTTCTCCAGTCCTCCATGACCACTCCTGACGCTAAGGAAGTATTGAAGAGGTCAAACAGAACTTCTCCGAGTTCCCTTGAGTACCCTCGGATGTATCCTATCAGGCTCCATCGCTTTGTCTACTTTTAGTTTAGCTACCTCCTCACGAACAGTCTTCTGAGAGTCGGTCCTGGTCTAACTTACATTCATTCCCATTAGCATTTGTTTTCTGCGGCCCTACCCCAATCCTTCATCCATGAACACAGAACAGAAATAACTTAAGCAGTTCAGCTTTATCCTTATCGGTTTCTACATATTCCACCCCTCAGCTTTGAGCCTCACAATGCTATTATGGCACTTCTTCCTGTCACTTACATATCTGAAAAATGTCTTGTTCCCCAATTTTACCATATTGACTATCTTTTCCAGCTTCTCTTAGCTTTTCCAGGTATGTTTGTCTGTCTTCCTCTTTCTGAGTTGTCTTGTAATGTATGAAGATTAACCTTCTTTCCCTTATCTTTTCAGCTACTATGTTCAAGAACCAGAGCATCCTTCTTTTCCATACTTTTATGTAATTTTCTAACAAAGCATTAAAGATTTGTTGCCTTTAAAAATAGCTCCTTTTAGTTTTGCTCACTGCTGTTCTACTTCCTTCAGCTGTTCCCATCCAACTAACTCTTCCTTGAGAAATTCCCCCATCTTGGCAAAATCTTTTGAAAACTAGGACCTTCAATCTTGAATAAGCCCTCTCCTCCTTTTGTCTTAATATTGAACCACACCATTCCGTGATCACTAGATGCCAAATGATCTCCACCATAACATCAGAAACATTCTCCCCATTTTGTAAGCACCAGGTCTAGAAATAGCTCCATCCCGCATTGGTTTCTAGCTATCCTGTGGATGTCTTCAATTAAGACTCTGTCCATTTTTTCTGACTATGAAGGTGATCTGTATATTACACCAATGTAAATACATTATCCTTTCCCTCTTACCAGTTTAACCAACAGTGCTTCTTCCTTATCCTATATGTCCCTGCAGTTCTGTCACCTTAATATTATTCTTAACATATATGCCACTCCTCCACCCTTTTTCTTACCCTGTCCTTCCTCAATAGATTATAGCCAGGTATAACTATATCCCAGTCATGGCTCTCTGTGAACCACGTCTCCGTGACAGCCACTAAATCAAAGTCAGCTTTATCATTGCAGTTTCTAGATCTAGACATTTGCTTCCCATACTATGGACATTGGTAAACAAGGCTCTCCAGATGTTACTCTTTTTTCAATTACTATAAGGGTATTTGATGTCTTACATTCCTGAGGGTTATTTATTTGACATTTATATCCCACAGTATTCCCACCCAAGGGCAGGCTCAATGTGGCGTACAATAGTTAATATGCAAACAATAGTACAAAACACAAGGTCACAAGAGGGAGAAGAAATAACTGAGGAGGAAAGGAAGAGAGGGGAGGTGATAAATTATCACAGAGAGAGCCGTGGGTTAAAAAGGCATGGCACCAGAAGGGCCCACGGCATATGCTCTGCCAAAAAGGAAGGTCTTGAGTTGCTTCTTAAAGGTCGGGTGATCAGGAGTGAATTTAACCTCTCGAGGCAGCCCGTTCCACAATTGAGTGCTGAGATAAGGGAAAGAGGAACCATAGACGGTCTTATATTTGAGGCCACAAGGAGCCGGGCAGTGGAGATTGAGGTACGAGCGGGCCAACAGTCGGGAATTCCTGGGCGGCAGGTTAATGAGTGGCAATATAGGAAGGGGCTTCTCCATAGAAGACATTGAGGCTTTTCTCACCCACCCCCAGCAAATTTAATTTAAAGCCCTCTTTAGTACTTTAGGTAGACTGTTAATGAAGACATTTCATCCCTTCCTAGAAAGATGGACACCATCACTGCTCAGTAGCTCTTGGAAAATCAGCCCATGTTCTAGGAAACAGAAGCACTGATGTTGGCACCATTCACGCAGCCATACATTAAGGTCCAGGATGCTAGCTTCCCTCATTTGGCCTTTACCTTCAACAGGATCGATGAGAACACTGCCTCTGCACCTAGGTACTTCACCCTCAGACCCATAGTCATGAAGTCATGTTTGATATGTTCAGTAGAATACCTAGAAGTATCATTTGAGCCAACGTGGATGAGCAGTATAGGATAGTGGTCTGTAGGCTTCATGAGTCTAGGTAATCTTTCCACTACATCTCGAATCTTGGCACCAGACAGCACACTTCCCTGGACATCATGTCTGGTCAGCAGATGGGCATCTTAGTACCCATACATAGGTAAGAGTTGAATTTCACAAAAGTATACACACAATGTGAACCAATTAAGGAGGCCAGTGAAATAAATTTCTGAGGTAATGTTAGATACCACCATAATCACAATTGTTCCTTCAATTATTAATGGAGACTAGAAGTGCAAGCAAGCAAGTAAATGATGCTTATGCATGCTACTGAGCAGGTATAAATGCTAATGGGGAAATGTTTTGAAATATATGTATAGTCTCATTGTGAAATAATGTACATTTTTTTTGGTCTGCACAAAACACACCCAGAAAGTCCTGCAACAATTCTACATGTTAACTGCTACATTTAAAATTGGCATTTACACATGTATGTCAATCTAAATGTATGAATGCCAGCATTACACAGAGAATTGCAGCATAAAGCTTCTCAAATTAACTACTTAATGTATTATATATTGCAATTATATGGTGTTTTTGCATTATATATTGCATTTATATGGTGTTTTTGCATTATACTTCTAAAATGGTAAAGAATTCATGAGAATCAGCAAAACAGAAATGCATATCAGTAAAAAAACTTCCATGCCACTGAGGATGCAGGAGTATTACCTAAACTATCTGGAAACTAAGACGATCTATGATCCTCGAGAAACTGTTGATGGTATTGTTCTCTATAAGACATGAAGACAGGGCCAGCTCAAAGGGTTGTGGCACCCTTGACCAATTTATGTTTTTGCGTTCCCCCTGCCACACCCCGCCTCCTACCTGCCCTGCCCCCTGCCTTGGTGTCAAATACAATTCAATAATATAAACATGTGTTTCTCAAACCAGTCCCAAGGACATACCTTGACATTATGGTTTTCAGGATACTCATCATGAATGTACATTAGAGGTTTGCATATAACAAAGCAGTGCATGCAAACCTCTCATGTGTATTCACTGTGGATATCCAGAAAATAGGATAGGTCAGTGCCCCAAAGTCAGTAACTCAGGTGTGTGTGGGGGGGGGGGGCTAAAAAGAAGTAGGCCTAGGGCAGGATGGGACGTGGTGAGCTGTTAAAATCCTTGGGGTGGTGACACCTGTGTCAGCAGTGAAGGGACAAGTGGGTACAATTTTGAACACAGCTGTCTTCGCCACCTAATACCTCTGTTATTGATGGTATTATACAAACTGAACACACTCCAAGGAATTATGTGCCCCAAAAAAATCAAAATAATGAACCAAATTTAAACAGAATGATTTTTTTCACCATTCTGGAAATATACACAGGTACTTAACACTTGGCTGCCAGTCAGCCCTAATTTTCCAGTACAGCATCGTCCTGTTGGCTGTGTGAATAGTGACATTCATCAGCTCTGTAACAGACATCCTGTGGCTACTGATAACCACTGACTAAAGCATCTCCTGTCTGGTATCTCTCTCTTTTCTCTCATCCATGCAGCATATCTGTGTTTCTCTTCTCTCTCCCCAGTGATGCAGCATCTCCTCTCTCTCTCACCCCCCACACCAGAATCTCCTGTCTCTTTCTCTGCTTTCCAAGTAGCATCTTCTCTCTCTCTGCCCTCCTACCCACACCATGCAGGATTTCCTCTCCCCCCCCCCCCCCTTTCTCACCCCAGCAATCCAGGATCCCTTCTCTCTCTCTCTACCTGCCCTGCAGAATCTCCTCTCTCTCTCTCTGCCCTCACCCCACCTCCTGCCCCAGCCATGCAGGATCTTCTTCTCTCTCTTACACCCCCCCCCCCCCGTACCCATTTCTCCCACCTCCTATCATTCAACATGCCTCTCTTGCATCCTCTTTCTTTCCTAACATTGCTCATCATCCCCCAGTATCCAGCATTGCTGTCACACTGGACCTCGCTAAGTCTCTAACTAATTTTAGAGTAGAAGGCAATTCCTAGGGAAGGAGGTGGGTATGTGAGGACGTATCCAGCTGTGCATGGAGACACCTGCTACAAGCAATTTGGTTTTCTTTGAGAAAAAGCAGGATATCTAGTTCTCAAAGATGATATTCCCTAGCTACAGGCTGTCTTTAACAGTAAAGGTGAAGAAAAAAAAAGGCAACAAGAACAGGGCTGCAACTTTGTAGACAATTGTGAAGTGTGAATTTATAGACTGAAGCCCATGTTGCAATCTTGCAAATTTCGTCCACAGAGGTTGACCTCAAGTGGACTACTGATGCAGCTGTGGCTTGAACATTATGAGCCTTGACATGACCCTCAATTGTAAAGCCTGACTGGGCATAAACAAAAGAAATGGAGTCTGTTAGCCAATCAGAGAGAGAGCATTTAGCAACAGATCTCCCAGGTTTCTGATTTAAAAAGAAAAAGCTGGGTGGAATGAGGGGGTTTCAGTCCGTTCAAAGTAGAAGGACAGCGGACTTCAAAAAAGGGTTGGACAGCTTCCTGGAAGAAAAAGCCATAGAATGTTATTGAATGGACGAGGGAATAATACAGTATTTCTAGGATAGGCGGGACAAATTGCTTGTTCTTTTGGCTGCTGTCGGTGACAGGGTGCTGGGCTCGACGGACCCTTGGTCTGTCCCAGCATGGTGATGCTTATGTACTTATGTAAGGCTAAAGCTCATTTGCAACCCAAAGTGTCTAAGGCACTTTCACCTTTCTGAGCATGAATCCAAGGGAAAAATGTCAGCAAGATGGCTGACTCTTAAGTAATGAACTGTGGATGGGTTTACAAAACCACCTTTTTACTGAAAAACTTCAAGTAGGGTGATCAATCATTAGAGCCCAAGGCTCATTAACTCTGTGAGCCAAAGAGGGGCATAATCGAAAAGGACACCCAACTTTTGCTGAGGATGTCCTCGCAAAACGTCCCTATCCAGGGGCGGGGAAACCCATATTATTGAAACAAGATGGACATCCATATTTCATTTCGAAAATACAGTCAGGGACGTCCAAATCCTTAAATTTGGATGTCCGTAGATTTGGTCATCCCTAGACATGGACGTTTCTGACTTTTGGCGATTTTCGAAACCAAAGACATCCATGTCAAAAATGGCCAAATGCAAGCCATTGGGTTGTGGGAGGAGCCAGCATTTGTAGTGCATTGGTCCACCTGACATGCCAGGACACCAACTGGGCACTCTAGGGGGCACTGCAGAGGACTTCATAAAATGCTCCCAGGTACAAAGCTCCCTTACCTTGTGTGCTGAGCCTCCCAAAAAACCCCTCAAAACCCACTATCCACAACTGTACACCACTACCATAGCCCTTACAGGTGAAGGGGGGCACTTAGATGTGGGTACAGTGGGTTTCTATTGGGTTTTGGAGGGCTCACATTTACCACCACAAGTGTAACAGGTAGGGGGGGATAGGCCTGGGTTCGCCTGTCTGAAGTGTACTGCACCCACTAAAACTGCTCCAGGGACCTGCATACTGCTGTGATGGACCTGAGTATGACATTTGAGGCTGGCATAGAGGCTGGCACAAAAGATTTTAAAAGATATTTTTTGAGGGTGGGAGAGGGTTAGTGACTACTGGGGGAGTAAGGGGAGGTCATCCCCGATTCTCTCCAGTAGTCATCTGGTCAGTTCGGGCACCTTTTTGTGCCTTGGTCGTAAGAAAAACACGACCAGGTAAAGTCATTCAAGAGCTTGTCAGGGACACACTTTTTTTTTCCATTATGGGTCAAGGACGTCCATGTGTTAGGCACACCCAAGTCCCGCCTTCGCTATGTCTCTGACACGCCCCTGTGAACTTTGGTCGTCCCCGCGACGGAAAGCTTTCCATTATATCGATTTGGGCGGCCCTGTGAGAAGGATGCCCATCTTCCGATTTGTGTTGAAAGATGGGCGGCCGTCTCTTTCGAAAATGAGCCTGAAAGTGGCTGCCATCAAAAATATAGTAGGACCTTCCAGATCAGGTACTTCAGGTAACAAGAGTCTAGTGCCTTAGTCTCCACACCCAGTCCTTGAGGGCCAACAAAAATTACAGAGTTTCAGGAGAAGAAAACGGTAACGGAATTCAAAAATGCGTGGTATAAACACAAAGGAATCCTGCATAGAAGACATGGAACCAAACAAGCTTAGTAGTGACTAGATGGCAACACCACTAATTGGGAAGCAAAGCCAATGTTAGGCAGACTTCTACGGTCTGTGCCCTGATTGTGGCTTGACAGATTTGAATGGGCTGGAATGGAGCTTCAATGACAACTTCAGTAGTTGGAGAACTTCAGTAGTTGTAAATGCATTCAGTTCAATTGTGCTTGGAATCCCTCACAGTGGAGTAGAATACATGGTGAATGCTGAGATATGGATTGAGCATTCATAGTGGAAGAAACATAAGTACATAAGTATTGCCATACTGGGAAAAACCAAAGGTCCATCAAGCCCAGCATCCTGTTTCCAACAGTGGCCAATCCAGGTCAGAAATAGCGGGCAAGATCCCCAAAAAGTACTAAGCATTTTATACTGCTTATCCCAGCAATAGTGGATTTTCCCCAAGTCCAATTTAATAATGGTCTATAGATTTTTCCTTTAGGAAGCCATCCAAACCTTTTTAAAACTCTGCTAAGCTAACAACCTTTACCACATTCTCCGGCACTGAATTCCAGAGTTTAATTACACGTTGAGTGAAGAAAATATTTCTCCGATTTGTTTTAAATTTACTACCTTGTAGCTTCATCGCATGCCCCCAAGTCCTAGTATTTTTGGAAAGCATAAACAGACGCTTCACATCTACCCGTACAACTCCACTCATTATTTTACAGACCTCTATCATATCTCCCCTCAGCCGCCTTTTCTCCAAGCTGAAGAGCCCTAGCCGCTTTAGCTTTTCCTCATAGGGAAGTCGTCCCATCCCCTTTATCATTTTTGTCGTCCTTCTCTACACCTTTTCTAATTCCACTATATCTTTTTTGAGATGCGGCGACCAGAATTGAACACAATATTTGAGGTGCGGTCAAACCAAGGAGCGATACAAAGGCATTATAACGTCCTCATTTTTGTTTTCCATTCCTTTCCTAATAATACCTAACATTCAATTTGATTTCTTAGCCGCAAAAGGTTTCAACGTATCATTGACGATGATGACGACACCTAGATCCCTTTCTTCGTCTGTGATTCCTAACATGGAACCTTGCATGGCGTACCTATAATTTAGGTTCCTCTTTCCCACATGCATCACTTTGCACTTGCTCACATTAAACGTCATCTGCTATTTTGACACCCAGTCTCCTAGTCTCATAAGGTCCTCTTGTAATTTTTCACAATCCTCCTGCGATTTAACCACTTTGAATAACTTTGTGTCATCAGCCAATTTATTTACCTCACTAGTTACTCCCATCTCTAGGTCATTTATAAATATGTTAAAAAGCAGCGGTCCCAGCACAGACCCCTGGGGAACCACACCAACTACCCTTCTCCATTGAGAATACTGACCCATTTAACCCTACTCTCTGTTTTCTATCTTTTAACCAGTTTTTAATCCACAATAGAACACTACCTCCTATCCCATGGCTCTCCAATTTCCTCTGGAGTCTTTCAAGAGGTACTTTGTCAAATGCCTTCTGAAAATCCAGATACACAATATCAACCCGCTCACCTTTATCCACATGTTTGTTCACCCCTTCAAAGAAATGTAGTAGATTGGTGAGGCCAGATTTCCCTTCACTAAATCCATGTTGGCTTTGTCTCATTAATCCATGCTTTTGAATATGTTCTGTAATTTTGTTCTTTGTAATAGTCTCTACCATTTTGCCCGGCACCGACGTCAGACTCACCGGTCTATAATTTTCCGGATCTCCCCTGGAACCTTTTTTAAGAATCAGCATTACATTGGCCACCCTCCAATCTTCCGGTACCACGATTGATCTTAAGGATAAATTACATATTACTAACAATAGCTCCACAAGTTCATTTTTCAGTTCTATCAGTACTCTGGGATGAATACCATCTGGTCCAGGAGATTTGCTACTCTTCAGTTTATAGAACTGCTCCATTACATCCTCCAGGTTTATAGAGAATTCATTAGGTTTCTCCGACTTGTCAGCTTCGAATACCATTTCTGGCACCGGTATCCCACCCAAATCTTCCTCGGTGAAGACCGAAGCAAAGAATTCATTTAATCTCTCTGCTATGGCTTTGTCTTCCCTAATCGCCCCTTTTACTCCTCAGTCATCTAGCGGTCCAACCGATTCTTTTGCCGGCTTCCTGCTGTTAATATACCTAAAAAATGTTTTACTATGTGTTTTTGCCTCCAATGCAATCTTTTTTTCGAAGTCCCTCTTTGCCTTCCTTATCAGTGCTTTGCATTTGACTTGACATTCCTTATGTTGTTTCTTATTACTTTCAGTTGGTTCCTTCTTCCATTTTCTGAAGGATTTTCTTTTAGATCTAATAGCTTCCTTCACCTCACTTTTTCAATAATTTAAAACTTGCTAAAGTTTTAAGGATATTAGCCTAATATAAACATGTCTTTTAGTTTATATGGTATATTGTGTGATTTATTGTTTCTTTCCTAGATGGTAATGGAATGTATTTGGAACTCTGTAAGAGCACTCCTTCCTTGTTATCCTAATTACAATAACTGACTATAAATGAAGAGTTGTCCTAGGGGTGGGTGAGAAGACTAAACTAGATCCTGCAGTGCCTGCTAGAGGCTGTTAATGCTGTGGTACAAAGTTCAAGTTTTAAAACTAAGGGAAAAAGACTATGGAGATTAGTTGATAAAATTTGCTTTTTTTTTTCTATTTTTATTCTGCCTATCACTAACCTACAATTCCTCCTTTAAACCCCAATCTTTAAGTTCCCAAAGCACAAAGCAAAACAGTGTTCACTTACCAGAGAAATGTCCTCTCAGAGTTAAGTCATGGAACGCAGTGTGTTGTAAGCAAGGAATTTGGAATTGATCCACATAACCAGGAGGTGAATGCAACATTATATATGGACACAAATCAACAGGGGTAACGGTTTGTGTCACCATTTGACTGTGTATTTGAAAGATTATTGGACAATATGATCTGAGATTTGGATCTGTATATACACAAGAACACTGATAAAAGAAAAACATTGTTTAATGAACTGTGAAATGTGTTCTCCCTATTTTTGCAATCCGTACTATTTTGCACTTGAGTTTAGAGGATTAATAATTGTGTTGTATGTTAAGTATTAATTAATGTGGGAAGATTATGGATGAACAAATGTAGTGTGGTTGGGTAAGTATGAGTGGTATGAGTGATAAGTTATTGGGTTTTAGCATATGATAATATGGTGATTTACAATAAAGATATTTGATTGGAATAGTTGTCAGAGGTTTTACATACTTGATGCCATGAGTTATCTTGTTGGGCAGACTGGATGCATCGTACAAGGTCTTTATCTGCTGTCATCTACTATGTTACAATGGGGCTACTATGTAACTTTGTAAGTCTAAGTGCTATGAAAATATGCCTCTACATCACTAATGAATACATGTGAGAAATCTCCATGCCTGCTACCTCCAAGTTGTATGGTAATCTATCTCATGCATATTCATTAAAATAGGGCAATCAAATATGATCAGTAACTCAAATTATTACATCAATAAAAAATAAAAAAATAAAAATAATACAAATCATGCATCCAAAGTTAATAAAAATAGACAAATATTTGACTGGTAACCATGGCATGAAAAATCCTCTCTTGGTTGATTCTCCAATCCAAAGCTTAATTACAATTAGAATGTCCAGAAATACATAGCTTTGCTACCACAAATGAATGTTCCAGTAACTGGCATCTCCGTCCTCAATCGTTGAACTGTCTTGTTTTCTGTTCCCAATGCCAGCTCATGTTTTGCCTTGAATGGTGTCTTCAGGAGAACAGATTCTACAACAGACAAATAAGATATATTCCTAACAACTAATACAATAGAAATGTTTCTACCTATCACTAGACAAAGTCACAAACTCATTTCTTACTTACCAATATATGTATACAAAATCACTCACCCGAAAGCCTAGTAAAATGAAACAACTCAACAGGAAAACAATCCTGGAGGGATCTGGTGACTGTGGAAATTATGCCCCCCCCCCCCCATTTAAGTACTCAAAATGAATTCAAAGGTGTCCCCCTATTCCCCTTCCCTATTAAGTCCCATAGGCTCCACAGTATTTAACTCACAAATTAACTTCTGTTCTTTTCTAATCAATATTGAAGAAACCACCTCCTTGCCTTGGATTGACTTGTACCAGCACCACAAAATGCAATTCATACAGCTGATGATTAAATTGAGCGCAACGATCTACTAATGGGGCTTCAGCCCGATTAGCTCTTAAATTACTCAAATGCTGTGCTATTCTGAGCTTAACCTGTCTTTTCATTGGTCACACATACCATGTCAAATATTGGCACTGTATTCCATAAACTACTTGCTCTGAACAGCAATTGATATGCGAGTATAAACTGAAAGATTTATCACTTATGAGGAATAGTGATAGAATCTGTCACCAATGCATACTGACAGTATGACCACAAGCTGAGTGACCCTCAGATGTAGATTCAACTCTACCAATGATCTGGTGTTACTAAACATTTCTCCCAAGTTGCATTCTGTAGTAAATGCAAACCTAGGGGCTCTCCAGAGTGCAGAATGTAATGACAAAATTTGCCAGTGTTTCCTAGTTATTGAACTCATCCGATTTGCTTGGGTAAAATAGCAGAAGACACAGTATGTTTATGATATTGTATTGTAAAATTGGATTCTTACAACAAATTACTTTCTTATGCATTATTCTTTGTTATGTATCCAATACTGTTTATTGTAAGCCACATTGAACTCACTTGTTTGGGATAATGTGGGATATAAATGTCACAAATAAATAAATGTTATTCTCTGTTCCTGCTTATCATTAGATTGTAGCAACAACCACTCACGTTGGGCATTATTAGCCCTTTTATATGCTTTGTGCATAATCCAACTGGGATATCTTCTTTGTAAAAACCTATATTTCATTTCCAATGCTTGTTGGTGAAAAGATCTGGTGGTTCGTACATGATTATTTTAAACTAAATAATTGACCTATTGGAAAACTGTCTTGTAAACGTTTAGGATGAAAACTCCTAAAATGCAATAAGGCATTTCTACCTTTGTTTTTACAATGTACTTGAGTTACAAATTCCCTATTTACCAATTTAATTTGAAGATCCAAAAAAATTATCTAATCACCTCCTAGGTTCTGCTGAGATGCTGGATTTAATCAACACTCTTTGAATGATAGATAACGCTCCCTCCCGAGGGATATTTGTATAAAGGGCATACAAATGTCCAGAATCTCTCAAAAATGATGGAATGTGACTGTTGAGGGGCTGAGGTTAAAAGTCCCAACACTGGGAGAGGGGTTCAAATAAAGAACCCCTCCCCAAGACAACTGGTTTACCAGGAAGGTTTTGAAGAGATTTATGTACTTTCTGGATAAAGTAAATTACAGAAACCACTGGGTATTGCCGATATAAATAAATGTATTTCATGTATTTCTTTGAAGAAAATTTACCTGTCTCTAAAGCATCCCTTAAAACACATTTCAGAAAATGAGTGTGTAGAAGTTTCACTCAACAGCTTATAAAATTTCTCATCACTCAATTGTTGATTTGCTTCCTCTAAATATTTGGATTTATCTTGTATCACTGTACTTCCTCCCCCTTATCAGCACATACTATGATGACAGAAGAGTCATCTTGAAAGTTCCGCAAAGCCAGCTTTTGCTGTTTACATAAATTGTGGTCTGTTAACCTAAACTGACCTTCCTGATTCTGAATATCCCTTAACACCAATTTCTGAAAAATATCCACCGGATCTATGGGTACTAGAGGACACCATGTAGAAAGCAATCAATACGTCAGAAATAAAAAAAACTATCTTTACTCTTTTATTTGTATGAGATTTTTGACTCCTACCCATCCATGGGTAAAATCCTTACTACAATCCTGTTCATCCCTTTTAAATTTACTGAATTTTTGAGTACAAATCTTCTGTCTATATTTGTCTATAGTTTTTTGATGATCACTACATTTTTGGTCATAGCTCTCTAGTGGGATATATGGAAACCTCGGGGGACATGTTGAACATGACAGTATGCTATTAAAGTAGCAAACACCAGATCCCTCCAGGCTTGTTTACCTGTTGTGTTGTTCCATTTTACTACGCTTTCGGGCAAGTGATTTTGTATGAGTATGTTGGTAAGAAATGAGTTTGTGAATCTGCCTGATAGGTAAAACATTTTTATTGTATTAGTTGTTAGGAATATATTTTGTCTGCTATATAATCTGTTTTCCTGAAGACACCATTCAAGGTGAAACATGAGCTTGTGTTGGAAACAGAAAACAAGACAGTTCAATGATAAGGACTGAGGTGCTGATAACTGGAGCGTGCATTTGTGGAAGCAAAACTACATATTTTGGACATTCTGGTTATAATGAAGCTTTGGATGTGGCGTTTTTATGCTAAAGGAGAAGTTATCTTCTGGAAGATCAAGACTTCAGTTTTGACGTAGCAAGTTTTAACGCTTTACATGGTGGGATCAGCCTCATGCAGGGATTAAGATTTTCCCTTCCAAAGACATTGTATACTAAAGAAGAACGTCAGAGATAAGTTTTATGTTCAAGTATAGCATTTTGATTGTGATGATTGTAGAGGATTTAGGCTGATGAGTGCACAACCTAGTTGTCATATGGTAACCAGTCAAATGTTTGTTGATTTTATTAACTTTGGATGTATGATTTGAATATTTACTAAAGTGAAGATATTAAAACAAGTAACTATGTTCAGTTGATGCATATTCATTAAGGTATCCTGAAACTGTAACCCATTGGTGGCTCTTGAGGATTGCCAACAGGGGGCCATGAGAATCATTGTTCCCTGATCTCTTCTGAATTTCAGCAGAATCTTTGCTATTAGAGAAACTGAATGATACACAGAAAACCTTCCCTTCAATCTAGGATGCAAGTATCCAAGGCTAATTTGCCATGCATGCCTATCCTGGTGCAGAACTGAGGTGCCTTTCTCATCTGAGAAGAGGCAAAGGGATCAATTGTGGGTATGTCCTACTTGCAAAAGTTAATCTGAATCATTCCTGAATCCAAAGACCATTTGTAGGCTTGCCTATTCAATTCAGTCTGGCTACCTGACAGGTGGCTCTGAGATTCATCTCATGAGAGATCTTGGCCAGTTCTAAATTCTGATTGTTTCTCAAGATAGGAGATAGGGTCCCATTCTCCTTGCTTACTAATGTTGTGCATGGCAACTTCATTGTCTGCCTGGACAAGAATTATTTTGTTGGCCAACCAATCTCTAAAGACCTTTAGAGCTTTCCATATTGCCCCTTAATGCTAGGAAATTTGTCTGATGAAATTTCTCCTAGGGAGACTATAGGCCCTGAGTGTGAAACCCATTTATATGGATTCCCCAGTCCAATCTGGACACATCTGTACAAAGAATAATTTGCACCAGAGGAATTTGGAATGGGATTCCCTTTCACCAGACTGGACTGATCCATCCTCCATTACACAGCATTTTATAGAGGCTTTGTGAAGCAGACTATGTCTCAGAGCTTTTGAGCTATGAAGGTAATTCAGTAAGGAGCTGCCTAAAGCTAGGTGATAGGTACGTGCGTAAATTCTGGTATTCTAGTCATTTATGTACATTTGACATTACATTCAAATACAGTAGGTATTTCCCTAACACAGAGAGCTTATGTTCTAAGTTTGTGCCTAAAGTAATAGAGGGTAAGGTAACTTGCACAACATAAACAATGAGGTCTCAACCATGGCTTTCATAGTTCTCAACCTGTTGCGCTAACCAATAGGCAACTCTTTCACTCCAAAAGGAGAGAGCACTGTTAGGCAATTACAAAAAGAGTGGGTATGGGAGAAAGACAGTTTGTCCATACATTATAAATTAGAGAACATTGAAAACCAGTTCAGATCTCGTAAATTGAGATTTCCAAATTTTCCTCAGATTCATTTTCCTGTTTCCTGAGCTCTTACTTCATAAATATTTCAAGAAGAATCTGGCTATAGCCAACAATAATAATTTTTTTGACTAATTTCTATTATTTACCTGATAAGAAAATTAAAGTTTCAGGGAAGAATATGGCTTGAATGGGTTAGTTTCCCAAACTATTAATTTAACTGGGTTTTTGGAGTATTCCCTGATGTGATTGCTACATGGGTTGCTCTTCTTGTCACACATTATGATAAACTGATAGTTTTAAAATTCTATTTTAAGAAGGATTATTTTGCGTACAATTTTTCAGTTGTTCCCAGATATGGTACACACCACACAGTCCTGCAGAAGTGCCTTTCTGTAGTCAAAGCCTAGTGTCACGATCTGTCTCAGTTGGTCATTTGAATATCAGACACAGACCCAAGAAGTGAGCCCTTATGCCGATCCTAGGACAGAGAACCAGGACCGGAGGCGAGGAGTCGGTCCTTGAACAGGCAGTCGGATAGACACAAGGCTTCACCTGCGGTGACCGCTGTTCCCCAGTGGTTGAACCCCTAGGTTCAGGCAGCTGGCAGGACTTCGATGAGAACTGGGCTGGAAGAGACTATCTGGGAAGTACCTGTCTTGTCTGTGAGGAGACAACGGGGATCCTGGCCAACCAGTAGTGAAGGCAGGCCGCGGTCCAGGCAGAGTCTGATTCAGGCAGAGGTCGAGGCAGGCGGCGATCCAGGAGACAAAGTCAGGTTCAGACAGAAGTCAGGAACGGCAGCAATCCAGGAGGTAAAATCAGGTTCAGGCAGAGGTCAGGACAGGCAGCAATTAAGGAGGCAAAGCCAGGTTCAGACAAAGGTCAAGTCAGGACAAGTCAGAAAGAAATGCACCAGCACAATCTAACAAAGTTGTAGCCGAGGCAAAGAAGCAGTGAAAGATTCCTGGTTTCAAAGTTGTAGGCGCCTGATGTCAGAGGAGCACGAGTCTGCAGGTACACGCCCAGACTGTAGGCATGCTGGATGTAGGCACCCAGACTGTAGGCGCGCTGGAATGTAGGTGCCCAGACTGTAGATGCTCTGGACTGTAGGCGCCCATGAGGGAAGGAATCTACATGCTAGCGTCTGGGTCAGGAATGTTGTGGGTGCATACATCTGGCTCCGCAGGTTACACTCCAGTTTTGTGACACCTACGGCTTAGACTGTAGGAAGTACCTCCTTTTTCAAATTTCCATGCAAGTGTTTTGTGATTTTTCAAGAAAATAGCACATCTTTGTTGATCCTAATCAACTGGAGACATTTTTGGTACAGCAATCAGTTTGAAGGGTAATTTTGTCTATTGTTAGGATTCAGCAGTTGATGTGTGTGTGTGTGGGAGGGGGGTAGGGGTCATTAGATATTCTGGTATCATTGGATGGGTTATGCTGTATTTTTCTTTATTATTATTTTTACTTAATATTTGTTTAAATTGCACTCTTCTCTCTTCATGGCAGCTTTATACCTTATTCAGCAATTGTTTGCTTTTGAAGCATTTACTTTGAAATTTTCAGGCCTACTACTGCTTTATTTCTTGTACTTAACTATTTAAGTACATAAGCATTGCTATATTGGGACAGACCAAAGGTCCATTAAGCCAATCCAGGTCACAAGTACATAGCGGTCCCAAAAAGTAAAACAGATGTTATGCTCCTTATCCTAGGAATAAACAGTGAATTTTCCCAAGTCCAGTTTAATAATGGTTTATGGACTTTTCTTTTAGGAGATTTTAAACCCTGCTATGCTAATCTCTTTTATCAGAGCTTATTTATATGTTGAGTGAAGAAATATGTTCTCCAATTTGTTCTGGTAACTTTACTGCATGCCTTCTATTCCTTGCACTTTTGGAAAAAGTAAACACACAATTCATGTCCACCCCAGAATATTGAGGGAGCTCAGAGAGGTTCTGGCGGGTCCTCTTAAAGATTTGTTTAATAAATCCTTGGAGACGGGAGAGGTTCCGAGGGATTGGAGAACGGCGAAGGTGGTCCCTCTTCACAAAAGTGGTGATAGGGAAGAAGCTGGAAACTACAGGCCGGTAAGCCTCACTTCGGTTATTGGAAAAGTAATGGAAGTGATGCTGAAGGAAAGGACAGTGAATTTCCTGGAAGCCAATAAGTTGCAAGATCCGAGACAATATGGTTTTACCAGAGGGAAATCGTGCCAAACGAATCTCATTGAATTCTTTGATTGGGTAACTGGAGAATTGAATCATCGACGTGCTATAGACGTAATCTACTTAGATTTTAGCAAAGCTTTTGACACGGTTCCCCACAGGAGGCTCTTAAATAAACTAGATGGGCTGAAGATAGGTCCCAAAGTGGTGAACTGGATTAGGAACTGGTTGACGGACAGACGACAGAGGGTGGTGGTAAATGGAGTTCGCTCGGAGGAGGGAAAGGTGAGTAGTGGAGTGCCTCAGGGATCGGTGCTGGGGCCGATTCTGTTCAATATATTTGTGAGTGACATTGCCAAAGGGTTAGAAGGTAAAGTTTGCCTATTTGCGGATGATACTAAAATTTGCAACAGAGTGGACAACTGGGAGGGAGTGGAAAGCATGAAAAAGGATCTGAGGAAGCTAGAAGAATGGTCTAAGGTTTGGCAATTAAAATTCAATGTGAAGAAATGCAAAGTGATGCATTTAGGGAGTAGAAACCCACGAAAGACTTGTGTGTTAGACGGTGAGAGTCTGATAGGTACTGAGGGGGAGAGGGATCTTGGGGTGATAGTATCAGAGGATCTGAAAGCGACGAAACAGTGTGACAAGGCGGTGGCCGTAGTGAGAAGGTTGCTAGGCTGTATAGAGAGAGGTGTGATCAGCAGAAGAAAGGAAGTGTTGATGCCCCTGTACAAGTCGTTGGTGAGGTCCCACCTGGAGTATTGTGTTCAGTATTGGAGGCCGTACCTTGTGAAGGATGTTAAAAAAATGGAAGCGGTGCCAAGAAAAGCTACGAGAATGGTATGGGATTTGCGCTCCAAGACGTATGAGCAGAGACTTGCTGACCTGAACATGTATACCCTGGAGGAAAGGAGGAACAGGGGTGATATGATACAGACGTTCAAATACTTGAAAGGTATTAATCCGCAAACAAATCTTTTCCGGAGATGTGAAGGCAATAGAACGACAGGACATGAAATGAGATTGAAGGGGAGCAGACTCAGGAAAGATATCAGGAAGTATTTTTTCATGGAGAGGGTGGTGGATGCTTGGAATGCCCTCCCGCGGGAGGTGGTGGAGATGAAAACAGTAACGGAATTCAAACATGCGTGGGATATGCATAAAGGAATCCTGTGCAGTAGGAATGGATCCTCAGAAGCTTAGCCGAAATTGGGTGGCGGAGCAGGTGGGGGAAGAGAAGTTGGTGGTTGGGAGGTGAGGATAGTGGAGGGCAGACTTATACGGTCTGTGCCAGAGCCGGTGATGGGAGGCGGGACTGGTGGTTGGGAGGCGGGAAATACTGCTGGGCAGACTTGTACGGTCTGTGCCCTGAAAAAGGCAGGTACAAATCAAGGTAAGGTATACACATATGGAGTTTATCTTGTTGGGCAGACTGGATGGACCATGCAGGTCTTTTTCTGCCGTCATCTACTATGTTACTATGTTTCCCTCTCATTACAGAGCTCTATCATGATTTATGGTTTATTTAAGCTTAATATACTGCCATGTTGTGTATACACAGCAATTCAGTTTACAATTTGAATAAATGACAGACACTGCACACAATCTATACATTAAAAGAGAGAAATAGGAACTCCACTGCATTATTAAAAGTTTAAAAGGAAAATAAAAATGTCAGGGGAAACATAAAAACATAAGGATTCCATCAGATTCCATGTTGCCAGCCAAAGGTGTACCAGAAATTTCTTTACTGGGAATATTAATTCAGAAAAGCTAATTGCAACAAATGTGTTTTAAGAACTACTCTAAACCTAAAAAAAAGAAAGCTCAGTATGAAGGGAATAAGGTAATGAGTTCCATAATGCACGTTGTCATGTGGATTCAAAATACACAAGTCTTATAGACAGTACATTTAGTCAGCCATTGTGTAAAGATCTGAGAGCTCTAGTTGGAATATGGAATGACAATCTAGAGGCCAGATGCAAAAGTTCTCTATGATAAAGCACTTTATGAGCCACGGTTAATATCTTAAACTGAATGCAAGCCAATGATAATGATAATTATAGAACCATGGAGTAACATGATCATGGTGAGTAGTATTTGTAAGATGTCTGATGGTAGTGTTTTGTACAGTCTACAAATTACGTATAGTGTAATTCGGTAGGCCTGCATAGACTATAATTATCAGCTAGCCAGTTGGCAATACAGTCTAAGCAGGATTGAACCTTAACAACATTGGTATTTTAGGGATCCATGGTGTCATCTTCATAATACATAAAAACATTAATTCCAAAAACCTGAATAAGGGTGGTAAAGGAACAAAGAAAATTGCTAAATAACAATGCAGCAAGGACTAAGCCTTGTGGAATACCACAGGTGAGGGGGTGCCGAGCCATCTCTTCTCCAAGATTAAGAACCCTAGCCTCCTTAGCTTTTCCTCATCCTCTATTATTTTAGTTGCCCTTCTCTGTACCTTTACTGATTCCACTATATCTTTTTGAGATGTGGTGACCAGAATTGTACACAATATTTGAGGTGCACTTCCCCCATGCATTCATACAAAGGCATTATAATAATCTACTACTACTACTATTTTTTTATCCTTCATTTCTTACTTAATGCCTAACAATCTATTTGCTTTCTTAGCTGCCACTGCACACTGAGCAGAGTATGTCAACATATCATCAATAAGGACACCTAGATCCTTTTCCTGGGTGAAGACTTCTAATATGGAACTTTGCATCATGTAGTTATAGTTTGGGTTGCTGTTCACTACATTCACCAATTTCCACTTGCTCACTTTGAATTTAATTTGCCATTTGAATGTCTAGTCTCCCAGTCTCAAAGTCCTCTTGCAATTTCTCACAATTCTCTTGTGATTGAACAACTTTGAATTATTTTGTGCTATCAGAAAATTTGATCATCTCACTTATTCCTGTTTCCATGGCATTTGGAATGGAGGAGAATACGAAAGGTGGGAGTATAAGCCAGGCTATCCAAAGACTGAAACCAGGGTAAACTTAAAATATATGACGTTTAATAGTTTAAAACAAATAATAATAAAACAATTGTACATAAAAAAATGAGTCATTTGATCCTGGTGAACTGGGTTCGATTCCCACTGCAGCTCCTACCACTGCAGCTCCTAGTGACAATTTGATCATCTCACTTATTCCTGTTTCCATGTCATTTGGAATGGAGGAGCAGCCTACTGGTTAGTGCAGTGGGCTTTGATCCTGGTGAACTGGGTTCGATTCCCACTGCAGCTCCTAGTGACTCTGGGCAAGTCACTTAACCTTCCATTGCCCCAGATACAAAATAAGTGCCTGTATATAGTATGTAAACCGCTTTGAATGGAACCACAGAAGGTGGGTATATCAAGTCCCATTCCCCATAACTATGATAAAAAGCAGCAGTCCCAGAACAGATCCCTTGGAACCCCGCTATTTAACCTTCTCCATTTAGAACACTGGCCATTTATCCCTAATTTCTGTTTTCTATCTTTTAAGCAGTTCTTAATTTACCAATACTTTCTCAAAACCTTTCTGAAAATCCAGCTACACAGTATCAACTGACTCACCTTTATTCATGTTTATTCAATCATTCAAAAAAAAAAAAAGTAGCAGAGAGGTGAGGTGAGATTTCCTTTGGCTAAATCCATGTTGGCTTTGTCCCATTAATCCATACCTATGCAAATGTTCAGTAATTTTGATCTTTATAATAGTCTCAAAATGCGGAGTTCCCCAAGGATCGCCTTTATCCTCAATCCTCTTCAATCTTACGATGATTCCTCTGGCCAAATCCCTATCCAAATCTGGTCTAAACCCCTTCATCTACGCAGATGACATCACGATCTTCATCCCTTTCCAGTCCAACCTAAAAGAAATCTCTGATAAAATAATCATGGGCATGAACATCCTAGCCTCCTGGGCTAACGCTTTCAAGATGAAAATGAATAAAGAAAAAAACTCAATGATTAATCCTCTCATCACAACACTCTACTCAACTCCCAAACACCCTGACCACTCCCGACATCACAATCCCAATATCCGACAATCTAAAAATCCTAGGAGTAACACTAGACAACCACCTAACTATAGAAACTCATGCAAAAACCATTACGAAGAAGATGTTCAATATGATGTGGGTGCTGAAAAGAGTGAAACCATTCCTCCCAACTAAAACATTCCGCAATCTGGTACAATCCACAGTACTCACCCATGCTGACTACTGCAACAGCATCTTCATTGGATGTAAAACCCAAATCCTGAAAAAACTCCAAACCGCTCAAAACACGGCAGCCAGACTCATCTTTGGTAAAACATGATTCGAAAGCGCAACACCACTCTGTGATAAACTCCACTGGCTCCCCATCAAAGAACGAATAAACTTCAAGGTTCACACACTGATCCACAAGATCATCTACGGAGAATCTCCAAGCTACATGACCAATCTGATCAACCTTCCAGACAGGAACGGGTCCAAATCTTCTCGAACATATCTCAACCTTCATCTTCCCACGTGCAAAGGTCTCAAATACAAAACCTACTACACATCCAACTTCTCCATTTTAGGTAGCCAACTCTGGAATGGCTTACCAAGATTCATCCGAACAAGCTGCTGAAAACCTACTTCTTCAAACAAGCCTATCCAAACGTCCTGACTTAATTTACGAACCTAATCCACACTACTAATAGCACCTATACCTCAATCCCCCCCATATCTCTTCCTCTTGTCGTACACTGTATAACCACACCATAACCCTCTATCCTTCAAATGCATTATTTATGTGATACTCTGTAACCCAGAATTTGTAAGTCTCACTGAACCTGCTATTGAGCGGGAAAGAGCGGGGTATAAATGCAATAAATAAATAAAATAAATAAATTATGGAAGACCAAAATACAACCTGCTGCAAATCTAATTGCTGAATTGTACCAATTCAGGTTTGCCTAACTCTTCTCCTTCCAAGCCTAATCCAGATATATTAGCTCATAATTTTGTTCCAAGATACTTATATTACAAAATTCACTTCCATTCTCCACATTCCCACTTTGTTTTCCTCTTCATCTTCAGTATTTTCTATTAGATGCTATACAGGTACGCTAGAACCTATTCCATCTCAATGGTTAAAGATACCTCACCATGGTGTACTTCTTCTTCTGACCCTGGTTATAATTAACCTGATTCTTTATCAGGGCTCTGCCAACCTGTTGGATGAAAGCCATCATCATCTTTGGACCTTTTTCATTCCTACCAATTACCGTCCAGTTTCTAGTCTTTGCTTTCTTTCAAAATGAACTGAGAAAATAGTTTTCTCACAATTCCTCCACCATTCAGAGGCAGTTTTTGCACTCTATCCCCACAAGACCAGCTCCTGAACAGGCTGGCCTGTTGCTTGCCATAGCATAGAGACTATTCTCACATCTATGCTGAGTGAGACCCAGGCAGCGCTGAATAACAGTTTGTTTTTGTCATCTCACTCAGTTTTGTCTGTAGCATTTGATCTGGAGAGCCATATTCTTCTTAATAGGCTTACTGCAATTGGTATAGGCACTTCTGTTTGATTGGTTTTCTTCTTTTTTTGCAGAATCACTTTTTTGTGGTGACCTCTGCTTCTCACTCCTCAGCTGCTTACCCACTTATTTGTGGTGTTCCCAAGGGTCTTTTTTTGGTCTACTTTTTGTTATTTAATATGTTCCTTAGTCTTTTAGCTGCTCTAGATCAAGAGTATTGTATTTCTTCATACTTCTATGCCAATGATATTCTTTTGGACAGTTCCTTTTTCTAATTTTTATACACTGCAGATTTGCCTGACTGCTGTAATATTTTGGCTTGAATTTTGGCTTGGCAAGAAGTCCATAGTCTGCTGGCTAACAGGATGGGCTTTTTATCCTTCTTTGGTTCCTACTTTAGAAGATTCCCCCAGCCAGTTAGTTGAATCATTCAAACATGACTTTTCAGTCAACAGAAAACGTGTTGTTAAAACTAGGTTTTTTGTACTCTGCTCTTTGGGATTTGTTAGAGATTATTTTAATGATGCTCTGCATACTTTTACATGCCTGCCTTTTTTCTTTTTATAACTTGTAATTTTTATTAAACTTCAGAGTTACACAAATCTTAATACAAAGCGTGACTTTCCATACAAAGGGTTAATCGTTACTCTGAACATCTAGCAAACCCCCTCTCCCCCCCCCAAAAAAAAAAAAACAACACAAGAAAAGAAACAAATTCAAATATCTCCCCTCCCTCAGTGAGGCATAGATGTGTTAAGCCAAAATATTTAAGCACAATGTGAACCAAATTATTTTAAAGTAAATGAAATATAATATTTCATGGAACAGAAAAAGATATTGTTGAAGCATAGGCCAACATTTTTGTTATTTTTGTAGTGTATTCTTGCTATACGCTATGAGCCTCTCCATCAAAAGGACACAGCTCAAATTCTTATGCCATTCCACAGTTGATAGAGGAGAAGCAGACTTCCATTCTTTCACAATAGTGCATTTCACTGCAAGGTAGCAATCTGCAATACCCTTATGCTAATAAAATGGATAAAGAGCAAGAAAGCCCTGGGGAGATGTGCATTTGTGTATCCACTACAGTTTTAGTAGCCTCTATAACTTGATCCCAGAAAGGTTTAATTCTGAGGCATGACCACCACACATATGTAGGTCCAATCCCCTTGTTTTGCAACCTTTTCAACAATTCGCATATATTCTTTGAGAGAATCTATGTATTTGCTTGGGAGTCATATACCACCATGAATACCTTAAGGTTATTTTCCCGTAATTGGGGTGATAGGTTTCATTTTGCTGCCATCAAGACAACTTCCTTCCATAGACCATTGTCAAAGGTTTGCTGCAACTCTGTTTCCCACTGAAGCATGTATGGAAGTCTATCAAAACTATATCCTCTGATTAATTTATATACAGCAGATATCAGACCCTTCGCTGAGGAGTCCTGTAACCATAAAGGTTGTAAAGTACTTAGGAGCCAATGCACAAAGGTACCCATTAAACAAAGGTGCCTTGGGAAAAGTTACCGAGTCACACACAGTGACCAATGCACAAAGGGATTTGCATGCAAATGAGATGTATGGATCCCCCTTTGTGCATCGGTCGCTGTTTGCGACTCAGGGCCAGATGCACTAAACTTAACGAGCCATTAACAAGCAAGTAGATTACCCTGGCATGCACTAAAGGCACTAAAGGCTTCTCCAAGCCATTTTCCGATGACGGTAGCAGCTAACGAAGACGGAATGCAGATGAGCAAATTGTGTAGAAACCCTATTGTAATGAGATGCACTACTGTTTTCCGATTGCCTTATGTACACTTAACACTGGAAAATCTAACGAGAGGTTTGTACCTCTGGTTGGGGCTGCGCGGGATTGAAAACTTCAATAAATGTAACAAAAAAAATCAGGGGGGGGGGGGGGGAGTCCAAGTGCTCATCAGGGACGTCCTTTATGGACGTTCTTCACTCAAAAAAAAAAACACCCTTAACCTTTAGAAGTTATTATTGGGGGGTCACGTGATGGCTGGTTCCTGAGCGGACGTCTTCTTGCTGCTCTCCCTGCTTCTGCTATTAAAACTGCTATATATCTGCTTCTAGCCTCGGCTTACGATATATATATTTATTCATAATTGCTGCAGACAATCTCTGGAACTGTTTAAGTGGCTTAAGTGGCTGTGACGGAGAGTAAGCAAGGTGATACGGGCATGCCAGCTAGGACCCCGCGAATACAGAAGACTCGCGGAGCGCAACACGTGGCCAAAATGGTGACTGGACCAGCTTCCATAGGAGAGTCCCTGCAGCAGGCTCCACCGGTGATCGCCTTGCAGGAGGCAGCGATAAAGGAAATTATGAAACACATGGCAGTGGTTTTGGACGACAAATTGTCGGCTTTGCATGCTTCTCTGGAGGATTTAAGGGAGAATATTACAACACAGGGGAATAGAATACAGCATGCGGAGGAAAGGATATCGAACCAGGAGGATATGGTAGTCGGCATGAGCTCTCAAATGGCTGCGCTGGAGAAACGATGTAAAGTGCTCGAGGAGAAAGTTGAGGACCATGAAAATCGGAGCAGAAGGAATAACATCAGATTGGTGGGGGTGCCTGAGAGCGTGAAAGAAAAAGAACTGTGGGAGCTGGTAGAAGCATGGCTGCCCAAGGAGCTGGGTATGGAGGTAGAAGGGCAGAGGATGCGTGCCGAGAGGGTGCACAGAGTTGGAGCCCTGAAGGAGTAGAACACCAGACCGAGACCGGTGATCGCCCGTATCCTAAATTATGTGGACAAAGTGCTGCTAATGGTGAAGTTTCGGCAGCGGCGGAATGTGGTCTACAACGGAGCGAGTGTACTGCTGTTTCAAGATTTCTCGCCCGGGGTGGCTGAGCGTCGTAAAAGATTGTTTCCGTATTGCTCTCAACTTTTTAATAAAGGAGTAAAGTTTTCTTTACAATATCCGGCACGAGTGCTGCATGAAGGAAATGTGCTATACATGGAGAAACCAGAAGAACTGCGGTCCTTTATAGATAAATTGCAATAAGTGACTGAGTGGAGAGTGAAGATAAGAGACCTTTTGAAGTGTTGTGCCATAATGACAATTGCAGCGGATGGCCAGCGGGATCTGGGACGTGTTTGTTTTTCTGTTTTTCTTTTTGAGTAGGTGACAGGCGGTGTCTAGGTGGCTCCACAGGAGTGAAGGAACGATCCAAGCTGGAAGAGAAAAAGCAGTATTTGAGGAGCCCACGGTGCGAGAAGGTGGTAAACATGGCAGTAGGATTTGGACTGCTGTGGAACAGATTCTGCAGGTTCTGTGGAGCTCGAAATAATAAAAGCTGCAGACGTTGGCACAGTTTCTGTGCTTCATCTGCTTTAAGAACAGGGTGGATAGGAAATTTTGAATGGGGGTGGCTATGAGATTTATGTGCTTTGAGATTTATGTGCTTTAGAGTAATGTTGTTTGCAGGTAATTTGCCTTTATGTGCATTTATGTGTGTCCAATTTGAAGCCAAAATGGTGAGAGGGGGGTCGGTCTGTCTCGCTATAATAACGCATGGGAGCTCTTAGTTATAACACGAGAGTATCTACTGTTCAAGATGAATGTTTTGAAAGAGAAAAAAAAACAACAAAGAACAAAAGGCTGATGTTTTTATAGGTTCCTATTTGTAGAAACAGTATTGCTCCCCGGTACTAATGCGTAGGGGGAAGGGTTGAGGAAAAGCTGTTGTTAAAGCATGTTACAGCCACGTACTTTATAGATAGCTAAAGTTCAGAGAGTCAAGAGTGACGATACATGTTTCAGAGATGGTAATGTTAAGGGGTGAGACAGGGGGGTTATGTAGTGGGGGGAGCAGTTTCTTTGGAGGGGGACAGTTGTATTGAAAAGTACAGGAAGAGATATAGTATGTTTGGGCGGGGAGGTTGGGGGGGGAGGGGGTGAGATGTGTGCATGAGGCGAGTGTTTGGTGTTCAGTGGATGTTTTTTGCAGTAGTGGGGGGGAGAGGGGGAGGAGTAGGGAGGGGTATGTGGATGTGACGGGAAGGGTGGGAATAAGACTCCTGGAGCTGGGAAAGTTGGCATTGGCAGAACTGTGCAAAGGATGCATAATGTGGGTTGGAGAGAGGGGAGAGGGGAGAGGTGATGAGCTGGGACATCACCTCAGAGCTGAAATGTTTCTGCTTGCTGTCTGCACTCTCTCAACAATACGAGTAATTTGAGGTTTGGCTCTTTGAATATTGATGGAATACACTCTCCTATAAAGCACACTAAGATTTTGTCCTATTGCTCTAAAATGAAAATAGATGTTTTATTTATACAGGAGACGAATCTTTCGCAGGTGGAACACCAAAAGTTAAAACGTGGATGGGTGGGGGACTTGGTATCTGCATCCTTTAATAGTAGGCAGAGGGGAGTTGCTATTTTATTCCATAAAAAGCACCATGTCTACATGCATAAACTAGTTCAGGACCCAGGGGGTAGATATGTTCTCTGGCTGGGAGAAGTTGCGAGCCAAAGGGTTGCTCTTTGCTCTGTTTATGCACCAAACATATATTCTCACTCATTTTTTTCTGGTCTGCTTGCACAGTTGGTGTCTGTTAGTGGATATCAACTCGTGGTAGGAGGGGATTTTAATAGTGGATTCTTTAATTGACTGCAAACCAGCGAAACCACACCCTTCAGCATGGAAAGATAAGGGGGTAAACTTTTTAATGCGTGAGTTAGGGCTGTTAGATATATGGCGGATCCTGCATCCGGAGTCCTATGAATATACTTTTTACTCCCATGTGCATGACGTACATGCAAGGCTTGATTATCTGCTGCTGGATCCTTCCTTTCTTTCGCGGGTGGTTGCGACAGATATTGTAGATGGAGCAGTGTCAGACCACTGTTTAGTTTGGGTGGATGTGCGATGGCAGCAGAGAGGAGAGGCAAGGATGTGGCGTATGAACCCCACATTATATTTAGATCTGGAATTTTGCTCTTTTTTGTTGAGAATGTGGGACAATTACTTGTTGCAGAACGATCCAGATTCGGTGAGCCCCATTAATTATTGGGAGGCGGGGAAAGCAGTTATGAGGGGACATATCGTGGCATATGTGGCAAAATCTCGTAAGGAAAGAGAGTATAAATTGATCACTTTGTCGAGTAAATTACAGCAAATGAGGGGGAAACATATTCATAACTAGAACTGAAGAGGCGAAGCGCGAATATTTTGATACATGTCGGCAGATTAATGATCTTTTAAATTCTAGAGCATCCCAAGATATTCAAATGTACAAATATAATTTGTATAGGTGGGTAAACAAAGCAGGGAAGCTATCTGGCAGCTTTGGTTAAGACTAGGGGGGGCTAAGAAGATCATTACCAGGATTAGATTGGGTGACGGGAAAGCAGTAACATCAGTAGAAGGCATACAGAATGAGTTTGTGAATTTTTACAAAGCATTGTATGATAAAGGTGAGGTGAATAGGGACAAAAGAGAAGCTTTCTTTCAGGATCTGACTCTCCCACAAGTATCACAGGCACAGCGAGAGGCTTTGAATGCTCCAGTTACAGGGGCAGAGGTGGGGCAGGCGATCAAGCAGCTGAAGTTGGCAAAGGCACCAGGGCCGGATGGGCTGGGGCCGGAGTTTTATAAAATGTTAAGTCCAGCGGTTAGTCCTCCCTTTCAAGAGCTATGTCATCATTTATGTAACGCGGGTGAGGCAGGGCGAGACTTAACGCACGCCCCTATTGTAGTACTCCCCAAGCCTGGGAGAGATGAAGAGTTGTTGGGATCCTATCGTCCAATCTCGCTACTTAACAGGACATAAAACTTTTTGCGAGCATTATGGCTAATAGACTGGGACAGGTCTTACCTGCTTTAGTACACACGGATCAGGCGGGTTTTGTACCAGGCAGATATGCATCGTCTAATGTACTCCGGGCCTTAACGGTTTTGCAGAGCTTGGGGGGAGTACCCGGGGATGCTATTATTACCAGTCTGGATGCGGAGAAAGCATTCGATAAAATTTTGTGGGATTACTTGTTTTGGGTGCTTCCGCAATTTGGAATTATGGGTGCTTTTTTGGGTGGTATTAGAGCTCTGTACAAAAGACCTACGGCGCAGATACTAATTAATGGCGCGCTGTCCCCGGCTTTCGGATTAGAGAGAGGTACAAGGCAAGGGTGCCCGCTATCACCTCTGCTATTTGTATTGGCGTTGGAGCCCTTTGCGGTTAAAATTAGACAGACTAATCAAGTAAAGGGTATTCAAGTGGGGTCGCAGGAGTTTAAAATCAACTTGTTTGCGAATGACATGCTCATATATTTGGACGAGGCTGCCATGTCAGTTCCTAATCTCACAACTCTGCTTTTGCAATTTGGTTCCTTCTCGGGTTTAAGGATAAATTTCGATAAATCGGAAGCTTTGGCTGTTTCATCGCCGTGTGCGTGCCAGCAGTTGGCTTCATTTCCTTTTGCATGGTCTTCGGGTACATTAAAGTATTTAGGGGTGTACTTACATAAGGATTTCAGAGTTGTATATCGCCGTAACATACAGGACAAGTTAAATAGTCTTAAAGCGTTATGCCACAAGTGGCAGGAGTTGCCGCTCTCATTGCTTGGTAGAGTAGCGCTGGTCAAGATGGTTATGTTGACGAAGTTGCTGTATCCGATGCAGATGTTGCCTCTGTGAATTATGAAGCGGGATGAAGTTTATTATAAAGGATTTATAGGGTCCTTTCTCTGGGCGGGACACAGGGCAAGAATTGGATGGACAAAACTTATACAGTCTAGAGCCAGGGGAGGGCTGAATTTACCAGATCTTAGGCTGTACAATGTGGCTACTTTATTACGTTGGATTCATGAGATGCATACTGGAGCAGTGCGATTTGCACCTAAATTTATCTGGGAAGGGGGGTCCTCCTTACATTCGGCTTTTAACCTTTTGCAGCTGCTAGTGAGAGGGGGAGGGAATATGGGAACATTGCTTCGCCCGTTGAGGCGTGCATGGGTGTGGTGGAGAGAGGGGTTGGGGGGGGCGTCGGGGGCCTCTCCTTTCTTGGCAGCGGTGGACAATCCTGCGTTTCCGGCAGGTCAAGGAGCGAAGCGTTTCAAGGTTTGGGAGCGCAAAGGATGTAGATATGTGGGACAATTTAAAGGGGCTGAGGGGGCACCACTTCCGTCTTTTAAGCTGGTGCAGGAGCAATGGAGTTTGGTGCAGACAGATTTTATGCTTTTTTTGCAATGGAGGCACTATTGTGCGACGCTGACTCCCAAGGGGACCTGTGGCCCAACCTTCTCTCAGCTAGATACGATTTTTTTGTCAGGTTCCACAGGAGGCTAACAAGCTGGCTGTGTGGTATGCAGTGGGAAGAGAACAGAGGACAACACCCTTCTTTACGGGTTTAGCGACCTGGTGGGGGGAGCAGTTGGGAGAGGAGATCACAGTGGATATGCTATCAGCATGTTTTCTAGGAGCATTCAAGGTAACGCCCAGTGTTAACCTACAAGAAATGCAGTATAAATTGCTACATGGTGCGTTTATTACTAGGGAAAAAGGGCAGAAAATGGGGCTTTGGGAAGATAGTAGGTGTGTTCGATGTAAATGGGGAGTGGGTACTCTTGTGCATACTTTCTTAGAGTGCACGAAATTGCATACATTCTGGGTGGGTGTGCTGAAGGACCTAGAGCAGATGTTAGATATCCCAATGGAATGGTCCTATAAAGTGTTGCTTCTGGGAGATGAGACCACCTTGAAAGCACAGGGGTTGTCCCCTTCTCAGGTGTGCTTTGTATGTGTGGCATTTATGTTGGTTCAGAAAGTCATTTTAGTCAATTGGGTAGCTGAGGAACCTCCGACAGTAAATCATTGGAGGGTCAAGATGACACAGATGGCTAGTTGGGAGAGAGAGAGAACTAAATCCTCTGGACATAGAAATAGCCAGGCGTATAGCTCTTTGTGGAAGTTATACACAGTGTTACATTCTCGATCTTGACTTGCTCCAGGAGTGGGGGGGGGGGGGAGGGGGGGGGGAAGAAATAAACATTGGTGGGCAGGGGGGGAGGGAGATTAAATAAAATCAAGGTGGATAGGACACCTGTACGGTTAACTGGTTATTTTTGGATGTTAATACAAGAGTGTATTATTTGATTTTTAGAGTAGGTTGTATGCAGCATAGCCTACCCTTTGTTATACGCTGTCTAGCTAATGATGTGCATCTGTAGCTCTGTATGGAACGGTTATGACTTTACATGTACTGTGTTGAATGTGTATGTCCTATTTCTGAATAAAAATAATTTAAAAAAAACAAAAAAAGTTATTATTAGCGCTCCGCTTCAAAAAAGAGACGTCCTTTTTGGACGTCCTTCCCCCACAATAATAAAAACTTCCTTTTTGGACATCCACTCAGCTGAGAGACCCGGAAGTCTCTGAGCCAATCACAGCGCGTTTAGCTCAGCTAACGCGTTGTGATTGGCTCAGAGACTTCCGGGTCTCTCAGCTGAGTGAAGGACGTCCAAAAAGGAAGTTTTTATTATTGTGGGTGGGGGGGGGGGGGGGGGAGGACGTCCACAAAGGACGTCTTTTTGGTGGACGTCTTCAACTGCACTCTCTTTGGATCGAGCCACATCGGAGCCTTCCTGCAGCAGGCCGTGGAGGGGGTGAGCGGCACGGCGTCTTCCTTATGGGCGGCACAGGGAGGCGTATTTGGCATGCGCAGAGCAGCCAGCATAACGCTTGGCTGCTCTGCGCATGCTCGACCGGCCGACTGTTTAGCGATGGAATAGAGAATGCAAGTGAGCTACAACGAGCAGCTAATTTGCATCCCCTTTCCTTGATGCATTCCCGTTGCTTACCGATTCGCTAAGGAATCTCTTCCCTCCCATGCCACCCCTTCACCCCTACCCATATTCTGTAAAATGTGGGAGAAAATAACATGATGCTATGCCCAGCAACTCCAGAGCTATAATTGTCTCTCCAGCAGCATCATACTTTTGACAGTTCTCATAAATATAAATCACCATGGTGCCTTAAGAGTGTTAGTTATTCTATCCCCCCCCCCCCCCCCCCAAAAAAAAAAAAATCTATTCTTATATAGTTCACAATGACTCACAGTACAGCAAAAACAGATTTAACAGATAAACATCCCCATATCACCAGACCTATCAGTCCCTCCTCACTTCACTGTGGTCTGTTCATTCTCTCACTGCAAGAGAGAAAGTGACCTTAGAACCGGTCCAAAAACTTTCTGCTTGCTGGAAATCCAATAGGTTAGCATTTAACTTTCAAAAAGGAGACTATGATAAAATGAGATTCAACACTGGGAAAAAAAAGACTTTGGGGAGTGGCTGCTGTTCAAAAATACCATCCTGGAAGCCCAGGCCAAATATATTCTGTGTATTAAAAAAGGAGGACAGAGGACCAAACGACAGCCAAAATGGTTAAAAAGTGAGGTGAAGCTATTGGAGCTAAAAGAAAATTCTTCAGAAAATGGAAGAAGGAATTGACCGAAAATAATAAAAACAAATAAGGAATGTCAAGTCAAATGCAAAGAGCTGATAAGGAAGGCAAAGAGGGACTTCGAAAAAAAGATGTGTTGGAGGCACACATAGTAAAAAGTTTTCAGGTATATTAAAAGCAAGAAGCCCTCAAAAGAATCGTTTGGACCGCTAGATGACAAGGGGTAAAAGGGGCAATCAAGGAAGACAAAGCCATAGCAGATTAAATGAATTCTTTTCGGTCTTTAACAAGGAAGATTTGGGAGAGATACCAGTGCCAGAAATGGTATTCAAACCTGGTGAGTTGGAGAAACTGAATGAAATCTCTATAAACCTGGAGGATGTAATGGGGCAATTTGTCAAACTGAAGAGAAGCAAATCTGCTGGACCAGATGGTATTCATCCTAGAGTACTGATAGATTTGAAAAATGAACTTGTGGAACTGTTGTTAGTAATATGTAGTTTATCTTTAAAATCAAGCGTGGTATCGGAAGACTGGAGGGTGGCCAATGTAACGCCAATTTTTTAAAAAAGGCTCCAGAGGAGATCCGGGAAATTATAGACCGGTGAGTCTGACGTCGGTGCCGGGCAAAATGGTAGAGACTATCATAAAGAACAAACTTACAGAGCATGTTCAAAAGCATGGATAAATGAGACAAAGTCAACATGGATTTAGTGAAGGGAAATCTTGCCTCACCAATCTATTACATTTCTTTCAAGGGGTGAACAAACATGTAGATAAAGTCGAGCCGGTTGATATTAAATATCTGTTTTTCAAAAGGTGTTTGACAAAGTACTTCATGAAAGACTCCAGAAGAAATTGGAGACTCATGGGATAGGAGGTCGTGTCCTATTGTGGATTATAAAATGGGTTAAAAGATAGAAAACAGAGAGTAGGGTTAAATGGTCAGTATTCTCAATGGAGAAGGGTAGTTAGTGGGGTTCCCCAGGGGTCTGTGCTGGGACCGCTGCTTTTTAATATATTTATAAATGATTTAGAAATGGGAGTAATCTGCTCTTTCACGTGCCAAACAGGATTATTATATCCAACTGACCAACTCTCTTGGCTCTAATCCTCGACTTCTCTTCACCACATTGAACTCTCTCCTCAAGGTGCCCCCTCCCCCAACTCCCCCTTCATTATCTCCTCAGACCCTTGCTGAATTCTTTCACAACAAGGTTCAAAAGATAAACCTTGCTTTCTCTACCTCACCACCTCTCCCTCCACTAGTCCGTTCCCCTCATTCCCTTTCCTCCTTTCCTGACGTTACTATTGAGGAAACTACACTTCTCCTTTCTTCCTCAAAATGTACCACCTGTTCCTCTGATCCCATTCCCACTCACCTTCTTAATGCCATCTCTCCTGCTCTTATTCCTTTTATCTGTCACATTCTCAACCTCTCACTTTCCACTGCGACTGTCCCTGTTGCCTTTAAACATGCTGTGGTCACACCTCTCCTTAAGAAACCTTCACTCGACCCTACTTGTCCCTCTAATTACCGACCCATCTCCCTCCTTCCTTTTCTCTCCAAATTACTTGAGCGTGCTGTTCACCGCCGCTGCCTTGATTTTCTCTCCTCACATGCTATTCTTGACCCACTACAATCTGGTTTTCGCCTTCTCCACTCAACCGAAACTGTGCTTACTAAAGTCTCCAATGACCTATTACTGGCTAAATCCAGAGGTCAATATTCCATCCTCATTGTTCTTGATCTTTCCGCTGCTTTTGACACTGTCGATCACAGCATACTTCTCAATACCTGTCCTCACTTGGATTCCAGGGCTCTGTCCTTTCCTGGTTCTCTTCCTACCTCTCCCTCCGCACCTTTAGTGTTCACTCTGGTGGATCCTCTTCTACTTCTATCCCTCTGTCTGTCGGCGTACCTCAGGGTTCTGTTCTTGGTCCCCTCCTCTTTTCTATCTACACTTCTTCCCTTGGTTCATTAATCTCATCCCATGGCTTTTCCTACCATCTCTATGCTGATGACTCCCAAATCTACCTTTCTTTTTTTTTTTTAATTTTGTAAAGTTTATTGAACAAACCTTATGAAATTTACATTGCAATGTCTCATCCTAAATTCTGGTAACAACAATCATTCCTTTCTCTGAACCTCAGAATACAAATATATATACAATAAAGAATGTCCCCTCCTATGTCTCCTCCATTTTTCCCCGCCCCCTATTTCCCCCCCCCTCCCCCCCCATCCCCGCTTCCTTGGTCCCTTCCATTCCCAAGTTCCCCTCCTTATATCCCCCCCCCCTTTGCATTTCTTTCCCCAATAGTCGATCAAATTGTTTCCATTCTTTAGCCTGGGCATTAAACCTCACCCTCCGTTTATCTGTCAACTCCTCCATCACCATTAAGCCCTTGACCTTCCCAATCCAGTTATGTAGTGTAGGTCCCTTGTCTTGTTTCCAGAACGCCGCTACTATAGATTTTGCAGCCGCGAGGCCTAACCTCTTAATCCTTTGTCCCCATTTTGCTCCTTTCTGGTTCCCCCACCCCAATAAGCACCATTTTGGATCATATGGGAAAGGAGTGTCTAGGGCCTCTGTCAATAGTCCCGTAACTCCCTCCCAAAATTTCTGTATGAGCACACACTCCCACCATATATGATAAAAGGTGCCCTTTTCCTCCTTACATCACCAGCACATATCTGAGGCTTCCGGGAACATTGCCTTTACTCTCTCCGGCGTATAGTACCATCTACTTAATACTTTATATGCATTTTCTTTCAGTAATACACATACAGAGGCTTTTTTAACCTCTCTGCATACTCTTCCCCACTCAGAGTTGGTCAGTTCCTGTTTCAGGTCCCTCTCCCAGGCCTGCATGTATTGATGTTTTACGAATTGTGACCCCCGTATATGATCATACAGCCTAGATATTCCCTTTCCCCATAAATCAATCTTCCCCCATATGTCTTCCATCTTTTCCTTTTCTACTAATTTATCCTTAATCCACCTTGTGGAAGTTATATAGTGTTTTACTTGCATATACGCATAGATATCTGATGGTGGTAATTCATAGGCCTCCTGTAATTCTGCAAAGGGTTTAATCCCCTCTTCTGTCAGCAGGTCTCGGAATCTAATCAGCCCTTTATGGAACCATGTTTTAAACACTCCACCCTGAATCCCGGCTGGGAAGCCTGGGTCCTGTGTGATCCAAGCGAATGTGGATTTAGTCTTAGATCCCCTAAGCCTATATTTTAAAGTGCCCCATAATACTAAGAGATGTGATACAAAGGGATTCAGGGTGAGTCCCTTATATGTATTATCCGGAATCTGGGCCCATAACAATCCCTCCAATACCCCTTCTTGGACGAAGATCTGCTCTAATTTTGTTATTGATGATAAGTCTACCTTTCCCCATACCGCAATTTGTTTAAGCTGTGATGCCCAATAATACCAGAGGATATTTGGTATCCCCCTCCCTCCTTGGTCAGGTGTGCCCCACATTATTTTCCGTGCTAGCCTTGCCGGTGCTCCCCCCCAAATAAATGTTCCTATATCCGTTTGCAACTTCATTAGCTCCCTCTTAGGTACTGGGATTGGTAGTGTTTGAAACAAAAATAGTAGCCGAGGGAGAATATTCATTTTTACTGACGCAATACGGCCCCACCATGAAAGCCACCCCTTTTGCCATTTGGTCAAATCCCCTCTCACTTCTTTTAATAAGGGTATATAATTTAATTGATATAATTTAGTGAGATTCCGCGGGATCTGTATCCCTAGGTACCTAAAACTATCTTTAGCTACTTTAAATTTGAACACTTCTTTTATTCTTTCTTCCTCCACTTCTGGTATAGTAACCCCCATCACCTCTGACTTATCATAGTTCACCTTAAATCCTGATACCCATCCATAATTCTTCAACTCTTCAATCAAAGTAGGCATTGTCGTCATAGGGGATGAGATGTAAAATAAAATATCATCCGCAAATAATGCGATCTTGTGCTCCTTACCCCCCATCCTAACCCCCCGTATCTCTTGGAGCATACGGATCCTCTGAGCAAATGGCTCTATAGCTATGGCGAATAATAATGGGGAGAGCGGGCATCCCTGCCTAGTTCCCCGTTGAATATCAAACTGGTCAGAGTATCCCCCATTAATTTTAATTTTTGCCATCGGACGGGCATATAATTTCTGCAACCAGCCTAAAAGATTCTTCCCCATCCGTGCCAAGCTCTCCCATAGGAACTCCCAATCCACTCTATCGAATGCTTTCTCTGCATCAATCGCTAAGAGAGTTAGGGAGTCCCCTCTCCTCTGTGCTCCCCACTTAATATTCAAAGTTCTGCGGATATTGTCCGCTACTTGCCTGTGTGGCACAAACCCCGCTTGATCCTCATGGATCAAGAATGGTAAAAGCTTGCCCAAGCGCTCCGCCATCACCTTAGCCAAAATCTTAACATCTATGTTCAACAAGGAGATCGGCCTGTAGGAGCCACATAAAGTGGGGTCCCTCCCTGGCTTGAGGAGTACTGTGATCCCCGCTGCATGCATACTTATAGGCATCTCTTCCCCCTTAAAGCAGGCATTACCCACTCTTATCAGCAGGGGAGCCAATTCTTGTCGAAATACTTTGTAATATTTCCCCGTGTATCCATCCATCCCCGGCGCTTTCCCTCCTTTTAATCCTTTGATGGCACCCAGCACTTCCTCTAATGTTATTGGGGCTTCTAAGTTTACCCTTTGAGTCTCCGTTATTCTATTGAGGCTTAAGTCCCTTATGTAATTTCGCTTCTCCTCCAGTGTTGCTCCCTCTTCTTTCGAGTATAATTTCATATAATATTTCACAAACTCGGCTCTAATATCCCCGTCCTGATGCACCATGTTTCCTCCTCCCCTCTTTAGTTTAGTTATCGTATTTTGTACCTGTCTGCAGCGTAGTTTCCGAGCTAACATACTGCCTGCCTTATTGCTATATTCAAAGAATTTTTGTTGTAATAATTTCCGTTGGAATTCCATCTTCCCAATTTGTAACTTTGCAGCTCAGCTCTACAAGCCACTAATTCTCTGAACACTTGGGAATTCCCCTCTGCCTGGTGGAGTGCCTCACATTCTGCCAACCTTTGACGAATCACCATTTCCCGAATCCCTTGTTCCCTCTTTCGTTGTGCCCCTTTTTTAATCAGGTGCCCCCTCACCACTGTTTTAAGGGCATCCCATAAGGTCCCGTCTGTTACTTCTGTGTTATCATTGAATTTCAGGTATTCCTTGATTATATCCTTCACTTCCTTACAATTTTCCTCTGTGTCTATCAAAGACTCGTTAAGCCTCCATACCCTTCCCCCTCTCTCCTTGCCCAATCCTCCCACCATGACCCACACCGGGGCATGGTCCGAGGCATGTATATTATCAATTTCAGACCCTCTAAGGGCTCCCCATAGCGAACGACTACCCCAGATCGCATCTATCCTACCATATGTCTTTTGTGCATGTGAGTAATGCGTGTAAGTTTTTTGTCCTGGATGTTGTAACCTCCAAAAGTCCAGTAAATCTAATTCCCACATTAGTTTGATAAATTTCCCTCTTGTGTATTTCGCCCCTTGTTCTTTTCCTTTCGAGTGGTCTAGCCCTGCTGCGGGGAAGTTAAAGTCACCCCCCAATAGTATTTGACCCTCAACAAAAGGTATTAGGCTTGTTCGTAATTTTTCAAAAAATTCCCCTTGTCCCTCGTTTGGTGCATAGATTTTAATGAGTGTAATTGGGTGGCCCCTAATTGATCCTTTGATTGCCAGGCATCTACCTTCCCTCCCCCTGAATTCTTGTGCTTTGGTGAATTGCAGATTATCTTTAACATATATAGCCAGCCCCCCAGATTTCCCCCCTTTGGGATTCGCACATAGGTACCCCTCGCCCAGTACCTGGTTCCTTAACAATTTTTCATCCTTCTTTTGTACATGTGTCTCTTGTAAATTACTATATCCCACTCCAGCCTGCGTAGTTCTCGGAAAATAATACTTCTCTTCCCGGGACTGTTAAGACCATTTACATTCCAAGATCCTACCCTCAAAATCCCCCCCTTCCCCTCCCCCCCTTGCCCTCTAACCCCCCCCTCCCCCCGCCCTTCCCTTCCCCTTCAACTGGCTCTCCTCCCTTCTCGCCAGTTCCTTCCAAAGGAAGTGAGTCTCCGCTGGAAATGTCCCCCGACATTAGACTCCTCCATATTCTCCCCCTCCTCCCCAAACAAACCTCCCCTTCAATCCCGCAGCCTCAGTGAACTGTCATGTTACTTTATAGTCTATAGCTTAATTCACTATTGTTAATATATGGCCTGGCTTTAGATCTACCACTGGAATAGTGATGGGTAAAGCTATGCAGCCTAGAACAACTGAAAAAAATACTGACTAGGCCAAACAGCAAGCAAGTGAATTAATATTTGAGAATCTGAAAAAAGCAGGTCTGAACAATGAGTCCTGATACAAACTGGTACAACTTTTAAATCAAATATAGCACCTGTAATGAAAGATCAGATGAATAAAATGGAGCTTATTAGTTTTGGTATACAATGATACAGAGGTAATACAGAGTTCATGAGATGGTATGAAAAGTATGAAAGGTATGAAAAGTATTGCAGCCGGAAGATGTGAAACTGTTATCTCAACGCTTCCCAAAACATGTTGATAATTAGCAGTAGCTGAGAACGGAAGGAGGTGGGCACATCAGACAGCAGACCGCGTGGGAAAGTATGATCTCAGAAAGTGAGAAAGATTAGGAGCAAGGTATCTCACCATTCACTTCTATGGAGAAGATAGAGTATAAAAGAGGGGAGATTTTGGCTTAGTTTGAGAGTCCTCTCCAAAGCTTCTGTCAGACGGCGAAGCCCTGTGCGGCTGAAACCAGAATCTGATGTCTGTATTTGTATCAACTTGAAGACTTGTGTTTGGGTAAGAAATAAAATGTACCTATCTATCTAAACCTATCTCTGTCTTTATTTTTATTGATTCTATCTTCTCTTTACCTAACATTTAGTCTACAAGGTAGATCACATACAAGTGACACTCAGTCTTTGCAGAAACTTAGACAGATGTTTAATAAGATTTAGGTGGGAACATAAATGGCCCAGAATATACCTAGATCTAGAAAAACAGAAAGCAGTAGTTATGGGAATTAGTTTTCAATTACGGCTCCTAATGCCACCCCAGAACAGACCCCCTTGTGATTGGGTGACAATGGAGGTTAGAGAAACTATACAGAACCTGTTATATGAAATAAGGACCTTTAGCCCCCCCGTGGGAAAGAGTCAGAAGGAGGTCTACAAGAGGGGGCATTTAAACACTATATATGAAAACTTAAGTCCCCATGAATAGCTTATCTGATTGTATTCAGTCCACTCCTTCATCTTCGGATTCTCTCTGCCTCTCCTTCATGATGTTAGGTTCCTTTTCTCCTCTGGTCTGGCTCACTCCAAAGCTCCGATCTTTCACTGGTGTCTGCTTGCGGTGTGGTGTTGAGCTCTCCCCATTTGGCAAGTCCTCACACCCCATTTCTCTCAAGGTCTTCCATGCTCCTTTAGGTGATTGCAATCTTCTGTGTGTAGTTCCGACAGTGACCTGGAGCCCAAATGGGTACAGCCACCGGTATCTTAGGCCCATCCGTTGCAAGTATTGAGTCACCTCTTTAAATTCCTTCCGTTTCTGAAGAGTGGCTCGAGCTAAGTCTTGGTAAATTTTTGGTTTGCAGTTTTTCCAGTTGAAATCTCCCATTACACGGGCTGCTTTCCATACTGCTTCTTTCACTCTGAATTCATGGTAACATGCAATAATATCCCTGGGTTGCCCGCCTCTTTGTGGCCCCAGGCTCCGATGTGCTCTGTCCAGGACTGGTAGTTCTCTCTCTTGTTGGTCTCCACCTCCCTGCCGCTCTTTGAGTATATGTGCACTAAGTTCCTGCACCACTTTCAAGGCATCTCTAAATTGTTCTTCCTCTGGTATGCCTTTAAATCTGAGATTGCATCTCCTTGAGCGGTTTTCCAAATCTTCTACTGTTTGTTCAAGATCCGATCTGGACTGCTGTTCTTTCTTCAATGCTACCTGTAGCATCTGCACTTCGTCTCCCAGCGTATCCACGCGTTCCTCCGTCTCAGCTACCCGCAATCCAATGTCCTTCAACTCCTCTCGGAGCTCTGCCACAGAGGCCTGTATTCCCTTCCGAGTGGCAATCATTTCTGCCTTCAATTCTTTGAACCAGCGCGACACTTCATTTCTATCCAGATCTGTGCCACTCACTGCTGGTTCCTCGGGGTCCGGGTCTGTTTCGGAGTTTCCGGCCGCCATCTTGCCGCCTCGTGTGCCCGATCGCGATCCCGCGATCTTGCTTGCCTCTCCTTTTTCGCTCGCAAACTTGAACTTTGCGAGGCTCTTTCGGGCTGCCATAAGTTTAGCTATCCTTCCGATAGTAAGCTGCGAGTACTGCGCTCAATTTGGAGGGGTTTTATCTTATTTTAGTTCCGCCAGGAGCGGAGCTCTCTCTTCAGGCGTCCATCAACCAGCGCTGACGTCACTTCCTCCCCCAAATCTACCTTTCTACCCCTGATATCTCACCTTGCATCCAAACCAAAGTTTCAGCGTGCTTGTCTGACATTGCTGTCTGGATGTCTCAACACCACCTGAAATTAAATATGACCAAAACCGAGCTTCTCATTTTCCCCCCCAAACCCACCTCCCCACTCCCCCCGTTTTCTATTTCTGTTGATGGCTCTCTCATTCTCCCTGTCTCCTCAGATCGAAACCTTGGGGTCATCTTTGACTCTTCTCTCTCCTTCTCTGCTCATATCCAGCAGATTGCCAAGACCTGTCGTTTCTTTCTTTACAACATCCGTAAAATCCGCCCCTTTCTTTCCGAGCACTCTACCAAAACCCTCATCCACACCCTTGTCACCTCTCGTTTAGACTACTGCAATCTGCTTTTTGCTGGCCTCCCACTTAGTCACCTCTCCCCTCTTCAGTCAGTTCAAAACTCTGCTGCCCGTCTCATCTTCCGCCAGGGTCGCTTTACTCATACTACCCCTCTCCTCAAGACCCTTCACTGGCTCCCTATCCGTTTTCGCATCCTGTTCAAACTTCTTCAACTAACCTTTAAATGTACTCACTCTGCTGCTCCCCAGTATCTCTCCACACTCGTCCTTCCCTACACCCCTTCCCGTGCACTCCGCTCCATGGATAAATCCTTCTTATCTGTTCCCTTCTCCACTACTGCCAACTCCAGACTTTGCGCCTTCTGTCTCGCTGCACCCTACGCCTGGAATAAACTTCCTGAGCCCCTACGTCTTGCCCCATCCTTGGCCACCTTTAAATCTAGACTGAAAGCCCACCTCTTTAATATTGCTTTTGACTCGTAACCACTTGTAACCACTCGCCTCCACCTACCCTCCTCTCTTCCTTCCCGTTCACATTAATTGATTTGATTTGCTTACTTTATTTATTTTTTGTCTATTAGATTGTAAGCTCTTTGAGCAGGGACTGTCTTTCTTCTATGTTTGTGCAGCGCTGCGTATGCCTTGTAACGCTATAGAAATGCTAAATAGTAGTAGTAGTAGGGTTGACTGTTATACAGTGGCGTAGCTAGGGGCGCAGGGGGAGCGGTTGCTCCCCCAGACATTTAGAAAAAATAGCGCCTATGCGCTGCTGCCACATGCTATTATCGTTCTCCACCTCCGTCCTCTTCCTTCCCTTGCGAGCTTCTGCCTCTCCCATCCGCGTGGCCGTTTTTACAGCCCTGAAGCGTTCTCTGTCTGGCACCAGCGATTAAGATAGTCAGTTTTCTTGCCAGCGTCGGGGCCTCTCCTCGGACATGTCCCACCTCTGCGGAAAACAGAACGTTGCAAAACAGTAGACGGGACGCACCTGAGGAGAGGCCCCGATGCTGGCAAGAAGGTTGACTATCTGAATCGCCAGTGCCGGGCGGAGAACGCTTCAGGGCACTGATAATGACTACGCAGACTGTAGAGAGGCTGTGGGCGAAACGCGAAAGATGTAAGACTCGGGGAGGGGTGGAGAAGGGAGAAAGAGCTGCCCAAGGAGGTTTTAATAGGAGTCTATCTAGTCCATTGTAAGCAAGGAAGCCGGTTTGGTTAATCTGTTTCCATTCCCCCGTGCAGCCATCATTGCCGTTCTCGCGAAACAAAGCAAGCAAACTTATGAGCTGATGCCTCCACCTTGTCATTTGTTATTGTTGGTCCATCTGTAGCAAGTCTAAAGCTGTTTCAGTTAGATAGGCAGTGCCTTAAAAGCAGGAGGAGAAAAGAAATAACAATTGAATATCACTAAAACAGCTTCAAAAAATATTGTAGCCGGGAGGAAGTGACATCATAACACGAGATGGCAGCTTAGCTTTCTCGCTCCTCACTCGGGCATATGATTTGCAGCTTTATCTCAGTCAAAAATCCAGCTAATCGCTCCAATTTGGCATTAAGGATCTAGGGGAGATCGGCAGCTACGAGCAAATTGGCAATAATGGCAGGGAAAAAGGAGATGGGGCGGCCTTCAGACCGTTCATCTAGCAAGGCGTGGGTAAGCCACGTGTCGCCGCCGCCATCCCTGAATTCCCACTCTGAATCGGATTCCGCGCTATCCATGGGGGAAACCAGACTGCCTCCGTCCCAAAAGAAGAGAGTGTCTAGTGAGTTAAAAAAGATTCTTTCCACTATTCAATCAAACATACAAACTTCAAAAGTGGAAATCTTGGATTGCATTGAGACGCTTAGCACTGACGTTCGGGAACTCGGAGGGAGGGTGAAAGACATCGAACTAAAGATGGATGAGCATGCGGAAACTCTTGATAATCATTAGAGGACCCTCAAGGAGTTGGGAACTCATCATGAGGAATTTCTGTTTAAGCTTGATGATTTGGAGAATAGGGGCCGACGAACAATCTCCGATTTCGCGGTGTGCCAGAAGGAGGGGTGACGGTGGACGTATCGACCTTGGTCAGATCGCTGTGTCTCACCTTGCTGGGGGCAGAATCGAGTGCCGCATCGATGGCCCTGGAACGGGCTCATCGTTCGTTGGTGCAGCGTGCAGACGGGAGACCGAGAGATAGAGTGCATCTCTCGCTATGTTGATAAAGACAAGGGCTCGCCAGAGTTCAGAGTTGGATTATAATGGTGCCAAGGTAGTGGTGTATCAAGATATATCTCAATTTACACTACAGAAGCGGAGGAAGATGAAACCAGCTTTGGAGATTCTGACAAAAGTGCAAATTTGATCTAGATGGGGATTCCCGTTTGCTCTGCATTTTGCCTACCAGGGGAAGAATCATCGCACTCAATCGTTGACGGGAGTCTGGAAAATACTACAGTCTGCTGGCCTGACTAACTCAGCGCTCCCGCAGTCAGGTTTGGCCCCTGCTACGAAAGCCAAATTCCAGAAGTGGCAAAGAGTTTCTGATGCACTCAAGAAGCGTTAAAGTTTTACTGTGAACAGGTTTTACTTTTGGACTTTACCTATGGAGGGTTGCTGTTGTGTGGCGGCGGCTCGTAGGGGTCTGCATTCATTTTCAGTTGTACCAAAGTCTTGATATGAGTGAGACTTGCTGAGCAGGGGGGTGGGGGGGTTAGTTTAGTTTCTGTTAACAGGGGGAAAAAACAAAAATAATAATAATGATATAGGTTGGACTATAATGTTTTGTATAGTACCCTGATATGTAAAGGGCCAGTAAGGGAGAGGGACATTGGAGGTTAAGGGGGGGTTAGAGGGAGGGAGGGGAAATGTGCCGGTTAATATGGGTCTGTAGAAACTGTATGGAGTGGTTGATGAAAATATTGTGTATTGCTGAGATTCAAAAAGAGGTTCTGTAGTAAAAGTATGTGGGGGTGGGGGGTGTTTGGGCTGGGCTGTCTGTTGTGTATGGGGTCGGTTCATAGTAACATAGTAGATGACGGCAGAAAAAAGACCTGCACGGTCCATCCAGTCTGCCCAACAAGATAACTCATATGTGCTACTTTTTATGTATACCCTACTTTGATTTGTACCTGTGCTCTTCAGGGTACAGACCGTATAAGTCTGTCCAGCACTATCCCCGCCTCCCAACCACCGGCTCTGGCACAGATCGTATAAGTCTGCCCAGCACTATCCCCGCCTCCCAACCACTGGCTCTGGCACAGACCGTATAAGTCTGCCCAGCACTATCCCTGCCTCCCAACCACCAGTCCCGCTTCCCACCACTGGCTCTGGCACAAACCTTATAAGTCTGCCCAGCACTATCCCCGCCTCCCAACCACCAGCCCCATACTTTCCCATTCAGGAGGGGGTGGTTTGGCCCCTAAGGGGGGATCCATCTCTCTTGTCTGGTGTATTATATGGGGGGGGGGGGGAGAGGTACATAGTGGGGAGGGAGGGGGTGGGGGTTGGGCATGACTTGTTATTTGGTAAGGGAGGTCCTTAATGTTGGGGTGGATTGTTTTGTTTCCTTATTAAAAGATGAGCACTGACTTAAAAATAATCTTATAATGTTAAGGGCCTAAATATGCCTCAAAAGAGACAAAAGTTTTTTTAAGGAACTCAAGCAGTTAAGGCCGCACATGGTTCTCCTGCAGGAGACGCACCTTCGCCGTACGCATGAAAAGGTTCTCTCCCATCCTGGTTATCCGTTGGCGTATTTTGCTTCCTCTGCAGAGGGCTCAAAAAATGTGGGGTGGCGGTACTGATTCATTCTTCGGTGTCAGCCCAATTAATAAATGTTAAGAGAGACCCGGGAGGGCGTTTCTTGTTCTTGCATATTAAGATCGCCCTTGTGGACCTTACGCTGGCATCTATATATGCCCCAAATAGCAGTCAAGTGGAGTTTTATACTAGGGTGAAGAATTTGCTGGCTGCATTTGCTCAAGGCTCATTGATTATGGGGGGAGATTTTAACGCTGTGGTGAACCCGGTACTAGATCGTTCAGGGGGTGTAAAAAAAAGTGGATAATAAAGAGTTGCTGGCGTTGGGGTCATTAACTTATTCGTTGGGTACCTTGGACCTGTGGAGATTGACACATGCTAGGGATAGAGACTATACATACCACTCCCCAGTGCATGACTCCTATTCCCGTATTGATTATATATTCTTGGATGTTGTACTGGTGGAAAGGGGACCAGAGGCGGGAGTAGGAAGTATGACAATATCAGATCATGCACCATAACACTGCCATTTATAAATACGGAAGCAACTGGATAAGAGATGGGTGCTGAATACTAGTGTTTTGCAAGAGGGCGAGGTGGTGGAGGGCTATAGGAAAGTTTTATAGGAATATTTGGAGTTTAATATTGAATCAGGGCCTTCACTCAACACGGTATGGGACATAGGCGCCCCTGTATAAGAGGCTTGGGGAGGCTAAGCCTCCCCAGCCCAGCTGTGACCTACCCCGCCTGCCTCGTCTTCCTCCAAATGTCCCGAGACTCCTGTCCCACTAAATTCTGCCGCTGCTTCTGTTAAGCAGTGACAGGAACAAGCACAGCACTAAGCCGCTGCTTCTCTCTCTGGTTACAGATCGTTAGGCTGCGAGCATTGAAAGGGGGCAGAAGGAGGCGAATACAGCCCGGCGAGGTTCCCTCTCCTCTGAAACCAGTACAAAAGCTGCTGGTGACTGGCAGCCGAGGGTTTGCAGGGAGAAGAGCATTGCCATTCCCACATGCTATGAACCAGACGCCACAGCACAAGTGCTTGCGATTTGCTTGAAATTGTGTTTGCTCACATTTAAGTCTGTTGCACGGAACACAGGCTTTTAATATCGGAAGAGAGCTGGCTATTTCCTTCCTATCTAAACTTCACTCAGCCACTCCACTCTAGCATTTATTATTATGACCCCGAACAGAAAACTCCACACCTAATCCAACTTTGTTGAAAGAGCTCTTTCACCCGATATCTTAAATGAGAGCAACGTTAAAAAATGACTTTGTTCTGTAAGCTTCTTTTCTGGCTGAATTCTTGCAAAGAGGAGTCTCTTTAAATAAAGCATATTCCGAGCCCTGGGGTATAGAGCAGGTGTGCAAACTCCATCCTGGGCTGTGCTAATGAATTCGAGCCCCCTTTCCCCTCTCAAAAGCGATCGCCCTTGCAGACAAAGATTTATTATGGATGGGTCTATTAACACCTCCTGGGTCTTGGGAAAGATACTCAAACCTTTTTTTTCTCTCAGTGGTTACAAGTGGCCTGGCAGCTAAACTGCTTTTATGTAAGTGTTCCGCCCCCCCCCCCCCCCCCCAATAAGTGACTCTTAAAGCACTCTGACGCAGCCTCTGTAAAATTACGTTCCCTGTAAAAAGTGCCTTTTTTAAAATCCTGATGTTTACTGATTCTCTTTAGGCTAATTCCTGCTTTTAGAAAAGTGGAGATGAACAAGTGAAAAGGAATTACAAGCAGGCTGTAGCTTGATTGAAGTACTGATTCAGGAAGTCTATAGGGAAGTGACGTTAGGAAGCTGAAGGAGAAAGTGGAAACGTGCAGGGGAGAGCCAGGGACATGCAAAACAGCAGGGGAGGAGAGCCAGAGAGAGATGGGGAGAGAAAGAGGGGCCATGGAAGAGAGCAGGAGAGAGCCAGGGACATGGAAAAGAGCAGGAAAGAGCCAGCGATGGATGGGGAGAGAAAGAGGGGCCATGGAAAAGAGCAGGGGAGAGCCAGGGACATAGAAAAGTGCAGGGGAGAGCCAGAAAGAAGATGCTGGATGGAAGAGGGGTACAGAGAGAGAAGGGGACATGGGCAGGAAACTACTACTACTTAACATTTCTAGAGCGCTACTAGGGTTACGCAGTGCTGTACAAAATAAACAAAGAAGGACGGTCCCTGCTCAATGAGCTTACAATCTAAAGAACGAAATGTCAAGTTGGGCAGTCTAGATTTCCTGGGTATAGGTGTAGAGGTTAGGTGCCGAAGGCAACATTGAAGAGGTGGGCTTAAAGCAGAGATTTGAAGATGGGGAGGGAGGGGGCCTGACGTATGGGCTCAGGGAGTTTGTTCCACGCGTGGGGTGAGGCGAGGCAGAAAGGGCGGAGCCTGGAGTTGGCGGTGGTGGAGAAGGGTACTGAAAGGAGGGATTTGTCTTGAGAGCGGAGGTTACGGGTAGGAACGTAAGGGGAGATGAGGGTTAAGAGGTAAGGAGGGGCTGCAGATCGAGTACATTTGTAGGTTAGTAGCAGAAGCTTGAATTGAATGCGGTACCTGATCGGAAGCCAATGAAGTGACTTGAGAAGAGGGGTGATGTGAGTGTATCGGTTCAGGCGAAAGATAAGACGTGCAGCAGAGTTCTGAACTGACTGAAGGGGGGATAGGTGGCTAAGTGGGAGACCAGTGAGGAGTAGGTTGCAGTAGTCAAGGCGAGAGGTAACGAGAGAGTGGATGAGAGTTCGGGTGGTGTGCTCAGAGAGGAAAGGGCAGATTTTGCTAATGTTATAGAGGAAGAAGCGACAGGTCTTGGCTATCTGCTGGATGTGCGCAGAGAAGGAGAGGGAGGAGTCAAAGATGATACCGAGGTTGCGGGCAGATGAGACTGGGACGATGAGGGTGTTATCAACTGAGATAGAGTGTGGAGGTAGAGGAGAAGTGGGTTTGGGTGGGAAGACAAGAAGTTCGGTCTTGGCCATGTTCAGTTTTAGGTGGCGGTTGGACATCCAGGCAGCAATGTCGGATAAGCAAGCTGATACTTTGGCTTGGGTTTCCGCAGTGATGTCAGGTGTGGAGAGATAAAGCTGGGTGTCGTCAGCATAAAGATGATACTGGAAGCCATGAGACGAGATCAGGGAGCCCAGGGAAGAGGTGTAGATAGAGAAAAGAAGGGGTCCAAGGACAGAACCCTGAGGGACTCCAACAGAGAGCGGGATAGGGGTGGAGGAAGAGCCATGAGAGTGTACTCTGAAGGTCCGATGGGAGAGATAAGAGGAGAACCAGGAGAGGACAGAGCCCTGGAACCCAATAAAGGACAGTGTGTCAAGAAGTAAGTTGTGATTGACAGTGTCAAAAGCGGCGGATAGGTCGAGGAGAATGAGGATGACCTTTGGATTTGGCGAGGAACAGGTCATTACAGACTTTGAATAATGCCGTTTCTGTCGAGTGAAGTGGGCGAACGCCAGATTGAAGCGGATCGAGGATGGTATGAGAGGCAAGAAAATCAATGCAACGGCTGTGAACGGCGTGTTCAAGTATTTTGGAGAGGAAGGGTAGGAGGGAGATGGGGCGGTAGTTGGAGGGACAGGTAGGGTCAAGTGAAGGTTTTTTGAGGAGAGGTGTGACAACAGCATGCTTGAAGGTGTCAGGGACAGTGGCAGTGGAGAGAGAGAGGTTGAGAATATGACAGATGGGAGGGGTGATAGTAGGAGAGATGGTGATAAGTAAGTTGGTGGGGATGGGGTCTGAGGAACAGGTGGTGCATTTCGAGGAGGAGAGAAGATGGGCGATTTCCTCTTTGGTGATATCAGGAAAAGAGGAGAGAGGCCTGGGTTGATTGGTTGAGGGAGTGGGTGATAGGATGAAGAGGAGGAGAAGGTTTAGTGGTGAATTCGAGGTTGATCTTCTGGAGAGAGAGAAAAGCTTCTGGGGAGAAACTGGAGGAGACCCTAGCTGTCAGTCGGAGAAATGCTGAATGAAAGGAGGGAGAAAGAGGAAAAATGCTGGAAGGAGGGGGCAGAAAGAGGGAAGACACTGGATGTCATAACAAAACTCTGTAAGCCACATTGAGCCTGCAAATAGGTGAGAAAATGTGGATACAAATCCAAATGCAATAAATAAAATGGAAGGGTAGGGAGGGAAAGAAAGAGGAAAGACACTGGAAGGATGGGGAGAGACAGGACATGCTGAATGGAAAAGGGTCGAGAGAGAGAACTGTCTAGAAGGAAGCGAGATAGAGGGAGACAATGGATGGAAGGCCAGGGAGACAATGGACGGAAGGATTGGGAGAGGGTAATGGGTAGAAGGATGGAGAGAGAAAGAGGGATGACACTGGATGGAAGGGTAGGAGAGAAAGAGGGAAGGTGCTGGACATGGATGGATGGAGGGGAGGGAAGCCTGGAAGGAGATGCAAATGGATGGAGGTCAGGGAAGAGAGGAGAAATGTTGGACAAGGAAGGAGATGCACACGGATGGAGTGGAAGGGAGAGAAGAGAAATGCTGGACATGGATGGAGGGGAGGGAAGACAGAGGAAGTACATGCACATGGATGGAGGGGAGGGGAGTGAGGAGAAATGCTAGATATGGATGGAGGGGAAATTGCTGAATTTAAGGGCTGGATCGGAACACTTTGAGGGCAGATGTTGAAACTGGAGAAAGGATAGGGACAGGGCTAAAGGTGGTAGACAGGACACATAAGGACGGTGGACATGGTGAGAGAAAAAATATCAAATGGAACGAAGACACTGCATAAAACAGAAGACACTGGGACCAAAGCAAATAGAAAAACTAAATGATCAGACAACAAAGGTAGAAAAAAGTATTTTATTCAGAATTTATTAACTGGAATATGTCAGCTTTTGGAAATGTGCATCTGTGATATTTTGCATGTAAGTTTCAATTTTTCTAGTATTGCTGCATGCTGAGTCTGACTTCTTGAGGTAACTTTCCAGTTCAGTATTTTGCCTTCATATCTGTTGTGTCATGTGTTTTTCATGTGTGATCAAGGTGCAGTATTCTGCTAGCGTGTAGTTTCAGCCCTTTTTGTTTTTTGTTTCACTAGGTTGTGTACTGGTGCTTTAGAGCCCGGTGTAATTACAGTGCTGCTTTTCCACGCATAAGGTTGTAGCTCGTCCTTGGAATTAGTGCTGTTATGGTTTGGTAAGGTTATGAGTGTGTTTTTGCATAGGTTTGTGTATAGTGTTTTGCAGTGGAGAGATTGTGTATTGGCCTTACTGAGGTGGCACCAAAACATCAGAAAGGGTTTTAGAGCCTAAATCATAACACACTACCTCTTGAAGGATCTACATATATTCGTTCATAAAAGGAGCTCATTGTGTCGTTTAAACTTGAGGCTCCTGAATTTTCCTATTTCATCATTATTAAAATCAAGTGATTTATTTAGAATGTATCTTCAGGAAATTTTACAGATAGATTCTTCTAATATGCCCCCATGTAATAAGATGTATTATTTACCTTTAAAAGATTCTGTAAAGAAGGTACAAGGAGAAAAGCAGGAGCCTCAGAATTTAACTGCATTCTTAGAAGAATCGGATGTTGAAATAACTAATCGTGGTACTTTAATTGTTCAATTTGTTTTTGAACAAGATTTAAATCAGGTATTGAAGCTTTATTTTAAAAATTCATTAAAATTGTTTCATGGACAAAAAGTTTGGGTTTATCCTGATGTTGCGAAAGCAACACAAGAGAGGAGGAAACAATTTTTGGACTTAAGAAATGAGACTAGAGCCTTAGGGGCGACATATATGTTAGCATATCCATGTAAGTGTAGGATCAATTTTCAAGGAACTAAGTATGTGTTTTATGACCCATCACAGCTACGGACATTCTTGGACTTGAAGAACCTAAGTAAATGCAATATAGAAACAACTTTACCAACTAAAGAATAATAGTTATGGTTCCAGGTTAAGCCAATTTATTTTAAATATTGAGGTTAATTTCTCCATTTAAATACCTGTCGCCCCCCTCTAACCACATAATTGAGGTCTAAGGAAGATATAAAGTGTTTCTTTGAATGGATAGTGATGCATATTATTGCTATGTAATTTTAGCACGGTTGGATCTGTTTTTCCTTTGCAAGTGGATGTTAACTTGTAAAATAAATTTAATAAACAAATTTAAAATAAAAAAGGAGCTCATTGTGAACACTTTCCACCCTAAAAGGGTGTTTTGTGGCTCTACATGAGAATTGTGATATTATGACCCCCTTGTTTCATATTGTTGACGGTCTGTATTTTCCGTATGGGTGGTATATTGGTTTATTAGGGTCTGCCCAGTGTTATGGTACAGTAAGGTTCTGAGTGTGTTTTTGCACAAAGTTGTGCATAGTGTTTTGCAGTTGAGCAATTGTGGTTAATATATGCTTTGAGCGACCACTTTATTCTTTGACATATGATACATATCTAATTTTAATAAAAAGTATTAATTGTGACTTTTATTTTTACTTATTTTTTTTCTGTGTTGTCAGACAATTATTGATATAAGCTCCGCCCCTGGCTCCACCCCTAACCCCACCCCCTTTAGCCTCCCCAAACAGTTGGGCCACCGACCGCCTATGGTGTGGGATGCCATGAAGGCGGTGACCAGAGGTTATTTTTGCAAATAACTAGTAAGCGTTCACATGCACGTAAAGCTCAGATAGCGAGATGTATGGAGAGAATTCGCATCTTAGAGAAGCAGCATAAGGCTAATGGGTCATCTCAGCTTTTGCATGAGCTGCACGAGCAGAGATTACAGTTAGATTCCATCTATTCGGAGCAACTTAGTCATATGCAAGCGAAATATCAGGTTGGTTCGTATGAATTTGCCAACAAAGCGGGTCGACTCCTCGCAATGCGATTACATAGGCAAAAAGTACAGCATACGGTTACTCAGGTAAAGGATGGTAAGAAGGGTGCGTTGCGTACTTCTGAGCTTATTCGTCGGCGTTTTGGGGACTTTTATCAAGCCTTGTATGCATAGGAGATTAATCCTTCTTTGGAGACAATAGAAGAATATTTGGCAAACAGCAATCTCTCTCCCTTGACATGTCAGCAGCAGGCCCTGTTGGACAAACCGGGTACCCCATTAGAGATACAGGAAGCCATTCATTGTCTCCCTTCTTATAAGTCTCCGGGGTTGGACGGGTTTCCTAACGAGTTTTAAAAGAAATTTGCCATGGAGCTGGCACCGCTCCTTGCAGATATATTTAACCAGGTGGGTGCAGGGGAGTCTTTGCCATTGTCTATGAGGGATGCGTGGATAGCGGTGCTGCCCAAACCAGATAAGGATCACACTGAATGTGGCTCATATCGGCCTATTTCGGTTTTGAATGCAGATGTTAAAATACTAGCAAATGTCTTGGCGAATCGTTTGGCCCCGCTGCTCCCGGTACTTATATACCCTGATCAGGTGGGATTTGTGTCATATAGAAAGGCATTGGATAATATCAGACAGGTGTTGGACCTCATGCATTTGGCTAAAAGGGCTCAGAGGCCTCTGTGTCTCTTTGGAAGCCCACCTCTAACTATGACTCTCTTACTCAACACCCTCACCCCTACCACTGCAATTTTCCCACCCCTAGCTGTCTGTTCGTCTGTCCAATTTAGATTGTAAGCTCTGTTGAGCAGGGACTGTCTTTTCATGTTAATTTGTACAGCGCTGCATAAGTCTAGTAGCGCTATAGAAATGTTTAATAGTAGTAGTAGTTCATTGGCTCTTTATGTACAAGGTCTTGGAGGCTTTTGGGTTTGGGGTACAGTTCCAGGGATGGATACAAGCATTTTATGACTCCCCTAGAGCGTGTGTAAGGGTCAATGGGAGTAACTCGGAGATGTTTACTTTGTATAGAGGAACTCGCCAGAGATGTCCTTTGTCTCCTTTATTATTTGCTATGGTGATGGAGCCTTTTGCTTCTAGGGTGGGAATGAATCCGAGCATCTCGGGAGTTAATATTGCGGGTAGGGCGCACAAACTGGCTCTTTTCGCTGATGTTTTGTTGTTTGTGACCCAGCCCTTGACCACGTTTCCTTGCCTTCTAAATGTTATAGAGGAGTATGCGGCAGTATCCGGGTTCAAAGTGAATATGACAAAATTGGAGGCATTAAACATCACTCATCCTTTGGAATTAGAGGATTCTTTGAAGTCTTCTTTCCCATTTCGCTGGGCTAAAAAGGGAATTCGTTATTTGGGGGTGAATGTGACCTCAAATCTTTCTGAGCTTTTCTCAGCTAATTATAAGGGTTTGGCTAGAGTTATTGCAGCAGATCTGGAGAAGTGGGGGGACATGGCTGTTGCTTGGTTTGGTAGAATAGCCATTGTTAAGATGAATGTTTTGCCGCGTCTGCTATACTTATTCCAAGTCCTGCCTGTGATGAAGCCCAGGCGATTTATTGCCGCTCTACAGGATCGCATTGTGCGTTTTGTCTGGGCAGGGAAGCGCCCGCGGTTGTCGAGTTCTCCCCTTTATCAAGAGAGGGGGGGGGGGGAGGGATGGGAGTCCCTAACCTTCTATGGTATTATAGAGCAGTGCAAGGGAAGGCAACTGTTGACTATCCAGATCGGCAATGGGTGCATCTGGAGCAGCATTCATTGGGTCAGAGGCCATTGGGGGCGCTTATGTGGCTTCCAAGGTTGCATAGGGGGAGGGATTGTACCCATCCATATCTGTTACACTTCACTACTGGGATAGCCTTTTTCCAAATAGACGATGTGTCCTATCCTGTTTGTCGCCTATAGCGTTTAATCCTTTGTTTTTGCCTGGTAACACAAGAGGGGTATTCACGAGATGGTATGGGGAGGGCTTGCGAACTTGGGGTCAAATGTTCAAGGCAGATGTGTTGCTGTCCTTTTCTGCCTTGACAGAGAGGTACCAGTGGTGGGGAAGGATGAATTTGCGTATTGCCAGTTGTCTTATTTTCTCAGGATGGCGGCAATAAGTGCGGTAATGGGAAGGGAAAAGTTAGGTTTGGAAGAGATCTGTGAAAAGCACACTTCATCTAGAGGTTTGATTGGCTGTTTATATAAATGTAGTAGTGCACAGGCCCCACTTTATACGCTGCACAGGGCAGGCTGGCAGAGGGAGCTGGGCGGTGGTGAAGGTGTCGTCTCATGTACCCTTTAAAGAGAATGCAGTGAAAGTGCTGTTTAGATGGTATCTTACACCTGAACGCCTCCAGCGTATATATCCAGACTCCTCAGGTTTGTGTTGGAGGAGGTGTGGTAATAGGGGAACAATGGGGCATGTGTGGTGGCATTGTGTAAAAGTCAGAGCGTTCTGGAAAGTGATACATAGTAGGCTGCAGAGCTGGCTGGGGTGCACAGTTACTTGGGCCCCCGAGATCTTTCTCTTTTCTGTAAAGGGTCTAACACCTGCTCAGCAGGCACTGATGAGGCATGCACTGTGTGCAGCAAGGGTGGTCATAGCCTGTTACTAGAAACGGGCTGTGGTTCCTCCAGTTACGAGATGGCTCTATAAATTGAAGTATGCCTGTGAAATGGAGAGGCTTTTAGCAGAGCACAGACAACAGCAGAGTAAATGGTATTCTGTTTGGAAGCCTTTTCTTCTAAGTGCTCAGAGTGCGTAGTGAGAGTGGTGAATGAAAGGATGTGTTAAGTGACCTCCCTAGGGTATGCTGGGGGAGATGGGTGGGTGTTGAGGGGGGAAGTATTTTCCAGTTAAAAACTTAAACAAAAATTATGAAGTTCCTTCTTAGCGGGACATTGAAAATGTGGGAAAGAGGTGCCTAAGTTGCATGTAAATGCCTGTTTCAATTCAGCAATTGTGTATTATACGTACTGCTACATGAGCTTTCTGTTATGTTTTAACGGATAATAAAGACTTCATGAAATAAAAAAAATATATATATTGTAGCCGGTAGGAACCGCAATTATAAACTCCATAGGTTGAGCTCATTTTTCTTCACTGTTCTTGTTCTATACAATACAGATGTCCAGATTTCAGTGAGGATATCCTGTTTCCTGATGGGGTCATCTTAACTGTTCTTGTAATCTGCCTTGGGAAGCCTGGTGTTTTAAAGGTGATAGAATATATTGAAATTAAATGAAAGTAGAATTAAACTCTCCTTTCAATGGGGCACATGGAATCACATCATCTATTTTGTAGAACTTTCTTTTAGATACACAAATGGATTATTCTGTTTTGAATGTGTTTCAGGGGCAAGTGGTTTTATAAGTCAAAATAAAAAGAAATATTTTGTTTCATCAGATCTCTTTTGTTTAAACATAAATGGGCTATAAGCCCCTAATGCAGTCCATTGGTTTTCTTATATTTTTTGCTTGTGATGACTGTGCCAAAACTGAAAACTCTATCTGGTCGATAATAAAAGGAACACTATCCACCCTAAAAAGTTGTTGTGTGGCTGTGCATGAGGAATTGTGATATTGAATAAATAAATGTATATTTGTGTCCCTAGTCTTGCATCCTACGTTTATATAATCCTTTCAAGAAATCCAGTTAATCATTTAACATTAGTGGAACATAGCCACAGAGGCATGGTATGGTCGTGTTTAAAAAAAAAAAAAAAATTATTTATTAAGTTTCCATTATATTACAAGCATAAACTTGTTTAAGAAAATCAGTTGAGAAAAAAAATTTACAATAAAGAAATAATAATTTTTCCATTTACAAGTATATATCTCATACCAATAAAAGTCCACAAAGTGGGAGTTCAAAATTAAAACTGTTGAAGACTAATTACAACAAAAAAATTAAAGAAAGATTAAACGGACATGCTCTGGACTCTATATTTCACTATCAGGCAGTATTACTAGTTGGCAAACTTGTTCCAACTGTCCTTTTAGATGTTATGAATAGCTCAAGTTGGGCAGGTTCATAAAACACAAATTTTTCAGATTGGTAGTTAACTAAACATTTGCATGGAAATTTGAGAAAAAAAGAAGATGCTCCCAATTGGACCGTTTCTTGTTTTTTCTGAAGAAATCTTTTCCGGCATGGTCGCATTTTTAATAATGGTAATACTAGGGCCCATTTAAGGAACAGGTTAATTTGAGTTAGTCTTCACTGGACCGAACTTGCTTTCCTTGTGCCATCACTATCCAGCACGATAAGCAGTGTCTTAAAAAGTGGAGGATTAAAGATTTTTTTTTTACACATTTATATCACACATTATCCCAAGCAAAGTCGGATTAAATGTGTCTTACATTTGAAAATACAAATACCAGTTTTGTAAAAGGTATATTTTTTTCAATTTTTATTTTGCAAAGCACAGGAGAAAATGCATTTGTTTCTTTCTTACCAGTATTGCACTGTTTATAGAGTCTGGCTTCCTTGGGCAGAGAGGAGGGGGTCTCTATTTCAATTTTGTTGTTGTTTTTTTTCTTTTGTGGCTCCCTATTTTGTATTAGATTGTTATCGTGGAATGTTGTCACAATTTGGGTTTATGCCAGGTGCTTGTGACCTGGGTTGGCCATTGTTGGAAACAGGATAATGGGCTAGATGGACCATTGGTCTGACCCAGTATGGCTACTCTAATGTTAACAAGGTGTCTAGCAGTGGAATAAATGTGTGTGCTAGGTAGTTAAGAAGACAGGTTGCCTGCTCTGGACAGTCTATGGACCTCTTCTGCATCCTGCCTCCTGATAAGAACATAAGTAATGCCACACTGGGAAAAAACCAAGGGTCCATCGAGCCCAGCATCCTACCCACGACAGCGGCCAATCCAGGTCAAGGGCACCTGGCAAGCTTCCCAAACATACAAACATTCTCTACATGTTATTCCTGGAATTGTGGATTTTTCCCAAGTCCATTTAGTAGCGGTTTATGGACTTGTCCTTTAGGAAACCGTCTAACCCCTTTTTAAACTCTGCCAAGCTAACCGCCTTCACCACGTAACTTACTGTTTCCTTGTAGGTAGGATGCAACAGAGACAGCCTGTATTAATCAGTACCCGCAACAGCCCTTGAGCAACAACACAGACACTGCTGTCTACCTGACCCCAACCGACGCCTATTTTATAAAAGTCTCCTCCCCCTGAGATCAAAACCTGGCTACGCCTCTGCTGTTATACTCTATGACTATTTTTTTTTAATCCCAGACAAATTGTTTCATCCGCACTGAACTGAAAAGGCTATTGCGGATTATAAGACCACTTGTAATGTAATATAAATGAATACCAGAGGCCGGTATCCACATAAATCCACTATCCATATATTTACAGGACACACATGGGTACTGGCAGACTAACAGGGGCATTTTCGAAAGATAAGGGCGCTCATCTTCCGACACAAATCGGGAGATGGGTGTCCTTCTCTCAGGGTCACCCAAATCGGCATAATGGAAAGCCAATTTTGGCCGTCCTCAACTGCTTTCCGTCGTGGGGATGACCGAAGTTCCCGGGGGCTTGTCGGCAGCGTACCAAAAGCGGGACGAGGGCGTGCTTAACAGATGGGCATCCTCGGCCGATAATGGAAAAAAAGAAGGGAGTCCCTGATGAGCATTTGGCGAGCATTTGGCTGACTTTACTTGGTCCACTTATTTTCACGACCAAGCCTCAAAAAGGTGCGCAAACTTACCAGGAGGCATATTTTCAAACCTATGGAACTTTGGAAGGCTAAGTGCTTTGAAAATATGCCTCCAGATGACCACTGGAGGGAATAGGAGATGACCTCCCCTGACTCCCCCAGTGGTCACTAACCACTTCCCACCCACCCAAAAAAAAAACAACTTTAAAAACTTTTGGCTTTTTTTTTTTTTTTATAAAGAGTATGGGTGAAGGATGTCCTTTGCTATGCCTCTGTCCCTGCAACGGCAGTCGAGGATGTCCTTCGGCTATGCCTCCGTCCCTGCAACGGCAGTTGAGGATGTCCAAAATGTGATGTTTCTGCAAGAAGGATGTCCATGCCTGGATGTTTCTGTGAGAGGGACATCCATGCCTGCTATGCCTCCAACACCCCCTTTATTTGTATTTTGGATCACATGTAGCAGCAGTGGGATTTGAACTGGCCACTTCTGGATTGCAAGACCAGTGCTCTAACCACTAGGCCACTCCTCCACTCCACTCCCTTGAAATCTGGCTGTCCCTGTGGGGGGGGGGGGGGGGGGGAGAGGTATGTGTGTGTCAGCGGAGGCATAACGAAGGCATGAACGTCCTTCTTTCAAATATTTTGGACGTCCTCAACTGCCCCCCCCCCCCACAGGAACGGCCAAATTTCAAGGGAGTGGAGGCGTGGCCTAGTGGTTAGAGCACTAGTCTTGCAATCCAGAGGTGGCCAGTTGAAATCCCACTGCTGCTACTTGTGATACAAAATCCAAATAAATAAAGGGGGTGTCGGAAGCATAGCAGGCATGGGCATCCTTCTCACAGAAACATCCAGGCATGGACGCCATTCTCACAGAAACATCACATTTTGGACGTCCTCAACTGCTGTTGCAGGGACGGAGGCATAGCGAAGAACGTCCTTCATCCATACTCTTAAAAAAAAAAAAAAAAAAAAAAGACGTCCCTGACGAGCAGTTGGACGTTTTCACCTGGACTTGTATTTTTCTAAGTTTGTAGATAGCAATTTATTTAAGGTTGAAGACAGCTATTATACACGCAGCTTGTCTGCATGTATGAAGCCATCTTTGGCACTGGCTTCCTCTCCTTAGGAAGGAAGGAAATTGTGCGCAAATGAGCTAACAGCGAGTAGCTCATTTGCATGCGATTTCCTTCATGCATGCCCGTTTCTTTCCGAATTGCTAAGAGATCAGTAAGGGAAGGGCTTTTTCTGTTCAGTTAGTGCATCAGTTAGTCCACTGCAGTGCCCCCTAGGGTACCCGGTTGCTGTCCTGGCATGTCAGGGGGACCAGTGCACTACGAATGCTGGCTCCTCCCATGACCAAATGACTTGGATTTGGTCGTTTTTGAGATGGGTGTCCTTGGTTTCCATTATGGCCGAAAACCGGGGATGACCATCTCTAAGGTCGTCCGTATTATCGAAACGAAAGATGGACGCCCACCTTGTTTCGATAATATGTGGGTTTCCCCGCCCCTTCGCCAGGACGTCCTTAGAGATGGGTGCCCTTAGAGATGGTCGTCCCCATTCGATTATGCCCCTCTAAGTGTAACTGCTATGTCACAATCTCTAAATTATAAGTACATAAGTATTACCATACTGGGAAAGATCAAAGGTCCATCGAGTCCAGCATCCTGTTTCCAACAGTGGCCAATCCAGGTCACAAATACCTGGCAAGATCCCAAAAATGTACAAAACATTTTATACTGCTTATCCCAGAAATAGTGGATTTTCCGCAAATCCATTTAATAACGGTCTATGGACTTTTCCTTTAGGAAGTCGTCCAAACCTTTTTTTAAACTCCGCTAAGCTAACCGCCTTTACCACATTCTCTGGCAACGGATTCCAGAGTTTAATTAAACGTTGAGTGAAGAAAAATTCTCTGATTCGTTTTAAATTTACTACATTGTAGCTTCATCGCATGCCCCCTAGTCCTAGTATTTTTGGAAAGCGTAAACAGACGCTTCACATCTACCTGTTCAGCTCCACTCATTATTTTATAGACCTCTATCATATCTCCCCTCAGCCGCCTTTTCTCCAAGCTGAAGAGCCCTAGCTGCTTTAGCCTTTCCTCATAGGGAAGTTGTCCCATCCCCTTTATCATTTTCTTTGCACCTTTTCTAATTCCACTATATCTTTTTTGAGATGCGGCGACCAGAATTGAACGCAATATTCAAGGAGCAGTCGCACCATGGAGCGATACAAAGGCATTATAACATCCTCATTTTTGTTTTCCATTCCTTTCCTAATAATACCTAACATTCTATTTGTTTTCTTAGCCGCAGCAGCACACTAAGCAGAAGGTTTCAACGTATTATCAACGACGACACCTAGAACCCTTCCCTAACATGGAACCTTGCATGATAATTCGGGTTCCTCTTTCCCACATGCATCACTTTGCACTTGCTCACATTAAACGTCATCTGCCATTTAGACGCCCAGTCTCCCAGTCTCGTAAGGTCCGCTTGTAATTTTTCACAATCCTCCCGCGATTTAACGACTTTGAATAACTTTGTGTCATTAGCAAATTTAATTACCTCACTAGTTACTCCCATCTCTAGGTCATTTATAAATATGTTAAAAAGCAGCGGTCCCAGCACAGAGCCCTGGGGAACCCCACTAACTACCCTTCTCCATTGAGAATACTGACCCATTTAACCCTACTCTCTGTTTTCTATCTTTTAACCAGTTTTTAATCCACAATAGAACACTACCTCCTATCCCATGACTCTCCAATTTCCTCTGGAGTCTTTCATGAGGTACTTTGTCAAACGCCTTCTGAAAATCTAGATACACAATATCAACCGGCTCCCCTTTATCCACGTTTGTTCACCCCTTCAAAGAAATGTAGTAGACTGGTGAGGCAAGATTTCCCTTCACTAAATCCATGTTGACTTTGTCTCATTAATTCATGCTTTTGAATATGCTCTGTAATTAGAGGGCAGTTCTATAAAGGGTGTCAACATTTAGGCACCAAGAATGCATGTAAATGATCAGAATATATGTACATGCAGAAATGCCAAGATTCTGACTATATGCTATTCTATAACATGGTGCCTAAATGCAATGGCATATACTTTGAAGATAAGCGTGCACATAGGTGGAGTTTAGGTACACAGTTAATCCATCATTTTTTTTAAGCAATCTGGGTCTGAGAATATACCCTGCTGTATGGCTGGTGTATTTGTTCGCACCAAAAATATATGCAAGTATGTCACTTGTTATGGTAGTTTTCTATAAAAGGAAAGTAGGTGCCTAACTTTCCTTTTAGAAATGGTTTCAACTGCGGGGTGAAAACTATACTGAGAATTTACCTGCTGGGAAACTGTGTTTAAACTTGGGAAAGGATGAATAGTGGTTACATATGTGTCAGGCTCCCGCCATAATTCGCACCCCAGCTTAGCTTCCAGCGCTGTGGGGGTGTTGGGCCTGGTCCTGTGCTGCTCTTCCTGCCCCACAGTATTTAAGGAAGGCCCTGGCGTCTCTTCGGGTCCTTCACAACGAGGTCTCCAGCCTTGATCCTGTTTCAGCCTTGTTCCTGCCTAGTCTCAGAGTTCCTGCCAAGCTCGAGCCCTGCCTTGTCTCCAGGCTTAATTTGCTTTGGTCTCTTGTTCCTGCCCCTAGTCCTGTCTTGCCTAGTCCTTGCTTGTCTTGCCTGCTTTGCCTTTAGTGTTTAGTCCCAGCACTGTCTGTCTTGTTCGTTGCCTTGCCCAGTCCTGCCGGGATCCAGTTCTTGCCTTGCCCCCGTCTTGCTTGTCTGGACCCAGTTCTAGCCTAGTTCCTCGTCTTGCCTTGCCTGTCTGGGTTCCATTTCTAACCCCGCTGCCTTGCATTCCTTGCCATATCTGGATCCGGTCCTTATTTCTTCTGTCTTGCCTTCTTCCTTATATTTTGCCTAGTCTAACTTTGCCTTGCCCAGTCTTGGCCAGTCCTGCCTTGCTGAAAAAGGTAGATGTGTGTAAGGAGCTTTATTACATCAAAAGTATTAAACAACAAAATAAATGATAATAAAAATACAGCACTATAAAGTTTCTAAATGAATATTCTAATACTGACAGTGAAATTCAAAATATTATGGTTTTTAGGATATCCCCAAATGAATATGCATCCCAACACAAATGAGTATCCTAACTGCAATCTAGTTATACATATATAGCATTGCATTACTAGTAACCACTGTTCACTCTTAAAATCTATTCAAAAATGCTTTATTAAACACTGCTATAATTCTGCTTTACAAAATATACATCCCTTTATGAAACCCAATTATCTCCGCACTGCTCCCAAATTCCGTTCATACCACACTCGCACACAGTCTCTTAAAAAGAGCTACACATATTTTCAAAATCTTATTTCAGTTTAGCCTGTGATAACATAGAATCTAAACACAAAAAACTATAAAGATAGTCTTGTTTCACATAAGCAGTTCCATCTTCATCACTTTGAATGGTGTTATTCAATTGTAGATCCACGCCTCAAAATCATTAATAAAAATGTTCAAAGTCCCGAACTGTGCTCAGCGATTCAGTCTGCCATTGTGTCACACATTTCTGCTTCTTGCAACTCATAAAACGAGTTGCCAATCCAAACCGCCGTCAAATAAAGCTTACAAATTGGCCCTCTTCCTCGCTTTCGCTGTACTAGAGCCCAACGTCCTCATGCATACAAAGTGTCAGCACCCAACACAAATTTGTGTTTCACAAATCACGTCTTCAGGGGCGATGAGTACAACACAAATTACAATGAGGAGAAAAATTACTATTTTAAAAGCAAACTCAATACTCTAATCCACTTCTACCTCATGACATACAATCATACCTTTAAAAACTTTTAACAACTTATTTGCCTTTGCTCAGATGAAAACTCCAGCCGGCAGTTGGAGAAATGGCGCCTCACTTCTCAGAGAACGCCGTGCATGCACAAAGCATACGTCTTTGACCCGGAGGCAGAGCGAGTCCCTTTTATATGCCAGCCCATTCTACCTCCTTGTTAAGCCAAGTGGGGGTCTCTGTTTTCCAACTGAATATTTCCAATTGTTCCACGAGTCATCTTTTGTAATACATTACCCCCCCCCCCCCCCTTTGCTCAGATCAAACTTCTCCAAAACTACAAATTTAACATCAGTCAAATCATGTCTAGCACTGATCCAGTGTTCAACTAGGGGGGTCTCAACTTTTAACAATTTAATATTGCTCAAATGTTGAGCATGGCGTTGTTTAATTTTTTTTCCACAGTTTGACCTACATACATTAACCCACAAGGGCAGACAATAGCATATACTACAAAGGAGGAGTCACAATTTGTCCTGGAAGTTAAATAGAATCTACGAGTATTATTTTGATTAGGGATTTCAACCTATTGCATTTCAATTGCTAGACCACAATACCTACACAAACTGCACTTGTAATAAACCCTCTCTCCCTTACTCCCTGAAATTCTCTTCAACTTTTCTCCCAAATTAGGACCTCTGCGGTAAGAGAACCGGGGTGGCTGCTGAAACACTGAAATGAATGCCTAAAAGGGTCCAATGTTTGTTAATAATATTTCTTACTGCATCTGTACATGGGACATAAGGAAGAATACAGGGCAATCTAGAGTCCTCTGTTTTAACACCTTTAAGAAACATCCATTGCCATTGAGTGTTTTACGCTTTCTTGAAAGCCCTATGGATTACCCGATTAGGATACCCCACAGTTTATTCTACTTTACATACAGGACGCATCCATCCACCTAGACCAAGCACTCCTTTTAGTACAGGACTTTGGGGGCATATCAGGCCTGAAAGTAAACTGTGATAAATCGGAATTACTTCTCCTTTCGGGCGGTCAGAACAGCGCAGGGCTAGAGAACTTCCCTATTCCATCAGTGAAACAGTCCATGCACTACCTAGGTATACATTTGAGTACTAATGCAAAGGTGATGTATAAGAAAAACATCCTGGACCATATAGATAAGATCAAGCAACTTCGCGGGAGGTGGAAAGATCTTCTGCTATCCTTGTATGGGAGAATAGCTTTGGTTAAAGATGGTACTGCTGCCAAAGTTGCTGTATCCACTCCAGGCAATGCTTATTTAGATCAAGAGACAAGACGACAGGTCTTTTAGATCAATTGTTCGATCCTTTATATGGAGACAAAAGCGGGCAAGAATAGGACACTATGTGTTGACACGTAACAAGGAGAAGGGAGGGCTTAATCTGCCAGATATCCGTCTGTATAACGTAGCAGCGTTAATGCGCCTCATCTTTGAGGGTACTGGGGGACGGGCAAAATTTACGCCAGCCCATTGGTATACGTTTATAAATCTACTGCACTCGCCTCCGGGGATGGGCACAGTCGCAAATAGACAGTATAGCTTCCTGGCACCGCTCCGCTCTGCGTGGAAATGGTGGAGAAGTAGGCAAGCAAAAAGCCCGATGGCATCGCCATTTTTGAGGATGGTGGGCTTGGTAGACTTCCAGGCGGGCATGGGACCCTCAATATTTAGGAGATGGGCAAGGAGTGGGTGTTTGACATGGGGGGACTTGGTATCTCCAGATGGTCATAATTTTATATCTTTCGCACAGGTGAAAGAGAGGTGGGGGGGGGTCACCAATAATCACATGTTACAATATATGCAAGCCCGTCACTACTGGCAGATGATGTGGGGGAAATATGGAGATCAATGGACTTATGGTACTCTGGATAAGATGATGTTGAGTTTGCCCCCGGAAGAAAACAAGCTTTCTATTTGGTACAAGATGGTGAAGCTGGCCATACCAGAGGCAAAATAGGAAGGAGTGGTTTCCAAATGGAACAAGGACTTGGGAACGCAATACGCTCAGACCCAATTTAATGCTCTATTTGTGACATTAGCTGAAATGGTTAAGTCTGCAGATTGGCAGGAAACTCAGTTTAAATTGCTACATAGGGCCTATATCACTAGAGAGAGGGAAAACAATGAACCTGTGGGACTCAGATAGCTGCACCAAATGCCAGGCAAATGTGGGTACTTTTCCGCACACATTTTTGGAATGCCCCAAACTCACTCTGTGGAATGAGATTTTTCAGATTCATGCTAAGGTGCTCCAGTCCACAGTAGAGTGGACTTACCAAACACTATTGCTGGGGGATCAGGAAGTCCTAATTGTGCAGGGGCTCTCCCAGCCACAAAGAGTTTTGTACATGACCACGTTGGCAGCTAAAAAGGTTATATTGCAGTTCTGGACAAGGGTAGAACCGGTACCGTATAGATGCTGGTTGACAAAAGTATCAGAATTGGCAAAGTATGAGAATGCAATGTACAAGGATTCCCCGAACATAGAAAACAGGCAATATGCACAACTATGGCAAAAACTTGAAGAACATGTTTATCCTACTGATCCCGTAGGGGACTAATTTCATATGCAGACAGATGGGGGGGGGGGGGGGGGAGGAAGGGTAGGGGGGTATTTGGGGGGGGGGGGTTGGGAGTGCTGGAGGGACAAGTTCTGTGTTAGATCCTGTTTGAGTGGTATAGGTTACAGGGAATTTGAGGGGGGATGTAATTGAAAATATCAGTGCGGTCATGTGTGATGGAGGACGAAATATACATTTGTGATTAGAGTATAACTGTTGATTATGACAATGGTGCCTTGTATACAAGAGAGTACACTGTAAGCATCTATTGCACTGATGCTAATAAAGATAATTAAAAAAAAAAAAAGGATAACCCCACAATTTAAACCGGCACTTTCTTATCCCTAGCTTGTGTCATAGTAAGGTTAATTTTATAAATTCTTCTAGCGATTCCCTCTGAAGGGGAAGTAGAAACAGCAGCGAATGACAATGAGCATTATCAACAGCAGCAAATGACAATAAGCATTATCAAAGTGGTGGTCAGTCTTAGGACCCACAGATAAATCAGGGTGCAGTAAGCACGGGACAACCTCAAGGGGCATGTCCCAAAAGGCAGACACGGAGGCAGCACTAAATGCTGTCCTCGGAGAATACCAGCTACAGGTTAGTATCTTCGCTTTCTCCGAGGACAAGCAGGCTGCTTGTTCTCAGAAGTGGGGTATCCCTAGCATCCAGGCTCACTCAAAACAGTGAACATTGGTCAATTGGGCCTCGCAACGGCGAGGACATAACATAGATTTTAAAAATATCAGTGCTTCCAATATTTCCGTAAGTGTACGTTGTTTATGTTGATGCAGGACAGACTTTTACTTAGAAATCCATTATCAAGTGCACTCTAAGGCATTATTTAGGAGTATACCAAGCACTACTCATGCCTATATGCCTAGTGCCCCCCATGTTAACTCTGCCCCCCCCCCCCCAAAAAAAAAAAAAAATTCAGGTCTGGGTATGCCCCTGGAATGAAATATGCGTTAGCTGTGTTAGCCCACTTTAAAGGTTACTAAATAAAAAGAAAAAAATGGAAAATAAGGCGATACCTTTTTGTTGGAGTAACAATATATTTTTGACTAGCTTTCTGGGGCCAAAATCTATTTCCTTAGGTCACGACAGTATTCCATAACAGCAGTGTAGTGCCCTGAACTAAAGGAGTAACATAGTAACATAGTAGATGACGGCAGAAAAAGACCTGCACGGTCCATCCAGTCTGCCCAACAAGATAACTCATATGCGCTACTTTTTATGTATACCCTACTTTGATTTGTACCTGTGCTCTTCAGGGTACAGACCGTATAAGTCTGCCCAGCACTATCCCCGCCTCCCAACCACCAGCCCCGCCTCCCAACCACTGGCTCTGGCACAGACCGTATAAGTCTGCCCAGCACTATCCCTGCCTCCCAACCACCAGCCCCATAGAGGTGGTTTTGGCTTCTGAAAGGTAGTCACAAAATGTATAAAGTTAGTCCAATAAAAGGTTATCACCTTATTTTCCATCTTTTTTTTGTTAATTTTTTATGTAGTGATTGAAATATGTCAGTTTTTGAATGTAGATCTGTCAACTTTATATTTTGCACAGTGCAGGGGTCATGCATCACTGGTTCTATTTCTTTGGTGTTGCACTTCATGCAGAGTTTGGTTTCTAGGGGATTTAATTTAATTTTTCTGTACATATTTCTGTTTTTAGTTTGTTGGTGAGGGTCTGTGCTCTACATGTATGAGAGAGACCAGGTATTCTGATAACAACAAATGGGCTTGGAAGAAAGACTTATTCTTGGAAAGAGAGGGCGAGGAGGGTTCCCCCACCAGTGTTCCTTGTTTTGGCCAAAGATTTAGAAGAATAATTGAGAGACAATTGTGTTTCTAATTCTCCAAGATTTAAAAAGTCCTCCAAAAAAAATAAAAAGGCTTTTAGGAGCTTCGTTTCTTAACTGGCTTCTCTTATACATGGAATTTTGTGGAATATGACACTTAAAAGGGAAGAAGGGAAGATAGCATATCTTAATGGTAGTCCATATTGATATTTTACCATTAATCCAGGTTATTAGTAGCTAGGTCTCATTGCATAAAATGGGACTCATGCTAAAATATCACAAGTCGGTGGAAAAATAATACGCCCATGTTGATAACTGCACCAATATATGATGTAAGTGCCAATACTCACACGTGGATAGATGAAATTTCAAGCAGGGTGTGCAGACCAAAAGTTTTTGTTGTGTATAGATTCCCATGTTTGTGAGATTTTTTTCTTTCATTCCGATTTTCATTTTGGGGAAAACTTTGCTAACAGTGCATAATATTACTCAATAGTACACACTGTCCAAAATAGCACTATGCCAAGAAAGTGATCATGAATGCTCTATTGTACAACTGTGCGCACAATTTGGATACAATGGAGACAAATCTGTAAGAGGGTACTTTGATTTAAGTGCCTCAATATTGCACGGCGAGATGCTATAATTACAGACGATGGAGATAGTCATGCAAATTCATTGTGGATATCCTGAAAACCTAACTAGCTTAGGTATGTCCTCAGAAATGGGTTTGAGATCTTACTATTATTTAAATATATAATTATATATTCTTTAAAAAAAAAAAAAAAAAAAAGATGATGTGCCTTGACAATTTTTGCACTTTGTCAGTGTGCTGCGAGATGAAAAAAGTTGAAAACCACTGGTTTAGCAAGAAAGGGATTTATTTTAGATTTTGCCTTTTTTAGTAGCTCGAGGTGAGTTACATTCAGGTACACTAGTTAGTTCCCTGTCCCTGAAGGGCTCACAATCTAATTTTGTACCCGAGATTAGTAATGGATCGAAAGTTCTGAGAACCTGATGGATCTGTGCCAGGCTTTAGTTGCAGTTTGATCACTGAATTTTCCACTGAGGGGGTTACATGTCCCTGAGTCAGACTGAAGTTGATTAAATTAAGAATAATCGACAAGAGGACAGGCCAACTATCCTTCAGCAGCGGGGAGGGAGGAAGCTACATCAAAAGGATAGTAAAGTTGATTCATGGACTGCAACTAAGCCAGAGAGAGAGGGATGAAATGCTTAAAAGTGATTTAGCAGGAGGATGGGGCCAGGATGGTGGGAGATTAAGGAATCATATTTACCATAGTGAGCATGTCCAAAAAAATGTGACGCAAACTAGTCTGAGTGAAACTAGGGGAAAGGGAGAAAGACGTGAACTTGAAGCAAAGGGAAGTTATAATTTGGAAAAGATGTCAAGTAGATTAATGGCATTGTCAGACAATCCCTTTCAAAATATAAAAAAAAGGAATGGAAGAACTGGCTCGACTCATGTTTTGTTTTGTTTTTTTAAATAATATTGCTATATCGTTTGTGCTGTTATGGCCATTGTAACGTGTTGAATGTGGGCTTGCCTGCCAAAAGGCATGTGTATACTGACGTTACATTGCATTACAATCAGGCAATTTCTGGTTAATGTTAGGCCTGTTATATAGCTGAAGAGAGTTAATTGAGTAACTTTCGCCAGCCAGTACTAAAAGTTAGTGCTGCCCAGCTAAGGTTTAACCTCACCCCTGGAGCACCCCCAAAGATGTTTTGTTCTGTCAGGCTAAATTTTGTGCAGGCTATGATTTTACTGAATAAAATTTCTTTAGCTGGGGGAAATTTCACACAAGTTTGCATGGCAAACTCCGAGTTAGACAAAACCTTTGAATACTTTTGCAATGCAGAATTAATTTGACCCACAAACATTTTGCAGGGTTTAAAACATACACCTTCCGCAGCAAAACAAGTCACAAGTCTTGCTCACCAACTTGCAGATTCAGCTTCTGTCAGCATTCTCTTAGAACCGAGAGAGTTACCGAATTCTTGCTTCCTTTTATATCTGTGATTTACAGATTTATTTATTGCATTTGTATCCCACATTTTCCCACCTATTTGCAGGCTCAATGTGGCTTACATAATAACCGTGATGGCGATCGCCAATTCTGGTATAGCAGATACAGTGATAATATAAAAGGTTCGTGTAGGATAAACACATCGGGGAATAAGGAGGAAGGGTTGAGTTGTGATCAATTCGAGTTGTAGTTTCGTTGTGTTGAGGGATCGAGGCATTTAAGTTGGGTCATCAGGGTATGCCTTTTTGAATAAGTTTTTATTACATTTGTACCCCACACTTTCCCACACATAGCAGGTTCAATGCGGCTTACATAATAAATAGAATTACAAGTTTTGAATAAGAATATTAAAAGTTGTAGTAAACATAGCATAGTAGGGTTTTAAGGATATGTAAATTGAGTGATTTACGAAAGTTTGGTAGGTCGTGCGTTGTTTTCAAGGTGTTTGGTAGTGCGTTCCATAGTTGCGTGCTTATAAATGAGAAGCTGGATGCATAGGTTGATTTGTATTTAATTCTTTTGCAGCTTGGGAGGTGTAGGTTTAGGTAAGTGCATGTTGATCTTGTGGTGTTTCTGGCTGGAAGGTCAATGAGGTCTGTCATGTATCTCGGGGTCTCACCATAGATGATTTTATGCACTACAGTACAGATTTTGAAGGCAATCCATTCTTGATCGGGAGCTATGTAGTTTTTCACGTAGGAGTTTGGCGCTTTCGTATTTCCAAAAATCAGTCTGGCTGCGGTGTTTTGAGCGGTTTGGAGTTTATGTTTTGTTCTTTACATCCCGCGTAGATTGCATTACAATAGTCTAGGTGACTAAGCACCATTGATTGTACCAAATTGCGGAATATTGCCCACGGGAAGAAAGGTTTTATTCGTTTGAGTTTCCACATTCACTGGAACATTTTCCTTGTTGTATTTTTCGATTGAGTTTCTAGCGTGAGGTTTCGATCGATGGTAACTCCAAGAATTTTTAGGCTGTCAGAAACAGGGAGGGTGTAGTCTGGGGTGTTAATATTGTTGGGTTTGTTGGTATTGTATTGGGATATAAGGATGAGACAGTGTGTTTTCTCTGCGTTTAGTTTCAGTTGGAATGCATCTGCCCATGTGTTCATGATTTGCAGGCTGAGTTTGGTTTCGTTGATGATTTCTATTGGGTCGTGTTTAAAGGGGATTTATATCATGACATCATCTGTGTAAATGTAGGGGTTAAGTCCTTGCTTGGATAGGGATGTGGCTAGTGGGGTCATCATTAGGTTGAATAGGATCGGTGATAGTGGTGATCCTTGAGGTACGCTGCAGTCTGTATTCCATGGTGGTAATATGTTCGATTTTGATTTGACTTGATAAGTTCTGGTGGTTAGGAAGCCCTTGATCCAGCTGAGTACACTTCCACCAATTCCGAAGTAGTCTAAGATGTTTAGTAGTATTTCATGGTTAACCATATTGAACGCGTTTACATGTCGAATTGTAGGAGAAGTAGGCTATTGCCTGCTGCGATTTCTTGTTTGAATTTGGTTAGGAGGGTAATTAGTACTTGTTTCGGTGCTGTGGTTAGAGCGAAATCCAGATTGTGATTGATGTAATATTGAAAATTTGTTTAGGTAGTCGGTAAGTTGTTTGGTTACCATGCTTTCCATCAGTTTGATTACCAGTGGGATAAATGATACCGGCCGGTAGTTGGTGATTTCGTTTGATTTTTTCTTTGTATCTTTCAGTATAGGGGTAAATAGGATATTTCCACTTTCTTTGGGAAAGAGTCCGTGTTGAAGCAGGTAGTTTAGGTGGGATGTGAGATCTATTATGAAGCGTTGGGGAGCGGATTTTATTAAGTAGCTGGAGCAGGTGTCCACTTTACAATGAGTCTTGGCAAATCTGTTGATCGTCTGGGTGACTGTTTCGGGGGTGAGGAGGGCAAAGTTTGTCCAGATTCGGTCCGATGGGTGTTCATCGAGGGTTGAGTCGAGGCATTCAATGAATTCCCCTATGTCAGTAGTGTTCTGTGGTCGTGTGTTGTGTAGGTTTACAAATTTTTCTTTAAAGTATTTAGCAAGTTTGTCCACAGATGGGATGTCTGTGTTGGTTGTGGTGACCGGTGTAGTGTCTAGTAGTTTCATGAGATGGTATAGTTTCTTCGTATTCTTGTAATCGTGTCCTATTTTGGTTTTGTAGTATGACCTTTTGATTTGTCTTGTTGCATATTTGTACTTTCTTTGAGATTGTTTCCATGCGTTTAGTGTGTGTACGTCTTTTAATTTCTTCCATGCTCGTTCGTGTTTTTAGATTTTTCAGTTCTTCGTTGTACCAGGGTAACGAGTTATGCCTGCATGAGATTCTTGTTTTTAATGGTGCTATTTCGTCTAATATACTACTGCATCTTTTATCCCAGTCTAGAAGATAGTATATCGAGTCAGTTTGAGATGTCCATTCATTATCATAGATCTTTTGCCAGAATGTTTCCAAGTCTATTTGGCCTCTTTTTTTTTTTGTTACATTTGTACCCCGCGCTTTCCCACTCATGGCAGGCTCAATGCGGCTTACATGGGGCAATGGAGGGTTAAGTGACTTGCCCAGAGTCACAAGGAGCTGCCTGTGCCTGAAGTGGGGGTGTAGGTTGTGTGATCTTGTATTCGGTTTGTGCCTTTTTTTCACCATTGAAGGGATAGGCTTAGTTGTAATGGTCTGACCATGGTGTGTCTGTCCAGTTAGTATCTAATATTATTAGGTTTTGGTCTGTAGACAGTTTATGCGCAAGGAGGTCAAGTGTGCGCCATTTGACATGTGTTGCTTGCATATCTGGTAATTTAAGGTCCCAGAGTTGGAGGAATTCTTTGCATTCGCGTGCATTGGTGGAGTTTGGGTCTTCTAGATGTAGGTTGATGTCACCTAGTATTAGTATACTGGCGTTTGTTATGCAGGTGTTTGATATGAAGTCCATGAACTGTGATTGGCAGTCATTCCAATTTCCAGGTGGCCTGTAGAATAGTACACAGCTTAGGTGGTCAAGCAAAGTTGTGTGGTGGATTCTGATAGAGGCAATTTCAAGTTGGGGTGTTATGGTCTCGGAGGTGGTTAGGGTGGTGAAGTTGGATCGATGGATTATTGCTAGCCCTCCTCCTCTGTTTTCTTTCCTGGTCCGGTGAGTGATTTTGTAGCCTGGGGGACATAGTTCTAGAATTATGGGGTCATTTTGATCGTGGATCCAAGTTTCATTGATTAATAGCAGATCGAGGTTTTCTGACGTGATCCAGTCTGTTAGTATTTCTACTTTGTTTACTACAGATTTGGCATTAATGTAACTCACTTGTATTTTTTGGAAGGGATCTATTTGTGTTCGGTGTTATGGTGATTTTTGTTCATTGTCAATTCTTTGGTAGTCTGTGTTTGTTCTGACCTTTCTTACCCTTGTGTTGTGTTGTCCGCATGTTGAAGTTCTTTCTTTGTTTTGGGTGTTGTTAGTTTGGTAGGGTGTGGTGTATTTGGTCACTCTGTTATGGGTGTGAATTGTGGGTATGATGTTAAGTTCTGCGAGTGGGGTGGATAGTGTGTAATGGATCAGGGATATGGAGTAGTTAGGAGTAGTGTGATGGTGTTCATTGTGGTGAGTGTTCCCTTTGGATGCTGGTAGGTATGTTTTGTGGGTGTGTGGGCAGGGTTGGTTTTTTGTGGTGGGATCTTAGATTCGGTATTGTGTGTTTTGTGTTTTGCGGCTGGTCTCAAGTCTTATGGAGTCAGTGGTGGTTTTGAGTCCTTTGTAGTACTGAGGGTCCATGGGTCCGATAGTCTGTGGCTTTACACGGCAGGTTCTCTAGGTCGCAGGGCTCATGGGTCGTGGTTGATCTTAGTTGACTATTCTTTTGCTCACTTTGCCGGGTTCGCTGCCTCAGGGGTTGGACGGACGCACGCCATGTGTCTCGCTGGTGTGCGGCCTTCTCGGAACTTCACTGCCAGGGCGTGTGGGTGAGCCAAGGACAGATTAGAGGGATCGCTGTCTTCACTCTGGGCGTAGGCTGTTGCTTGCCCTTGTATGCCGCTCTGGTTCCGGGTGATTGGACGGTGAGGTAGGGTTTGGTGGGAGCACTGGATGCCTGTGTCCTGATCGCCGCTGCGGGTCCGGGTGAGCGGCCGACCCGACGGGGGATGCCTTTGCTCCGTCGCTGCCTGCTGTCCTCTGATCACTTTTGTCACGACTCAGATAATTACCATAGATACTTATATGTAGGTTGCAAAATTTATGACCAATTTAAAAGACAAAAGATGGAGAGGAAACCTATATGCGAGTTTATCCACAGGTCCAGTATTTCCCTTCTCCTCCCTATCCCCCTCAGGATCCAACATCTGTACCCCCCCTCTCCACCTGGTCCTGCGAACATCACTTTCTCCCCGTCCCCCATACCTTTCAGTACTCCAAAGGTGTTGTATGCTGGCACAAGGCCTTCCTGTACAGACCTACGCTGCCACATTCTGCCCTCTCCCTGACAGGAAATGCATCATGGGAGTTCTTTGGAAAGAGATCACACTCTTTTGGAAAGAGGACATGCTGTTTCGGAAGCACCCATGATTAGTGATGTATGGAGGACTGAATGGGCCCCAGTGGAAAAATTATCATCTCTCCCAAGATAAGAGGACCAGAGGGAGGCAGGGAGGAGGAATCCCTTCAGAGCTCTCTAGTGTACAAACCCTGCAAAAAGCAAAAAGTTTCAGCCCCATATAGAAAACCTGTCACAGAAATAGAAGCGGAAACTGAAATACAAGATATCAAAGATGCACATTTTCCAAAGCTGACATATACTCCTGTTGGAATTCTACACGACTGTGGAGAGCAGAATTCAACATTTTTGCATAGAATCTGTGCTCTGCGGGGAAATTGATTGGCTGGCTGGCTCCCCCCATGCCTCCTGGCTAGCTGGCCCCCCCTGTAGCTTCGGTAGGCCCTCAACAGGCCTACCTGAGTATAATGCCCTGGTGTTCTAGTGGCCTCTTCAGGAGCAGAAAAGAACCCTACTCTTTCCTGCCTGCTACTGTCACTTCTTCAAAATGGCCACCAAGACTTCAAGCAGTAATCTCGTGCGACTACCGCAGGAAGTCTCAGCAGTCATTTTGAAAAAATGGCGGCACCGGCCCAGAGCAGCAGCGGGCAGGAAAGAGTGGGGGTTCTTTCCTCCATGAAGAGGTACCCTCCCACTCCTACTTCATGGGTGAGTGCAGGGGCAGGTGAAAAAAAATATATGGAGGGTGTGTGAAGGGAGGGAAGGGGATGGGGCTATAAAAAGGGGGATGCTACGTGTTGGTGCAGGAAGAAAAGGGGAGCTGTAAATAAGGTGGATGCCAGAGCTGCCAAGGGGTCCCAATTTTTGAGAGGCAGATTTTAGTATACCCCCCCAGCCCCACCCACTTTGCATTGGCTCCACCCACCCTACATGGCTCCGCCCCCTGGCACACCTCAAACCCACGACCATTTCAGAAAATATTTTATTTAATAGCCTAATGCACTTTTCAATTAGCTTTCAGAGGTCAACAACTCCTGCCTCAGGTCAGTATAATGCTGTTATGGCATCCTCTCCTGACCTGATGAAGGAAGTATTGGTCTCTGAAAGCTAATCAAAAATGCTTTAAAATCAGTGAAGGTATCACCTTATTTTCTATTTTGTGTTTTATTTGCATTTATTAAACTTGATTAACACAGCTACCACATTACTTTATCCTAAATTAAAAATAAAATTATTTTCTTTACCTTTGTTGTCTGGCCATTTACTTTTTCTAATTGTGTTGGTCCCAGTCTCTTGATTCTGCTTTCCTTTGTCTTCTCTTAACTCTCTTGCTAGGGTTTCCTGTCCATCTGTCATTTTTCTCTCCTTTTTCTTTGTTTTCTTCAATATTTTTCTGCCTCTCTCTCTGTCCAGATTTAATTCTTACTATACATTCTTTAATTTGCTTCTTTTTACTTCATCTACCTATGGCTTTTCATCTTTTCCTCACTCTTGCTCTCCCCATGCCCCTTCCTCTTATTTTCCAGTCTTTCACTACTCTGTCATCTCCCCCTTTCCATCAAGCAGCTCCCCCCTTTCTCTCCCCCATCCTTCCAGTGTCTCCCCTCTTTCTTTCTGCATCCTTCCATCCAGCGTCTTCCCTCTTTCTCTCCCCATCCTTCCACCCATCTACCCTCTCTTCTGATCCTTCCATCTAGTGTCTCTCTCTCCCCCCTCCTTCTATCCAGTGTCTCACTATCTCTCTACCCTTTTCTGTTCCGTATCCCCTCTCTCTCCACATCCTTCCAGTCTCTCCCCTTTCTCTCTGCATCCTTTCATCCATCTCCCCTTTCTCTCACTATTCTTCTATCCAGCGTCTTCCCTCTTTCTTTCCCTATCCTTCCATCCAGCGCCTTCCCTCTTTCTTTCCCTATCCTTCCATCTTTCTTTCCCTATCCTTCCATCCAGCGTCTTCCCTCTCTTTCCCTATCCTTCCATCCAGCGTCTTTCTCTCCCCATCTTTCCATCCAGCGTCTTTCCCTCCCCATCCTACCATCCGTCTTCCCTCTTTTTCTCCCCTCTTTCTCTCATCCTTACATCCGTCTACCCCCTCTCCCGATCCTTCCATCCAGTGTCTCTATCCCCTTCTTTCCATCCAGTGTCTCTCTCTATACCCTTTTCCATTCATCACGTCCCCCCTATCTCTCCCCATCCTTCAATGTCTCTCCTGTTTCTCTCCCTACCCTTCCTTCCAGCATCTTCCCTCTTTCTGATCTCAGTCAGGATCCCCCCCCTTTCTCTCCATCCTTATCTCCAGCAGTTTCTCTCTTTCTCCAGCCCTTCTCCATGTCCCCTCCTTCTCTCCCCATCTCTCCATTCTACCCATTCTACCTCCTGCCTCCCCTTTCCACCCGATATTCGTTTCCTGGCCACTGCTGCTTCTCCTGTTGAGCAGCAGGGGCCGCGACAAAAAAAAAAAAAAAAAAGAGCTAACAAAAAAATTTAAAAAGCAAGCAGCCTTCAGGCATGGGCTGTCGGCTCTGCCGCGCCTATCTCTTTCCCCGGAACGGAGCAGGAAGTCGATGTCAACTTCCTGCTCCAGGGGCAGAGAGGAGTGGCAGAGCTGACAGCACATGCCTGAAGGCTGTTGCGGCCCCACGCTTGCTTTTTTTTATTATTGGTCCTGACTGTTGCTGCTCAACAGGAGAAGCAGCAGTGGCCAGGAAATGAATACCGGGTGGAAGGGGGAGCTACTGCCGCAGTGTCTCATCAGGAGACTTTTCCACTTTGGCAAGAGTGCGGGAGATGACCCGCCAAAGCGGGAGTCTCCGGCTGAATGTGGGAGACTTACGTGTGGGTGCAGGCAGGCAAGGAGGGAGGGGCTGTAAAAAAGATGGATTCTATGTGTGGGTGCAGGGGAGAGGTTGTACAAAAAGGTGGATGATATGTGTGGGTGCAGGGAGGGGGCTGGAAAAAAGTGGATGCTATGGAAGCTTAGAAAATATAGATGTATTTGTGGTACAGGAAGGGGGTTGTAATATCGGTTAAATTATGACAAACTTGTAAAATTTGCAAATTTTGTGCACAGAATCTTGAATTTTTTTGCCCAGAATTTATATATATATATATATTTTTTTTTTTTTAACACAGAATTTCAGCAGGAGTATTACAATTAATAAATCCAGAAAACAATACTTTTTTCTGCCTCTTTTCTACTTTTCTGTTTTTTCCCCTTAAATCTCTTTTCAGGGTCTTCTGATCTTTTAGCATTTCTTCTCTCTTTATTCCCATTATACATCTTTCCTCTGCATCCCTATCCCAACATCTACCCTCTTTGTCCCTGTCCTTCCCCACCCAACCCTTTTTTAGCACCTGCCCTCTCAGTGTCTTCTTTGTGTCCCGGTCTCTATGATCTCTTCATACCCAACATTTCTTCTGTGTTCCTTTCTCTTTGCTTATCCAGCTTGTTATCTTTCTCTTCCCCTCCTTCCACACCCATCACCCCAGGCCCAGCATCTCTCTCCTCCCCCCTGCCCCCACAGCCCAACATCATACTCTCCCCTCCTTTAGTCCAGTGTATCTCCTTTTCATAATCTAGTCTCTCTTTTCCCGCCACTTACCCTAACATCCAGCATCTCTCCCCCTCCTTTCTAGTTTCTCTGCACCCCCACAACTCAGCCCAGTGGGTCCAGCGTCATAGCTCACCTTTTCTTCCCCAGGTCTCTCTCTCTCTCTCCCCCTTCTGCCTTGATTCCATCCCCTCCCACCCACAGGTCCCAGTATCTATCCCCCTCTCTTCCACCACCATGCAGGTCCTGGTATCCCTCTCTTCCTTTGTCCTGGCATCTAACCCCCCCCCCCCCCCATAGCCCTTGAAACCTGTGGTGGGCAGCAGACAAAGGCTGCGTGGTAGACAGATTGCCTCCACCTAGTGCTGCCAGGGTCTTTCCTCAGGAAGTGACAGAGAGGAAGAATGAGGCAATGGATAGGCCCTAGTGGTGCTGGCAGGAGGCAGCATGTTTACCTCACTTTTTCTGCTGGTCACCCCACTCTTGGTTTTGAGGGTTGCAGGGGGGACAGCAGACCTGTCGGGGGAGAGGGAGGGGAGTGGTGAGCAACAGCAAGCAGCCCCTACCATGGGGCGGCCCTGGGCATTTTGCCAGGCTCATCAATGGTATCAAGGCCCTGCCCATGATGCATTTCCTGTTGGGGAGAGGGCGGAATGTGGCAGTGTGCTTTAGTGTGGGGCCTGTACAGTATGGCTATCCAGCATTTTATTTTTCTAAACACTATACATGCCCTCTTATATATTTCCTCTGCAACTTGTTACTGCTTTAAAAATGTAATGAATTATCCATATTTGAAGAGATATCACAGTGAGAGAAATTAAAGAGAATATCAGAGACAGATATTAATTCGGGGGGGAGGAACTTACCAAGGAGTGTGGCAGCTGCATCTACACCTCCATTATATACTTTCCGGTTATCTTTAATGGGATAAATCTCATTCCATAGAATTTGTACATAGTACAGCATCAGGTAATAACCAGCAGAGTTAAAGATCCACCAAAGTGACCACAGTCGTAACTGAGGTAGCTTTATCATATTCTGCAGTTCTTTCAACATGAGAACCAAGAAAGAATCCTTCCAATTAGTCATCACTGACAGTTTATTCAGTCTGGATGCTGGCTTCATTCTAGGTTTTGAATTCATTTTCTCCGTCTCCAATGGGGTTAGTCCAGGTCCTGAGGGCATGGAGTTCCTGTTAAAGAAAAGACTGCGCTTGGGCCAACGCAGGAAGAATGAAAGAATCAAACCCAGAGAGACAAACCCAAGGGAGATGTAATTCAGAGTCATAAAGGAAATGCCTGCCACAGTGATACAAAGCTGTCCTACGACCGAACTGGTGAAAACACCCATCAGCACTGAGAATCGAGAGTAACCTGCAACCCGCTGGTAATGGGAGGGAGTAACAAGTGAGAAAATGTATGAAGAATAGGCCACACGGGCTGCCATGGTGATACCATAGAAGAATTCCATAAACTGCATGGCAAGGATATTTGTCCCAAATATAAGCAGCAACCAGATGGATACATGACTGAGGCTCTGAAGCAACAATACCGGTGTGTAGCGCAGAAAGTCTGTCAGCAGGAAGATGGGAACTAGGACTGCCAAGTACGAGTAAGATAAAACAGGTGTGATCTCATTGGTTACCTTAAATAAAAAAACAAAAGAAAAAGTAATAAGTACAGAAATAGCATAAATACTATCACCGTAATTTTATAACTGGGTGCCTAGACATAGGCATACACAGCATGTTATGCCAAGGCAACAAATAGCCTCCATGAAAGCTCCTGCAAAAGGTTACACATGTTCCAAAGGTAGGTGTAACTTGTGTGTCTAAGTGCTGGTAAAAATCATCATATATATGCATATTTTATAAAATATGTACTGATTCCACCCCTAGGAATGTCTATGTGCATATTGCATAAAAGGAGATACTGTTTTCTGAGCACCTTCTTTTATGCATGTATACAGTGCAGCAACTTTATCAAGTGCTTAGCTGAGCTGGTAAAATGCTGTTCTATATGCTCATGTTAAAATTACCTACTGTCAGGGTAACTCTATTAAGTGGATACTAACATTTACGTTCCAATTATGCATGTAGATGATTATAAGGACACACACGTAAATATCAAAATTCTGCCTAAGCCTTAATCTGCGCTGTGTGCGTCTGGTAGCGCTATACAAATGCTAATAATAATAATATATACGTATATCTTACAGGTAGGTATACGTATAAGGCCAGTGTTCTTCCCCTTGCCAGTCAGGTTTTCAGGATATCCACAATAAATATGCATGAAAGAGATTTGCATATAACATAGAGTGTATGCAAATCAAGTTCATGCATATTCATTGTGGATATCCTGAAACCTGACTGACAAGGGGTACTCCAGGACTAGACTTGGGAAACACTGGCATAGGTGGAGTCTGATTGAAGCATGTATCTCTTGCATTTAGGCACAAGATCTTACACCAGTTCTATGGCTGATGTAAATGCTTATACCTAAATATTTCACCCATTACTCTAATATTTTTTTTTAAATAAGAAAGTTGGTATCTATATATAGGTGCATTGTTATAGAAGTATCCCTTTTATACCTTAAAAGCTTTTAGAAGTGTAACCGTATTAGCCTGGTGTATCAAAATTGACTGAGACAGGTGACACTTTATAGACTAATTTATTGAGGTATGAGCTTTTGAGGAATAGAATCTACTATGTCCTCTATATGCCTTAACTGAAAATGGAGTTTTTTCAAACCATACACAGGCCTGCTGATTTTGGCACACAGTAGTCAGAGTCAACGCATGCAACTAGGTGACGCAAGCACTTAAGCCAGCAGGTTTGAAAAACTGGAGGTTGTAGGATTAGCAGACACATGGCCAGAAAGAGGCCCAGATGCCTGTGGCATCAGGCAGCAAACAGACAGCTTACGTGGCATGGGTATAAGTCAGAGTCCCACCCTGCAGACACTGAATATGTGAAACATAACAACAGAGTCCCACCCTGCAGACACTGAATATGTGAAACATAACAACAAAGACCAGCTTCACAATTCTGACACACATGCACCCTAGTGGCCATTTTAGGGAGTAACCAGTGTTGCCAGGTGGGCGGTTTTCCCGCCCAATTGGGCGGTTTTCCGCGACCCGCAGCGGGAAATTTTTGCCCGCGGCGGGTTGCGGTTTCTTGGGCTTGTTTTGGGGTCTTTCGGCGGGTTTTTTTGCGGTTTTTTGGGCCGCGGGGGCGGGGCTAGTGGCGTTTTGGGCGGGGTTAGTGACGTTCTGGGCGGGGTCGATGACGGGGAGGCGGTGACGGAAGAGGCGGGGCAGATGATGGCAGGGGCGGGGTTGATGGCAGGGGTGGGGTGTCAGGGGCGGGGTTTGACTTTGGGCGGGTTTTGGGCTGGTTTTGGGCTCGTTTGGGTGGGAAAAAAATTTTCCACCTGGCAACCCTGGGAGTAACCAAAAATTCTGCATGTTAAGGACCCAAAGTTGGTATGCTTTACACACTGGGGCTTTGCTACACTAAAGACTCATCTTACTTGTATTCCATCCTGAAGCTTCAGCCACCATTGCTACCTCTAGGTCCTATAACTCAACAGCAACTTTAGGAAAACTAAAGACAGGCCAGAGGCCTGTGGTAATACAGTACCCTACAGATGGTCTGTGGTATGCAAAGGTTTCCTACAACACCACACAGACCATAATTCAGAAAAACAGGCATTTGAATCAAGCATGACATCTGGTATTAAGTGGTTCACATGATTTGCCCAAACTTTTTTCCAGGTGCACTGGACAATGCATCACGGTGTACTTACCAGTACTTAACACTGTCTTAAGCAAGATATAGTGCTAGTTAAAGCAGCAAAACCCAGGAATAATTAATCTCAGCCACTGAGTTTGCTCTATCATGACTGTAGTGAAGTTGCACTATAGTCACCTAGCCCAAGGGCTGCAACAATGCAAGGCAGCAGAGAAACTAAAAATAGCATCGGAAAACCCACTGACCTTCATACTCCTGGGGATCCAAATCTCTCTAAAATGCAAGAAAACTTGCCCAAACAACAGATCAGCTTTTAGGAAAGTGGAGTTGGCTTAAGTAGTCAGGGTAGATAGCAAGTACACAATTAAAAGCAGTTTAATAGAGCAGGCACATAAATGCCCTCACTCTTCCTTTTCTCTTTGTATCCATGTCAAATGCGCTTGATATGTTGAACTGTAGAAGCAGGATCTTCTTGCCCTTGCTGATTTCACTTTTAAGTTGGCCTGTAAGGTTGTAAATACAGTTTAGGTGCTGAACTGAGGTCTGAATCCTGATTGGGAGTACGGAGAAGTTGTTGAGGTTGTCCATTAGCTGACTGGCGACCAGGCCTTCCATTACCTTGGTCATGAGTGGGATGGAGGCCACTGGTCTGTAGTTTGAGACTGCTTTTGCTCTTTTGCATAGTCTTTGGGATTGGTGTCAGTACTATTCTACCTCTCTCCATTTGGAATAGGCTGTTAGTTAGCATGAATGATATGTGGGAATAAATCTGAGTTGTAAAGTGTGCTGGGGCAGGCATCTAACATGCAGTAGGCTCTGGAGAGCTTCTTCACACAGTGGGCAACTGCTTCAAGTGTGGGTGGAAAGCGAATGATACATACCTGTAGCAGGTGTTCTCCGAGGACAGCAGGCTGATTGTTCTCACGACAGCCCCCACCAACCGGAACAAAACTTTGCGGGCGGTCCCGCACGCAGGGCACGCCTACCGCGCATGTGCGGCCGTCTTCCCGCCCATGCGCGACCGTTCCCGCACAGTTGAATGACAAGCAAAGGAATGAGTAAAACGCAACTCCAAAGGGGAGGAGGGAGGGTAGGTGAGAACAATCAGCCTGCTGTCCTCGGAGAACACCTGCTACAGGTATGTATCATTCGCTTTCTCCGAGGACAAGCAGGCTGCTTGTTCTCACGACTGGGGTATCCCTAGCTCTCAGGCTCACTCAAAACAAGAACCCAGCTCAATTGAACCTCGCAACCGCGAGGGCATAACAGAAATTGACCTACGAAGAACAACTAACTGAGAGTGCAGCCTGAACTGAATAAAATTGGGTCCTGGAGGGTGGAGTTGGATTCAAACCCCAAACAGATTCTGCAGCACCGACTGCCCGAACCGACTGTCGCATCGGGTATCCTGCTGAAGGCAGTAATGTGATGTGAATGTGTGGACAGATGACCACATCGCAGCCTTGCAAATCTTTTCAATAGTGGCTGACTTCAAGTGGGCCACTGACGCTGCCATGGCTCTAACACTATGAGCCGTGACATGACCCTCAAGAGTCAGCCCAGCCTGGGCGTAAGTGAAGGAAATGCAATCTGCTAGCCAATTGGAGATGGTGCGTTTCCCGACAGCGACCCCTTTCCTATTGGGGTCGAAAGAAATAAATAATTGGGCGGTCTGTGGGGCTGTGTCCACTCCAGATAGAAGGCCAACGCTCGCTTGCAGTCCAATGTGTGCAACTGACGTTCAGCAGGGCGGGTATGTGGTCTGGGAAAGAATGTTGGCAAGACAATTGACTGGTTAAGATGGAACTCCGACACCACCTTTGGCAGAAACTTGGGGTGAGTGCAGAGTACTACCCTGTTATGATGAAATTTGGTATAAGGAGCATGAGCTACCAGGGCTTGAAGCTCACTGACTCTACGAGCTGAAGTAACTGCCACCAAGAAAATAACCTTCCAGGTCAAGTACTTCAGATGGCATGAATTCAGTGGCTCAAAAGGAGGTTTCATCAGCTGGGTGAGGACAACGTTGAGATCCCATGACACTGCAGGAGGTTGACAGGGGGCCTTGACAAAAGCAAGCCTCTCATGAATCGAACAACTAAAGGCTCTCCAGAGATGGCTTTACCCTCTACACGATGATGGTAAGCACTAATCGCACTAAGGTGATTCCTTACTGAGTTGGTCTTGAGACCAGACTCTGATAAGTGCAGAAGGCATTCAAGCAGGTTCTGTGCAGGACAAGAACGAGGTTCTAAGGCCTTGCTCTCACACCAGATGACAAACCTCCTCCACTTGAAAAAATAACTCTTTTTAGTGGAATCCTTTCTAGAGGCAAGCAGGACACGGGAGACACCCTCAGACAGACCCAACGAAGCAAAGTCTACGCCCTCAACATCCAGGCCGTGAGAGCCAGAGACTGAAGGTTGGGGTGCAGAAGCGCTCCGTCGTTCTGCGAAATGAAAGTCGGAAAACACTCCAATCTCCACGGTTCTTCGGAGGACAACTCCAGAAGTAGAGGGAACCAGATCTGACAGGGCCAAAAAGGCACTATCAGAATCATGGTGCCGTGGTCTTGCTTGAGCTTCAGCAAGGTCTTCCCCACCAAAGGTATGGGAGGATAAGCATACAGAAGGCCGGTCCCGCAATGGAGGAGAAAGGCATCCGACGCCAGTCTGCCGTGTGCCTGTAGTCTGGAACAGAACAGAGGCAGCTTGTGGTTGGTCTGAGAGGCGAAAAGGTCCACCGAGGGAGTGCCCCACTCTCGGAAGATCTTGTGTACCACTCTGGAATGGAGCGACCACTCGTGCGGTTGCATGACTCTGCTCAGTCTGTCGGCCAGACTGTTGTTTATGCCTGCCAGGTATGTGGCTTGGAGAAGCATGCCGAACTGGCAAGCCCAACGCCACATTCCGACGGCTTCCTGACACAGGGGGCGAGATCTGGTGCCCCCCTGCTTGTTGATGTAATACATTGCAACCTGGTTGTCTGTCCGAATTTGAATGATTTGGTAGGACAGCCGATCTCTGAAGGCCTTCAGCGCGTTCCAGACCGCTCGGAGCTCCAGGAGGTTGATCTGAAGATCTTGTTCCTGGAGGGACCACAGACCTTGTGTGTGGAGTCCATTGACATGAGCTCCCCACCCCAGGCGAGATGCATCCGTCGTCAGCACTTTCGTGGGCTGCGGAATTTGGAATGGACGTCCCAGGGTCAAATTGGTCCGAATGGTCCACCAGTGCAGCGAATTGCGGCAACTGAGGGACAGACGGTTGACATCTTCTAGATTCCCGGTAGCTTGACACCACTGGGAAGCTAGGGTCCATTGAGCAGGTCTCAAGTGAAGGTGAGCCATGGGAGTCACATGAACCGTGGAGGCCATATGACCCAGGAGTCTCAACATCTGCCGAGCTGTGACCTGCTGAGACGCTCTGGTCTGAGAGGCAAGGGACAGAAGGTTCTGCGCCCTTGCTTCGGGAAGAAAGGCCTGAGCCGTCTGAGAATTCAGCAGCGCTCCTATGAATTCCAGAGATTGGACTGGCTGGAGATGGGACTTCGGGTAATTTATCACAAACCCCTGCAGCTCCAGAAGGTGGATAGTGCACTGCATGGACCGAAGAGCTCCTGCCTCTGAGGTGCTCTTGACCAGCCAATCATCGAGATACGGGAACACGTGCACTCCCAGCTTGCGTAGATATGCCGCAACCACCACGCGACTTCGTGAACACCCGTGGTGCAGAGGCGAGCCCAAAGGGCAGCACACAATACTGAAAGTGCCGTGTCCCCAGACAGAATCGGAGATATTGTCTGTGAGCTGGCAGTATCGGGATGTGAGTGTAAGCGTCCTTTAAATCCAGGGAACATAGCCAATCGTCTTTCTGAATCATTGGTAGAAGGGTGCCCAAGGAAAGCATCCTGAACTTCTCTTTGACCAGGTATTTGTTCAGGCCTCTCAGGTCTAGGATGGGGCGCATCTCCCCTGTTTTCTTTTCCACAAGGAAGTACCTGGAATAGAATCATAGTAACATAGTAACATAGTAGATGATGGCAGAAAAAGACCTGCATGGTCCATCCCAGTCTGCCAACGAAAAACCTATAAGTGTATACCTTACCTTGAATTTGTACCTGTCCTTTTCAGGGCACAGACCATATAAGTCTGCCCAGCAGTATTTCCCGCCTCCCAACCACCAGTCCCGCCTCCCATCACCGGCTCTGGTACAGACCGTATAAGTCTGCCCTCCCCTATCCTCGCCTCCCAACCACCACCCCATCTTTCCCCCAACTGCTCCGCCACCCAATTTCAGCTAAGCTTCTGAGGATCCATTCCTTCTGCACAGGATTTCTCTATGCATATCCCATGCATGTTTGAACTCCGTTACCGTTTTCATCTCCACCACCTCCCGCGGGAGGGCATTCCAAGCGTCCACCACCCTCTCCTGAGTCTGCCCCCCTTCAATCTCATTTCATGTCCTCTCGTTCTACCGCCTTCCCATCTCCGGAAAAGATTCGTTTGCGGATTAATACCTTTCAAATATTTGAACGTCTGTATCATATCACCCCTGTTTCTCCTTTCCTCCAGGGTGTACATGTTCAGGTCAGCAAGCCTCTCTTCATACGTCTTGGAACGTAAATCCCATACCATCCTCGTAGCTTTTCTTTGCACCGCTTCCATTTTTTTAACATCCTTCGCAAGATGCGGCCTCCAAAACTGAACACAATACTCCAGGTGGGGCCTCACCAACGTCTTATACAGGGGCATTAAAACCTCCTTTCTTCTGCTGGTCACTCCTCTCTCTATACAGCCTAGCAATCTTCTAGCTACTGCCACCGCCTTGTTGCACTGTTTTGTCGCCTTCAGGTCCTCAGATACTATCACCCCAAGATCCCTCTCTCCGTCTGTGCCTATCAGACTCTCCCCGCCTAACACATACGTCTCCCTTGGATTTCTACTCCCCAAGTTCATCACTTTGCATTTCTTTGTATTGAATTTTAATTGCCAAACGTTAGACCATTCTTCTAGCTTCTTCAGATCTTTTTTCATGTTTTCCACACCCTCCGGGGGTGTCCACTCTGTTGGAAATCTTGGTGTCATCGGCAAAAAGGCAAACCTTACCTTGTAACCCCTCGGCAATGTCGCTCACAAATATATTGAACAGAATCGGCCCCAGCACCGATCCCTGAGGCACTCCACTACTCACCTTTCCCTCCTCCGAGCGAACTCCATTCACCACCACCCTCTGGCGTCTGTCCGTCAACCAGTTCCTAATCCAGTTCACCACTTCGGGTCCTATCTTCAGGCCGTCTAGTTTATTTAAGAGCCTCCTGTGGGGAACCGTGTCAAAAGCCTTGCTGAAATCTAAGTAGATGACGTCCACAGCACGTCCTTGATTCAATTCTCCCGTCACCCAGTCAAAGAATTCAATGAGATTCGTTTGGCACGATTTCCCTTTGGTGAAACCATGTTGTCTCGGATCTTGCAACTTATTGGCTTCCAGGAAATTCACTATCCTTTCCTTCAGCATGGCTTCCATTACTTTTCCAATAACCGAAGTGAGGCTTACCGGCCTGTAGTTTCCAGCTTCTTCCCTATCCCCACTTTTGTGAAGAGGGACCACCTCCGCCGTTCTCCAATCCCTCGGAACCTCTCCCGTCTCCAAGGATTTATTAAACAAGTCTTTAAGAGGACCCGCCAGAACCTCTCTGAGCTCCCTCAGTATTCTGGGGTGGATCCCGTCCGGCCCCATGGCTTTGTCCACCTTCAGCTTTCCAAGCTGTTGATACACACTCTCTTCCGTGAACGGCGCTCTATCCACCTCATTCTCAGGTGTACTTTTGCTAGTCCCTCTCGGTCCTTCCCCAGGGTTTTCTTCAGTGAAAACAGAACAAAAGTATCTATTTAGCAAATTGGCTTGTTCTTCATCATTTTCTACATAGCGTTTTGTTGTATCTTTTAGTCTCACAATTCCCTTTATAGTCTTTCTCCTTTCACTAATATACCTGAAGAAGTTTTTGTCTCCCCTCCTTACATTTCTAGCCATTTGTTCTTCCGCTTGCGCCTTCGCCAGATGTACCTCTCTCTTGGCTTCTTTCAGTTTCATCCGGTATTCCTCCCCGTGTTCCTCCTCTTGAGATTTTCTATATTTTTGGAATGCTAACTCTTTAATCTTTATTTTCTCAGCCACTTGCTTTGAGAACCATATCGGTTTCCTTTTTCTCTTGCTTTTATTTACTCTCCTTACATAGTCTGTGGCCCTGTTTATTATTTCCTTTAGCCTGGACCACTGTCCTTCCACTTCTCGTATGTCCTCCCAGCCCATCAGCTCCTTCCTCAGGTATTCTCCCATTTTGTTAAAGTCAGCTCGCTTGAAATCGAGGACTTTGAGTTTAGAGTGGCTGCCGTCCACATGAGCCGTTACATCAAAACAAACCGTTTGATAGTCACTGTTTCCCAGGTGCGCAGCCACTCGGACATTTGACACACTATCCCCATTCGTGGGCACCAGATCCAACATGGCTCCCTCCCTCGTGGGTTCGTTTACCATTTGTCTGAGCAGAGCACTTTGGAAAGCATCCACAATCTCTCTACTTCTTTCCGATTTTGCAGACGGAACCTTCCAATCTACATCCGGCAGATTAAAATCTCCCAACAACAGCACCTCTCTTTTCTTCCCCAACTTTTGAATATCAGCGATCAGATCTTTATCTAGTTCTTCCAATTGTGTCGGGGGTCTATAGACAACACCCACGTGGACCAATGTTCTATCCTCTCTTTTTAAGGTGATCCATATCGCTTCTTCCTTTCCCCAGTTCCCTGTCATTTCAGTCGCTGGGATATCATTTCTCACATACAAAGCTACTCCTCCACCTATACGTCCCTCTCTATCCTTCCTAAAAAGATTATAGCCTGGTATGTTTACATCCCATTCATGGGAACCATTGAGCCATGTCTCTGTGACTGCAACTATGTCCAAGTCAGACTCCAAAATCAGGGCTTGAAGGTCAGGAATTTTATTGCTTAGACTGCGAGCATTTGTGGTCATCGCTTTCCATGTACATTTCCTAGTATGTGTTTTGGTTTTAGTGATTTGTGAGGATGTTTTCTCTTTGGGTACCTTCTCATATTTTTGTTCCCCCTTCCTTGCTTTTTCTTCTTTTTCCGCTTCAGTTTTATTTTCAGGAACATCACAGTGCTGTAGTGGAGCAAAAGAATTTTGTAGTGGCAACACTTGTGCGGGTGGATGCTTCTGTGTCACATGATGAAGTCTGCCCGAGCGTACTGTGAACCATCTGTTCTTATGTGGTTTTATTCTCTGAGGCAGTGGTGAGAAGTTATGATTCTGCACAGTCCTATAAGTTGCTTTAATTGCATCTAATTCTTGCATTACTTTACAGAGCTCTTGTTTTAAAGTAGATAGCTGAAGACAGATAGGACAAGCTTTAAGTCTCCAGATGATTGGCCTTGAAAGTAAAGCATCACAATTATTGCAGAGAATAAAAGTCATCCTGATTGGTTGAAATGGGTATGAACAGGTGTACTATGTTGGAGTAATAGCCTGCAAGACTGCCTGTGTATGATTGGGTAAAGTTAATGAGGACTGGTTTGTCTATAAATGAGTGGCAAACCCTGGGGTGGGTGGGTTGTGGGGTGGGAGGGTGGCACGGGCTCGACCGCCTTGGCACTGAGAAGGGCGGAGAGTTCCTCTGCAAGTACCTGCCTGTGATGGGAGCTGAAGGACTGGGCTCCCGGTGGGCAATTTGGTGGAGTGGAGGCCAAATTCAGGGTGTACCCGTACCGCACTATTTGGAGAACCCACTGGTCGGAGGTTATCAGAGGCCACCTTTGGTGAAAAACTTTCATCCTCCCTCCGACCGGCAGGCCGTCCGGCACGGACACTTTGATGGCGGCTATGTTCCCATGGATCCAGTCAAAAGCCCGTCCCCGGCTTTTGCTGTGGAGGCGCAGGGGGCTGCTTAGGCGCACGCTGTTGACGTGAACGAGCGCGCTGGGAATGTCCCTGTGCCTGAGGAGGCCTTCGGGCCGGCTGGGTGTACCTACGCTTGTTGTAGGCGTAGGGCGCAGCCTGCCGGGCCCAGGAAAAACGTCCACCTGCAGAGGTGGATGCTGAAGGCACCCGGTGGGAGAGCTTGTCGAGAGCGGTTTCCCGCTGGTGTAGCTGGTCCACCAACTGCTCCACCTTCTCGCCGAAGATGTTATCCCCCCGGCAAGGGACATCCGCCAGTCGTTGCTGGGTGCGGTTGTCCAGGTCAGAGGCACGCAGCCAGGAGAGTCTGCGCATCACTATACCTTGGGATGCCACATCACAGATACCCCTGGACAGGAACTTTCTGCACGCCTTCAGCTGCCTGACCACCTCCTGAAAAGGCCTGGACTGCTCCGGGGGGAGCTTGTCGACAAGGTCTGCCAGTTGCCTCACATTGTTCCGCATGTGAATGCTCATGTAGAGCTGGTATGATTGGATGCGGGTCACGAGCATGGAAGATTGGTAGGCCTTCCTCCCAAACGAGTCCAGAGTGCGAGACTCCTGCCCAGGGGGCGCCGAAGCGGTATCCCTCGAACTCCGTGCCCTCTTGAGAGCAGAGTCCACGACCGCCGAGTCATGAGGCAATTGAGGCCGCATCAACTCTGGGTCAGAGTAGATTCTGTATTGGGACTCCGCTTTCCTGGGGATGGTGGGGTTAGATAATGGCTTCAGCCAGTTCCGAAGCAGTGTCTCTGAGGACATTGTGCAACGGCACCGGGGAAGACTATCTAGGTGGTGATGGATAGTCGAGGACCTCGAGCATCTCAGCCCTCGGCTCATCCACAGAGACCACGGGAAAGGGAATGTAAATAGACATGTCCCTGATGAAGGAGGCAAAGGAGAGGCTCTCAGGGGGCGAGAGCTTCCTCTCCGGTGACCGAGTGGGGTCAGAGGGAAGGCCCACAGACTCCTCTGAGGAGAAATATCTGGGGTCCTCCTCCTCCCCCCACGAGGCCTCTTCCTCTGTGTCGGACATGAGCTCTTGCAGCTCAGTCCTCAACCGGGCCCGTCTCGACTTTGAGGAACCACGTCCTCGGTGATGGCATCGAGCGGTGGACTCCCGCGCTGGCGGGGACGAAGCTCCCTCCATCGACGGGGACTCCACCTGCGTGGCGGTCGAAGGCCTCGGCATCGGGCTAGAGCACGCCGGCACCTCCATCTACGGCGCCGGGGGCGCAAGCACCCCTGGTGCCGGCAGAGCCTGGCGCATCAGCCCTTCCAGAATCCCCGGAAATATGGCTCGGAGGCACTCGTCAAGGCCCGCTGTCGAGAAAGGCAGGGGGGCCGGTGTGGGTGTCGGTGCCAGAAGCTGCTCGGGTCCAGGAGACGGTACCGACGCACCGGCGGACTGATGCAGCGACACCTCTTCAACCGAGGGGGAACGCTCCTCTCGGCACTGCCACTTCCTCGGCGTTGAGTCATCCCTCGAGGTGCCGGAGCTGGCAGTCCCGTGCGCCGTGGGCGACTGATGACGGTGCTTCTTGGTTTTCTTTCGGTGCCCATCATCGGCGCTTGGCGGTAGAGACGAACAGGAGGTAGAACCCCCCGGCCTCGAGGAATCAGGTCTGACAGGGTTCGGTCTCGATGGCCCTGGGTAAAGGGAGTGGCCGGGGGCGATTGCCCACGCGGCTGCTCGCCGTTGCCTGCGGGCCAACGGTACCTGTACTCCTGGGGTCGGTGCCATCGTCGGCGCCGATTTCGTCGACATCGGTACCGGTACCGAAGATCCGGCCGTCGACACCGATGCCGTCGAGGGGCCGGCGCAAGTTCCGAAAAGACGGTCCCGAAGAACTTGCCTCGCCACCTGTGTCCGCTTCCGTAAGCCGAGACACAAGGTGCATGTCTTGGTATTATGCTCCAGCCCGAGGCACTGGAGACACCAAGCGTGGGTATCGGTCTGCAAGATCTGCCGGCCCCACCGACCACACTTCTTGAATCCGCTAGGGACCTTCGAGGACATCGACGGAAAAATCGCGTCGGCGAAGTCAAAGTCGTCGATGGTGGCGGTGAAAAGCACACCCGAAAAAGAAACGACCGCGCGGCCACAAGGCCGCAACGAAGCGCCCTCACGACTAAAAACGACGAGGGGACTTTTTTTTTTTTAACAAAGAAAAAAAAGAAAAACGCGAATGCGTATGAAGTGAGAAAAAGCTCGCGGCTAGGCCGCGATCCTGTTTCCTGGGCTGACAGATAGAGAGACGGCGATACGTCTCTCTCCAGTGCAGAATAGAAAAAAACTGAGCGGGAAAGGTCGGGCACGGGCGGGAAGACGGCCGCGCATGCGCGGTGGGCGTGCCCTGCGTGCGGGACCTCCCGCAAAGTTTTGTTCCGGTTGATGGGGGCTGCCGTGGACGTCAACCCAGTCGTGAGAACAAACAGCCTGCTTGTCCTCGGAGAATAAACGATATCCAGACTTTGTCTACTATGATTCCTATTTGCTGTTCTTCCAGTTCTTCAATGTAAACTTCTAGATTTCTACTGTCTTGTTAGTCCCTTTCTCAGGTCAGTGATTTTTTTTTTCAAAGTATTGTGCTAAATCAATCGCAGATGGGGGAGCCTCAGTTTTTTTACATCACAGAGTTTGTGTCTATTATGTTGTTCACTAGCCCATATAAGTTCTTTATGTTTCTGTAGTCGGTTCCTACCTACTCTGTAGTATTTCCATTTTGCGTGTCATATACTCACTTATACTTGTAGCATTTGATGGCATGTTTCCTTGCAGCATTTGGATTTTTCGTTTCTGCATTTTTGACATTTTCACTCTAGCTTCCTGCATTGGCGTTTTAGCTTTTTCAGTACCTCGTAGAACTGGGGGACGGTTTCACTCTGTGTTGCTGTTTCATCTGTAGAAGGGTGATTTCGTCTAGTATGTATATGAAGTTTTCATCCCAGGTTGTGAGGAATTCAGTGGCCTCTGTTGGGATATGTTTGATGTCGTTGTGGATTCTATCACAGAATTTCTCACTAGTGATTTTGCCTCAGGATATTTATTGTGTTGGTGTTTTCATGGGTTGAGTCGGTGTTTGCCTCCAGTTTAATGTCAGGTGAAGTCTGCTATCTGACTGACTTACTTCTTCCCAAGTGTAATCTCCCATGTAAAGGTCCTGATTGATGGTGGACTTGTAGGTGAGGAGGTCCACTGTGTGATCTTTAATGTGAGTTTTGTGAGCTTGGGGGGGGGGGGGGTATGGAAGTCCCACATTGTTAGGAATTCTCTGCAATCCATGGTGTTTTCATCTGCCATGTCATCTAGATAGAGGCCAATGTCTCCTACGGCCAGGATGTTTGATTAAGCCACGCTGACATTTGAGATAAAGTCCATGAAGTCTAACTAAGGCTCGGTCCATCTTCCCGGTGGTCTATGTCAAAATGGCACAAAGGTAGCCTGAAAGTGAGCTGTCTTATTTTGATGGCAGATATTTCCAGTTGTGGGGTTATGAGTTCTGCAATAGTGTCAGTCTTGAAAAAGGATCTGTATAGGACTGCTATTCCTTCTCCTTTTTTTCTGTGTCCTGGTCCAATGTGATAATTTATATCCCAGACGCCATATTTTATTGAGGATTGGGTCAACCTTGGAATGAAGCCATGTTTCAGTGATGAAGACCATGCCTAGTTTTTCTCCTTCAATCCAGTCTCTGATTATCTCTGCTTTGCTTATCACTGATAATGCATTAATATATTCAATCGGAATAGGAAGTAAATTTTCCTCATTTGTGGTTTCTGCTGACATCTTGAACAGCTGCCTTTGGATTCATTTCCTGGATTTATTACGGTATTTTCAGCTTCCTCCTTTGTTCTGGTTTACTGACTGGTTGAGTTCACATGTGGTGTCAGTTAAGCTGTTAATTGTGTGCATTAGTCTGAACCCTGTGAGGGCGTTCAAATGCCAGCTGTGGTGTGTGATGATTGGAATCGTTTGTTCGTCCCCGCCTACAAGTGTTGGCATGCTAATTGTAAGGATGAGCAGTGTTAGTATTAGGAGCATCTAGTAAAGTGTTTTGTAATGTTATTAGTGTTATCTATTCCTGCGTGGTCAGGGTCTTTCTCTGACCACTGGGAGGATAAGCAGATAGGCTGCAAGTCCTCCACAGCACCTGGCAGGCAGGCGTTGGGCACCTGGAGTGGAGGCCCTGGGTGGTTCGGGGTGGACCTGGGAGTCACCACGGAGAAGGCTGGGAGGATATGCATACGGGACGTAAGTCCTCCACAGCACATCGTAATTTGCTGCTTTACATGCATTTGCATGTATTTTTATCATTTCTATGGACTGTGGACTAACCTAAAACGCTGCATTAGGGCACCAAAACAAGCATTATAGCCCTTTAATGTGTGTTCAGGGGCAAATAATATGGGTTAGTGCCCTAACACAGCTTGACAACTAACCCCTTAAATCTTGGCTGACAAATTCTAGACCATTTTTCAAGCTTTGCTATCCCTCCTCATGCTGTCCACACCATCTGGGGTGTCTACCCTATTACAGATTTTGGTATCATCTGCAAAGAGGCCAACCTTACCAGACAACCCTTTCACATTATTGTTCACAAAAATGTTAGAAGAATCAGACCAAGGCACACTACTAGTAATATCCCTTTCCTCAGTGTGAACTCCTTTGTTGCCTTCCACTGAATCAGTTTCTAAGCCACTCAGTCACTTTAGGGCCCATAACAAGGGCATTTGGTTTATTTATAAGTCACCTATGAGGAACTATGTTAAGGGCTTTGCTAAAATCTACTGTAGGTACACCACATCTAGCACTCTCCCTTGATCCAACTGTCCAGTCACTAGTCAAAGAAATTAATCAGACGATTGACAAAACCTACTTCTAGCAAAACCATGCTGCTTTGGGTCTTGCAATCCATTAGATACCAGAAACCTTACTAGCCTCTGGTTTTGTGCTTCTTGTACTCTTCCTTACCACCACTGCTTCAAGTGTAGACTGATGATCTTATAAATTACCCAAAATTGTTGTAGTCTATGGACAGAAACAGATCAGAAGACCTGATTTCAATAGCAGCATACAATTCACTAACCTTATTCTCATTCAAAATAATGAGGAGTAGGAATCTAAATGGCTTTTGTAGCCAAAGACAACGTAGATATTACAATTTTCAAATAGATGTTTTATTTTCTTATTCAGATATTAATTTTAAAATTGTAAACATGCTTATTAAATAAGAATTCACAGTTGTTACTAAGTCAGTTTTGTAGACAAACTATATAAACAGAGTTTCAAAACCTCCACATCAAAACCCACTTTGAATGTTTCTCAAAGTTTGTACACAAAGCTGTTATTTAATGTGAGTGTTTTTCTCTTAGAATTCCTAAGGAGCAACAATACCTCTTTACACAGCTACCAGGACCAGCAGCACTAAAGACCAAAGATCCCAGAAGCCATCAGGTAAGTATTACTAAATATATGTATAAAAACTCTTTCTATCCCTTAAAAAAAAACAAAAAAAAACAACAACAACTCATATTACTTTGCTTTAGCTTTTGTCTTTCAGGTAATGCATTCTGTCACTCCTCAAAATATCAATAAGTATTTTGCTATACTTCTGCAGCTTCTCGAGTGTGTTAGTCTTTGTCTCTGTGTTTTTAGGTACAGATGACTTATCTGCAGAACTGGCTCTGTAGGGCCCCGATTCTTTTCTGAGCTAGAACAGATGGAGGCATATTTTCAAAGCACTTTGGGAGGCTAAGTTCCATAGGTTTCTATGGAACTTTGGGAGGCTAAGTGCTTTGAAAGTATGCCTCATGGTGTACCTATCCTATTCTTTAAAAAGCAAAAAGGAAATCTGTCTTCCTCACTACCACTTCTTGCACTTCCTGGGAAAATGAGGGCTTTCCGACTAGAAAAATAAACATATAATTTGGATCCCTATTTAAGATGAGCTTCTCTTTATACTATTTCCTTACTCTATAGAAGGGTGCTCTTTTGTGCAGCCACTTTCTGCAATCAGACCAGCACTCACAAACAAGCACACAACAAATCCTACAATCATACTTCCCTTTTGTACACACTGGGGGAGATGCTCAAAGCAAACTGGGCTTGCAACATTTCACTTAGACCAATTTTAGCCAGTTTAGCACGTACGTTATTGTGCGTCCCATGCACAAATGGTCTCAACACTGCTTTTACCTTTCGCGGAAAGCAGTGAACGAAAACACTGCAAATCTATGAAAACAAGCTCATTGGTATTAAAACGAGCATTTTGTATGATGCACAGGTGTTTCTGAACAATGCACAGAAAGGAGCACCTACCTATAACATTCAAAATTTTCCGGCAGGTCTCAGTTGTCGGTTGCATGAGCGCGGCTTTTGGTGCAGCAGTCTGCTAGCATTTTTTAATAGTATCTGCATTCACGTGTGTGGGAAATGTGCCATGAAATGGAAATATGCCATCTGCATGTATTTATGTGACTGTTACACCTGTGAAAATGTGCTCTGTGTATTGCATCTCTGTCCATTCAAATTTCATTCACTCTTACTATCCAGTCTTCAGTCTCCCTTAATTCACTGCATCTATTTAAAGCTTTTCATATCTTTCACTCTACCCCGGCCCTCTTTCCTTTCCTCTTATTCCTCAATCTGTTCTCCCCCATCCAGAATCTGTGTGTGTTCCGCAAATAGCGGTGATGTGGAACAACAAACAACAAATCAATCCTCATGAATGCGTATGATGTCCGTCTATGGTACATGCAACAAAGTCTGCTTTATGGCAGGAGACTACCATAAAGGCTGTCAGGATCATTTTGTCTCACTATAAAACTTTGCCGCAATAGAGGCATGTTCTTTACAAGTGTGTGTATCTTGCATTTGTCTGCAACAGACATGGATGGAGGTTTGGTCCTGCACTTTCTACAGGACGCAGCTACCACCATTCTGCTGGGGGGTTTTTTGGGCATGCACAGAACGTCAACCCTTACCGCGAGACTGTTCTGCGCATGTGCTAAGTTCAGCGGTTGCTATTTACGTATGCAGATGTTGACCATGACTTTTGAGCATCCCTCCCACAGTCTGAACTCCTGTAGACTTCCAGCCCCTTAAAGACTCTAAACCCATTCACTTTAACAAGTACTCTGATCAGTTCCTAGAATTGGAAAAAAACAGACAAACAAATAAAAATCTCTCTCACACAGGACAACATACAATCTTTCAGCTACCAGCTCTCAGTGATAGCCCAATCAACCCAAAAATTCAAATTTTTTTTGCTTCAGCTTCTCTTAAACACTTCCCTTAAGTATTACTACTTCCTTTCAGACATTAAATCAAGCCAGTGGTCATTTTTCACACAAAAGTCTGTTCACTCATCAGAGCTCCTCACACACACACATCTTTCTGCTTCACAGTGGTGTCTCTAGACAAATATCTGGGGTGGCAAATATGTGGGGGGGGGGGGGGGGGGCAAGTCAAAGCAACATACCTGCACATCATGTCTCTCCCTCTACCTTTCTCTTCCCTTCATGTGCAGTGTCTCTCCCTCTCCCTTCCCTTTGTGTGCAGCATACCTCTCCCTCTACCTTTCCCTTCCCTTTTTGTGCAGCATGTCCCTCCCTCTCTCTTCCCTTGTGTGCAATATGTCTCTCCCTCTACCTTCCTGTGAAGCATTTCTCCCCTCCTTCCCACCTCTGTTCTCTCCTGTGGGTCTAATCTCCCTACCTGCTTCCTCCTCATTTCTGGGATCAGGTTTCTTCCCTGTCAGCCACGCTTTTATTAATTTATATCTGTTGCCGGCAGTAATCATATTAGTCTTTCCCTCTGCCGTGCCCTGCCCATGTAGCAAAAGGAAGTTGTATCTGAGGGAAGGACTCCAGGGTTGGCCAGAGGACGGCCTGATGTAATTGTTGCTGGCAATATCTACAACATAGGCGGTCAGTGACTCAGATTACTGGGGAGGCTAAAGAGGGGTGGGATTGGGTAGGGCTAGGGTGGAGTGGGGCTAAGAAGGGGTGGGATGGAGCAGAGTGGGGGGGGGGGGGGTGACACCTATATTGGCAGTAAATGGGTCACTTTCGAACACAGCAGGGAAATATCCCTCTACTATGTCTCTGTGGTGCACCAGCTGTCTTCCTTGCTAGTACCTCTATCACTGATGGTAATGTGCGCATTGAATACACTCCAGGGAAGTATGTGCCAAAAAAAGAAGAAAATAATGCACCAAAACAATACAACATATTGAACAGAAAAAATGAAGTTCTGGAAACATGTTCAGGTACTTTAATATTTGGCCCCCAGTCTTGCATCTTCCTTTTGGCCATGTTAACTGTGATGTTCAGCAGCACTGTAACAGAAATCCTGTGGTTACTGGAAACCATAACATAAATTGCCTATCAATGTTTTTGATAGATTGCCAAATGACCATCAGGCTTCAGACCTGCTTGCTTTTAGTTTATTGTTAAGCTCCTAAATATGTTTATTTATTTATTTATTTATTTATTTATTGCATTTGTATCCCACATTTTCCCACCTCTTTGCGGGCTCAGTGTGGCTTACAATAAGATATGAATAATGGAAATACATTTGTTACAACTTGGTTATAGGTTACATTGTACAAGTTTTGTGAAACCATCGAAGTATCATTAAGAATATAACAATGGGACATCAACATTGAAACGTTGGAAAGAGACAATGGGAAGCTTAAAGGGCAGTGTTAAGTATATGCACTGTCTGTATCTAATGGTTAGAGCAACGGGGTGAGAACCAGAGAAGACAGGGTTCAACTATCAATGCCACTTGGCAAGTCATTAACTCTCCATTACCTCAGGTACAAAATTAGACCGTAGGCCCTCCAGAGACAGGAAAATCAGTAGCGTAGCCAGGTTGAGGGTGTGGGGGGAGCAGAGAGTGGACTAAGATGGAGTGTATTTTGAACTTGACAGATCGCGTGAAAGATAGGTGCCGTCAGAAGTTTGTTTGGAGGAGTAGCCGCTCCCCTGGAGATCCACCTAGCTACGTCTCTGAGGAAAATATCTCCTGTACCTGAATGTAACTCACCTTGACCCACTACTAAGAAAGGCATGAGCTAAATCCAAATCCAAAATCCTTTACAAGAAATATTGTGAATCAATACAAAACCCTACTAAATCATTCAAGACCTAAGGCATTCTACCATGCTATAATACACTAAACTTCAAGAAGTCACACAACAAGGGCCTACCTAAGAAAAAGCACACTAAATATTGCAATGGGCACTAGAACATCAATAAACCATTAGGAAAACTAAATATGCTGGATTAATACATATTGATCTTACAAGGACAATCAATACCTTACTCACACAAACAGAATACAGATACACCCCTCACCGCCCCACAGAATAAGAAACCATAAAATAATAGAAATATATACACAAAAAATTAAACTGAATCCCCAAGACTCTGCATACAGTGCTACATCAGAGAAAGAGAAACAGTGATGTATGTCCTCCAGTACTGTGCAAAATAAAGAAAACAGATATAACTTTCAGGAAACGGATACATTCCAATCACTACATTACAAATTAACAATTAACAAATATAAAACAAAGTTCATGATCTGCTAGCCCTGATCTTAGAGGAAGACGCTGTCGTTGCCTGCTCTGGAGCTTCTAATAAGCTTTAACAGAGCATTTGTGGCGCACAAGACACGCACGAGTGCATTCCTGCCTGCTGCGAAAGCACAGTTACCGCAGTAGTAATACTACAGCAAGAAAAAAAAAAAAACTAGAAGACAATTCCAAGGGGAGGTGGGAGGGTTTGTTAAAATATAAGGCCTGCTATCCTTGGAGAATACCTGCTACAGGTAAGTATCTTCGCATTCTCAAAAGACAAGCAGGCCATAATTCTCACAATTGGGGTAGCTCAAGCATCCAGGATCACTGAAAACAACTAACATTGGTCAACTGGGCCTCGCAATAGCGTGGACAAAACTCAGATTAATCTGAAACTATATACAAACAGAGTGAGAGTGCAGCCTGGAACAGAATAAAATAGGCCTAGGGTGGTGGAGTTGGATTTTAGACCCCAAACACATTCTGCAACACTGTCTGCCTGAACCGATTGTCACATCGGGTATCCTCCATTGAAGAAATTTGCAAGGCTGCGACATGGTCTTCTGTCCACACATTCATATGCCTTCATGGTTCTATGTTTCTTCTGTTTCTACATCTCAGTGCTGGTGGCCCAAGTGGGCTGCCAACCTAACCCCCCCCCACCCGCCCTGGTTGTCTAGCGGCCAACCCCCACCCAGTACCTCCGCGTTGGAGGATAGAGAACTCCCTCCCCCTTCCAGTGCCGCCTTCAAAATGTCAGCACCCTGCCCTGCCCAGTGCATCCTAAGTGAAACCAGGAGTAGCCTAATGGTTAGTGCAGTAGGCTTTGATCAAGGCGACCTGGGTTTGATTCCTTAGACTCAGACCAGTATATTCCATAACAATGTGCATAGATTTTAGAAACGTCCATGACCCGCCCATTCCATGCCCACTTTTCAACTATGCGACTTAGAATTTACATGCAGCATGTTATAGAATACACTTAACTAGTGGCTTGATTCAAAGTATTTTAACTGAAACCATACAAATAATTCCCAGGTTTCTCGGTATCCAGTACTCAATAGACTTCATTCGTCTGAATAAAGATCAGAATCTACTTCTTTAGCTCTTAATTCACTTCATTAACTTTGCATATATTCTTAATATATTTTTATATATTTTTAGTGACCCTCAGTGATGTTCATCGCCAACAACCCAGAGGTTATTTTATGGCAATGCAGATAACATCAACATCTTCATAGGTTCACTTTAAAGTATTACTCAATTTTTCTAGAAACACACTTCTTAGGTAAATTCACTTATCTTATTAAACTCTCTTTCAGTCGGACCAGGGCTTCAATTGTCTGACATGCATGTTTCGCTCGAAAGCGAGCTGTCTCAAGGACACTCCCCTGTAACACAAAAATATTATATCAATATATTTTATTCTTCACCTAGACCCCAGCATTTATCCAGTGCCTAAGCAAAGTAAACCTCAAAGTTAAATCTACTCAAAAACTCACCCTGAAGTCTTTCTAGCACAACTCTGCAAATTTGTTTCTAAGCAAAGATAGCAGCGGCATCATTTGAGCTCATTTAAATATCATCTGCTTAATGATGTCATAATCCCAACCCCCTGGCTTCCATAACGGTTAGATCAAAGTGCCCAATCTAACTCAGCATTTAAGCCGCCCGGTGCAACTGTCTGAAGTAGATAAATATACCATTGCTCCCTAAAAGTAAGAGGCTTAGCTACTGAGCTACCCTCCTTCCTTATACCAATATATTCCACAATCCTCCATCGAATATCTTCTACCCTGTGTTGTTTTTGCAGCCAATGATCAACTAGGGGAGCCTGCATATTTTGTGTGTTAATTCTAGACTTATGCCCAGTAAGGCATATTTGAATCGATTGTGCACGCCTCCCAATATATATAAGATCAAATGGACACGTGATCGCATAGACTACATTACTGCTATCGCAATTGGTCAAAGATGTACTCCTCATAATATTATCTCTACCTGGTGCTACCCACGAATTTCCTGTAATCGCTAGTGAGCACCACTGACAGTGCCCACATATTGTTTGACATCCCTGCATTTTAACAATGGATGAAGAATCTAGGAATTAATATGTTAACAGCTAAAGAAGGAAAATATCTTATGGAAGAGAATCCACAGACTCCCAAAATATATTTCCTACCTAAAATACATAAACGGATGAATTTTCCACCCGAATTTTCCAGTTACTAGCTCTTTAATTCGATTCTGTAATCCCTCCATGGGGTCCTCAGATAACAATCTGTAAGCTACATGATCACTCAATTGTCTCTTGGCTTCTTCCACATATATTGCTGTTTATCCCAAATCACAGTAGCTCCTCCTTTATCAGCTCTTATAACGATAATAGACTGTTCATTAATCAAGCTCTCCAAAGCTGACCATTATCTTGCTGTTAAGATTATTTTGATTTTTCCTAGAGCACCAATCCTTTTCAATTTCTTCTAGATCACGAAATACCAATTCTTTAAAGGTTGAAACCACCGGGTTAAGGTTAATATTTCCTACATAAACGGATGAATTTTCACCTGGACGTCTGATTGTTTCCACAAAGTCATCAGTTTTAGAACCATTATCAGTATTTATTGACCTTTTTTTGAAAAAGCAAGTATCTGAGATGACATCTTATATTAAGAACTCCTCTCATTGTTTATAAGAGAGCTGGAATTAGTCGACAGTATAACCACCAATACCTGGTTGGTCACCTTAGATATTGTATTATTATATACTAAAATTCCCCAGACAGGAACCTTACAAATCATTAAGGAAACAGTTGAATCTCGACCGGGATCACAAAGAATTTCATCAGAGTTTATCCTTTTATTAACGGAACTAGTTATCTGTAATAATTATTTTTGGTTTGACAACAATTTTTATCTCCAAACACAAGGTTTGGCAATGGGGGCAACATTAGCCCCCTCAGTGGCCACTCTATATATAGCTCACATGGACTCAAACAAGATATATCTTTCTCATCATTTCAAAGCAGTACGCTTATGGAAGCGTTTCCTTGATGATGTTTTTTTCTTATGGACAGAATCGAAACAAGCTCTGATGGACTTTATTAGTTGGCTCAATACACTGAATCCAAATGGGAAAATTAGGTTCTTACCTTGGTAATTTTCTTTCCTTTAGTCACAGCAGATGAATCCATTACGAATGGATTGTGTCCACCTACCAGCAGAGAACACTGAAAACCATAGTGCCTCTAGGACGGCTAGCTCCATCTGCCTCTCAGTATTTTGAAGCTTCCAAAGCAGTGTTAAACCGCAAAGTAGCATAACATGAACTTTCCTCACAGCGAACGAACGCCCCAGAACAGGAGCAATAACACAAAGGAGGGACAAACTCCACCTCCTGTAGAAGAACAGAAATCTTGAAGACTGTTTTCCAACTTCTCCCAATGAGGGAACATGTCTGCAGGAAAAACTGAACACAAAACAGAGTCAATCAGGGAGGGATCATGGATTCATCTGCTGTGACTAAAGGAAAGAAAATTACCAAGGTAAGAACCTAATTTTCCCTTCCTCGTCATCAGCAGCAGATGAATCCATTACGAATGGGATGTATCAAAGCAATCTCTACACAGGGCGGGAACAAGCCACACCATGCGCCAGCACACTTGTGCTCCAAAAAGCGCGTCCCTCCTGGCAGTCACATCCAGCCTGTAATGTTGGGCAAAAGAAAGCTTAGAAGCCCAAGTTGCTGCACTACATATCTCTTGAAGAGAGAGTGCTCCAGTTTCAGCCCAAGAGGAGGAAATCGCTCTTGTGGAATGAGCCTTAAAGGCGTGAGGCGGAGGCCGGCCAGACAGCAGATATGCAGAAAAAATGGCTTCCTTAAGCCAACGTGCTATAGTGGCTTTAGACGCTGGAGACCCTCTGTGAGGACCTGACAACAATACAAAAGGTTATCAGAGGTCCTGAAAGCATTTGACATCTGCAGATACTGCAACAGAGCCTGGCGCACATCCAGGAGGTGCAACTGCCCAAAGGATTCAGAAAACTCCTCCCTAGTAAAGGAGGGCAAATAGATAGGCTGGTTTAGGTGAAATGCTGAAACCACCTAAGGCTTGAAGATAGGCACAGTACGTACAGTTACTCTGGACTCTGAGAATTGCAGAAAAGGGTCTCAACAGGACAGCGCCTGGAGATCAGATACCCGTCTCACCGATGCAATGGCCACCAAAAAGACCGTCTTTAGTGTCACATCCTTCTCTGAAGCTCGCTTCAGCAGCTCGAAGTGCGAACACTTTAATACTAGCACCAGGCTCCAGGCCGGGCAAGGGATCCGCACGGGAGGCCGGAGCCGAAGCACCCCTCTCAAAAACCGTGCAATGTCCGGATGTGAAGCCAGGGGGAGGCCAGCGACCTTCCCCCGAAAGCATGACAATGCTGCCACTTGAATATGCAGGGAATCATAGGCCAAGCCTTTTTGTAAACCATCCTGCAGAAAGTCAAGTATCGGCGAGACAGAAGCCCGCATGGGTGTGATCGCTTTAGAAGCACACCAAGCCTCAAACTGGCACCAGATCCGAGTATAGGCAATGGATGTGGAACGCTTGTGGACTTGCAAGAGAGTGCAGATGACCTTGTTAGAACAGCCATTGTCTCTCAATTGCGCCCTCTCAATAGCCATGCCTTAAGACCAAAGCGGCATGGATCCTCCATGGTCACCGGGGGCCCTGCGTCAACAGGTTCGGAACCAGAGGCAAAGGAAGGGGAGCCTCCACCAGCATCCACCGGAGGTCTGCATACCACGGCCGCCTGGGCCAATCCGGGGCAATGAGGATCACCACTCATTGATGTAACCGAATTCGCAGGAGGAGCCGCCCTATTAAGGGCCAAGGAGGGAACACATATAGGAGGTCCGGAGGCCAGGGTTGAGCCAAGGCATCCAACCCCACCGAGTGAGGATCTCTCCGTCTGCTGAAAAAGGACGGGACTTTGGCATTTGTATTTGACGCCATAAGATCCATTACGGGCTTTCCCCATTTGGCACAGATCTGAAGAACACTTCGTCTGCCAGTTCCCACTCCGAAGGGTCGATTTGATGCCTGCTTAGAAAAATCGGCTTGCACGTTGCTCTGCCTGCTATGTGAGCTGTTGACAGAAGCTGCAGATATAGGTCGGCCCAGTGGCAAATTAGAGCGGCCTCCGCGACCAGTGCTCTGCACTGCGTGCTGCCTTGTCGATTTATGTAGGCCACTGCTGTCGTGTTGTCCGACAGAACTCTGACAGCCAGTCCCCTCCAGGGTTTTGTGAAAGGCCAGAAGCGCCTGAAATATCGCTCTCCGTTCTAAGCGACTGATGGACAACCCCGTTTCCTTGTGTGTCCATAGACCCTGGGCATAGCTTCCCTGGCAATGTGCTCCCCCCCAGCCCTTAAGGCTGGCATACGTTACCACCAGGCACCAATTGGGAAGCGCTAGCGGCATTCCTCGCCGCAGCATGCTTTCTGAGAGCCACCACTCCATACTGAGTCGGGCCGCAGGGAACCACGTGAGTCTGCGTTGATAATCCTGGGACATCGGAGACCATCATTGAAGCAGGGCAATCTGCAGCGGACTCATATGCACTCTCGCCCATGGCACCACTTCTAAGTTGGCCATCATCAGCCCCAACAGCTGGAGAATGTCCCAAGCTCGCGGGCGAGGCATCCTCAGGAGCAGACGGACCTGATCCTGAAGCTTGCACTGCCTTTGGTCAGGTAGATAAACAAGCCCCGAGGCCGTATTGAACCGGACCCCCAAATATTCTAGAGATTGAGAGGGGGTCAGGTGACTTTTGGGTATATTGACGACCCAGCCCAGAGACTGCAGTACTGAGACCACTCTGGCTGTGACATGATGACTCTCTTTTGCCAAGTCCGCTCTGATGAGCCAGTCGTCTAGGTACGGGTGAACCCGGATACCCTCTCGCCTGAGAAAGGCAGCTACTACCACCATTACCTTTGAAAAGGTTCAGGGAGCTGTGGCGAGGCCAAAAAGCAAGGCCCAAAACTGGAAATGTCTTCCCAACACCGCAAATCGGAGGAACCGTTGGTGCGGGGGCCAAATAGGTATGTGCAAGTAAGCTTCTTTTAGGTCCAGAGACGTGAGGAACTCTCCTGGCTGTACCGCCGCAATGATGGAGCGCAGGGTTTCCATGTGAAAATGTCGCACTCTGAGACTTGTTGACTTCCTTCAAGTCGAGAATTGGCCGAAGACCCGCCTTTTCACAGCACCACAAAGTAAATGGAGTAACGACTGCAGCCGTGTTCGGCGGGAGACACAGGGATCACCGCCCCAAGGTGCAACAAGACTTGTAGGGTCTCCTCTACCGCCGCCCGTTTGACGGCAATATCGCATCGGGACTCCAAAAACACATCTCACACTGGGGCTTTGAATTCCAATCGGTAACCTTCTCTGATCAGGTCCAGGACCCACTGATCTGAGGTAATCTTGGTCCACTCCTCTAGAAAGAGGGAAAGGCGTTCTCCTATAGCTGTAAAGGAGGAGTGGACCGGCGCACCATCATTGAGAGGGTCGCCCTTGAACTCCAGGCCTAGCACCGGCCGCTGCGGATCGCTTGTCCGAGCGAAAGGAGTTCCTCTGCAGAAAATGGGCACATTGAGTCTAGAGGAGGAGGGAACCAACTGACCCTTGGAAGAAGGCCGTGGCCTATCCTCAGGTAACCGCTGGGGTTTAGCATTCCCCAGGTCTTTAACAATCCTCTCCAAATAACAGAAGTCCCCAAAAGGGCAACTTCACCAGCCTTTGCTTAGAGGCCATGTCAGCCGCCCAATGCCGTAGCCATAGAAGGCGGTGGGCGAACACCGCTACAGACATCTGTTTAGCTGAAGCTCTGACCAGATCATAGAGGGCGTCAGCTAAAAATGACAAGGCTGACTCCATGTGCGGTGCAACCTCAGCAAGGGACTCCGCACCATCCACGGGCTGTTCCACTGCCTGTTGTAACCAAGAAAGGCAGGCTCGAGCAGCATAAGAACTGCAAACAGACGCCCTTAAGGCTAGGCCTGAAATCTTAAAGGACCATTTTAGCGCTGATTCCAGGCGCTGGTCCTGAATGTCCTTCAGGGCGACCCCTCCCTCTACTGGGAGGGTGGTCTTTTTTGTCACAGTCGTGACTAAGGCATCCACTTTAGGCATCCCAAAACGGGTCAAGTGCTCCTCACTCAGACGGTAAAGATGCCCCATCGCCCTGGCCACTTTCAAGGGCCCCTCTGGGTCAGCCTATTGAGCAGAAATAAGCTCTTGGATGGAGTCATGCAAAGGAAAGGCTCGAGCAGGCTTCTTAGTACTCGCCATCCTCGGATTACCAGAGGAGGTCTCGCCTTGAACAGGATCATCAATAGAGAGGGCCTGTAAGGAATCAGAGATAAGCGCTGGCAGCTCATCGCGGTGGAAAATCCGAACCGAAGTGGGATCATCCAGATCCAGTGGCAAACCGGCACCTTCCTCTGGCTCCTCAGACCACGAAGGCCTGCCAGATCCCTCAGCGTCCCCACAGCCCGACCACGGGGGAGAAAATGGAGGTGCGCCACTTTCGACGGGGAATTTACCAGTCTATGTTTAGCGTGCATCCAACGCTCAGGGGCATCCACTTCTGACATCTGCCCCGGGCCATCATCAGTCGGAGGGAGACCAGGTAGCAACGCAGTGTCAGACACCTGCGGCAGAGCTCTTTTCAGCATGAAGGCTTTATGTAAAATAAGCACAAACTCAGGGGAGAAGAACTCTGTGTGATCTCCCGTCTCCGAATTAGGAGCTACAGGGAACGGAGCTCCTCTGGTAGCCTCGGCCCAAGGCGCCCCTCTGCTCACAGATTCCTCCGCAACCACGGGGTTGAGCCGTGCAGCACTTCCAAGATGGTGCCCGCTGCCAGCTCCATTGAGCGGGAAGACTCATCGCTCGCCATGCTCGTACTGGCTCTACAGTCTATACAGCACGTTTTACAGAGCCCCAACTGCTGATCTGCGCTTGCCACAACAGGAACAGCGCTTAATTCCCTCAGCAAAAACGGCGGAATCAAATACAAAATGGCGGCTTCGTGCCAAAATCACCCCGATCGGAACGCCGTCCGTGGGCCCTCCCTGGAGGAGCTGAGTACCGCTCTTACCTCAAAGGACTGAGTCCACCGAGCTTCGGTCACGCTGCACGTCAATAAAAGCCTCAGAATAGCAGCGCATAAAAAAGCGCTTTTTTTTTTTTACGCTGTGAGGAAAGTTGGAGGCAAACAGCTACAGAGGTACTCCGGAGGCAGTAGAGGGTGGGAAAGGCAGGGACAGGGCGAACCTATGTGCCTGCATCCACAATGGGTAAGGCAGGGAAGGGGCGAACCTATGTGCCTTTAAAGTGGGCACCACCAGCCACAACACCCCAGCTCAACTGGCCAAGCACAGGAGCCTCCCCAGGTAGAAATTTTCAAGGAGCTAAACAAGCTGCGGCCCACCCTGTTGGGAGATAGAGAAATACTGAGAGGCAGATGGAGCTAGCCGTCCTAGAGGCACTATGGTTTTCAGTGTTCTCTATCTCCCCCTGCTGATAGGTGGACACAACCCATTCGTAATGGATTCATCTGCTGCTGATGACAAGGAAATATCCTTTACTATGTCTACTAATTTAACAGCCATTGAATTTTTAGATCTGTGGATATATATATATATATATATATATATATATATATATATATATATATATATATATATATAATCACACCAAAACCTTAACCCATACATATACGCAGACGATGTAACAATCTACATTCCATTTAAACAAGATCTAAAGGAAATTTCCAATGACATCAGCCAAAGCCTGCACATCATGCACACATGGGCGGACGCATTCAAGTTGAAACTCAATGCAGAAAAAACCCAATGCCTAATTCTCACCTCGCAATACAACACGAACAAATTCACCACCATTGACACACCAAAACTGAATCTTCCAATTTCGGACACCCTAAAATTCTTGGAGTTATCGACACCTAACACTTGAGAGTCATGTGAAAAACAACCAAGAAGATGTTCCATTCAATCTGGAAACTAAAAAGAGTAAGACCTTTCTTCCCAAGAACTGTCTTCCGCAACCTGGTACAATCAATGGTACTCAGTCATCTAGATTACTGCAATGCACTCTACGCTGGCTGCAAAGAGCAAATCAAGAAACTTGACAGCTCAGAATACTGCAGCTAGACTCATATTCGGTAAAACAAAATACAAAAGCGCCAAACCCCTACGAGAAAAACTGCACTGGCTCCCATTCAAAGAACATATCACGTTCAAAATTTGCACCCTAGTTCACAAAATTATTCACGGAGACGCACCAGCCTACATGTCAGACCTGATAGACTTACCACCCAGGAATGCTAAAAAATCATCCCGTACATTCCTTAATCTTCACTTCCCAAATTGTAAAGGTCTTAAATACAAACTAACGCATGCGTCTACCTTTTCCTACCTGAGCACACAATTCTGGAATGCGCTACCGCGAAACCTAAAAACGACCTATGAACAAGCCAACTTCCGAAGTCTACTGAAGACCCATCTCTTTAACAAGGCATACAACAATGATCAACAAATATGAATTCCTGTACACACATCCAGAATTGCCCCTACAATATTTGCTTGCCAAACTACTATCATGTTTTTTCATTATATTACCCAAGATCTTCTACAATTACTAAATGTATATTTTCTTTATAACTCATATATTTCTTAAATATCTCTTACAATGTTTGCGTGTTAAAATACTACCATGTTTTATCATGTTACCCAAAATCCTTCTGCTATTATTAAATGTATACTTTCTCATGTACTCTCATTATTTGTGATGTATTGTAAGCCACATTGAGCCTGCAAAGAGGTGGGAAAATGTGGGATACAAATGCAACAAATAATAAATAAATGGAGACCGTTTATGTACATCTTTATATCGAAAACCTGTGAGCAGAAATACTTTTCTACAATTTGGCAGCTTCCATCCCTATCATCTTAAATACAATCTCCCGGTTAGTCAATTTTTAAGAGCCAGAAGGGTTTGCTCCTCTCTTATTGAATTTAAGCATCAAGAAAAAGAACTAAAATCCAGATTCATAGCCAGGGGCTATCCCAGATCAGCCATTAAGAAAGCATATATTCGAGCACGATTTGCTCAACGACCTTGGCTATTGAAAGAAAGTAAAAGAGAAGAACCAGATTGTTTAACTTGTATACTTCCTTTTATTTCTGTAAGTCAAAAAACAGTACGTATCATAAAAAATCATTGGCACATTCTCCAATAACATCCCTGTTTTCCAGATATTCCTCTGCTATCCTACACTAAGGGTAAATTGTTGGGTGAGCGCTTAAGTACTAACAAATTCCTAGATTCTTCATCCATTGTTAAAATGCAGGGATGTCAAACAATATGTGGGCACTGTCAGTGGTGCTCGCTAGCGATTACAGGAAATTCGTGGGTAGCACCAGGTAGAGATAATATTCTGAGGAGTACATCTTTGACCAACTGCGATAGCAGTAATATAGTCTATGCGATCACATGTCCATGTGATCTTATATATATTGGGAGGCGTGCACAATCGATTCAAATATGCCTTACTGGGCATAAGTCTAGAATTAACACACAAAATATGCAGGCTCCCCTAGTTGATTATTTGGCTGCAAAAACAACACAGGGTAGAAGATATTCGATGGAGGATTGTGGAATGTATTGGTATAAGGAAGGAGGGTGGCTCAGTAGCTCAGCCTCTTAATTTTAGGGAGCAATGGTATATTTATCTACTTCAGACAGTTGCACCGGGCGGCTTAAATGCCGAGTTAGAATGGGCATCTTTGATCTAACCGTTATGGAAGCCAGGGGGTTGGACTATGACATCATTAAGCAGATATTTAAATGAGATCAAACGACAATGACACCATCTTTGCTTAGAAACAAGTTTGCAGAGTTGGCGCTAGAAAGACTTCAGGGTGAGTTTTTGAGTAGATTTAACTTCGAGGTTTACTTTGCTTAGGCATTGGATAAATGCTGGGGTCTAGGTGAAGAATAAAATATATTGATATAATATTTTTGTGTTACAGGGCAGTGCCCTTGAGACAGCTTGCTTTCTAGTGAACCCCTGGTCCGACTGAAAGAGAGTTTAATAAGATAAGTGAATTTACCTAAGAAGTGTGTTTCTAGAAAAATTGAGTAATACTTTAACGTGAACCTATGAAGATGCTGATGTTATCTGCATTGCCATAAAATAACCTCTGGGTTGTTGGCGATGATCATCACTGAGGTCACTAAAAATATATTAAGAATATATGCAAAGTTAATGAAGTGAATTAAAAGTTAAAGAAGCAGATTCTGATCTTTATTCAGACGAATTAAGTCTATTGAGTACTGACTAGATACCGAGAAACCTGGGAATAGAATACACTTAGACAGATCTGCATATAAATGCCAATTAGTGTCAATAACTGTTAATCAGCAACTATCTTCTTAACTAATTACGTTGTGCACGCAAATACAGAATAGGATTTGATTTCCGCACACAATGTAAGTTGCGCTATATAGAATTCGGGTGTTAGTGGTTAACACTGATGTTTAGTAGAACTCACTATTTAAGTGCCACTGCATAAGCAATTTAACCAGCCAGGAGCCTCTTCTAGCCCAGTTAAATTGCTTTGAATATAGACCCATATTGTCCCCTAGTCTTAGTACTATCTGAAAAGGTAAAGAACCATACATTACCCATTTCACCTCACTCTTGATTTTACAGGCCTCTATCATATCCCTGCCTCTTATTAGAGCTGAGCAGCCCTAATATGTTTACTATCTTGCATAGGGGAATGGTTTTATCCTTTATCATTTTGGTCACCCTTCTTTCTTTTTTTTTTTTTTTTATTTTGTTCTATTATATCTTTCAGACATGACAGCCAGAACTGTACACAATACTTGTGGTACAGTTGCACCATGCATCAATAGAGAGGCAGCAAGCTAAAAGTCATGCAGTAACCAAAATAAAATAAAACCAAGGAGATCTTTTTACTCAAGTGAAATGAAGGTTTTAAACTTATGCATTGAAAGCAAAAATTAATGTACAGAAAGTGTAAAGCCTGTGTACTAATTATTAGGGGCATTCGGAACCACAAAGAAATGCATCAATGGTAGCAAGGCGTAAAGTACAAATGGGCCTCAAGAAACGGGACAAAGTTAGACTTTATTGTAAAGACCCGACATAGGCCTTGTTCAAGCACATGTGTCAGGGATCTAATAAGATAAAAAATAAAAAAATTACATATTTATTGCACTTGTATCCCACATTTTCCCACCTATTTGCAGGCTCAATGTGGCTTACAGAGACCTGTTATAGCATAGCTATACCAGGTTAGAGAAAACAATTGGTATTACATAGAGGTAAAGGTATACAGGGAGGTTTGAACAAGTCGTTATTAAAAGATACATTCTATGCCATTTTGGTTAGGTATTGTGTTGTAGTTAGTTAAGGGTTCTCGTGGTAGGCTTTGCTAAAGAGGTATGTCTTCAGGGATTTGCGGAAATCGGTCAGTTCTTTGATCGTTCTTAGGTTTATTGGAAGAGAGTTCCACATCTGCGTGCTTATATAAGAAAAACTAGACACGTGTGTTAGTTTGTATTTTATTCCTTTGCAGTTGGGGAAGTGTAGGTTAAGAAAGGTGTAGGCCGATCTCTTAGCATTTCTGGGTGGCAGGTCCACGAGGCCTAGCATGTAAGTCGGGGCCTCTCCGTAAATGATTTTATGAACAATTGTGCAGATTTTGAATGTAGTTAGTTCTTTCAGTGGTAGCCAGTGTAGTTTCTTTCTTAGGGGTTTAGCGCTTTCATATTTTGTTTTCCCAAATATGAGTCTGGCTGCGGTATTTTGGGCTGTTTGAAGTTTTTTGATGGTCTGCTCTTTACAGCCAGCGAAGACTGCGTTGCAATAGTCTAGGTGACTTAGCAGTAATGACTGCACCAGTTTCATGAAAATGGCCCTTGGGAAGTAAGGTTTCACTCTTTTGAGTTTCCACATGGCATGGAACACTTTTTTTGTTGTATTCTTCACATGGTTTTCAAGTGTGAGGTTTCAATCAATGGTGACTCCCAGAATTTTCAAGTTGTCTGAGATAGGGAGGGTTATGCTTGGGGTGGTTAGGGTGTCGAATTTGTGTGTATTGTGTTGTGAGGTGATTGTAAGGCATTGTGTTTTTTCTGCATTGAGTTTCAGTTGAAATGCATCCGCCCAGGAGTGCATAATTTGGAAGCTTTGGTTGATTTCGTTAGTAATTTCCTTTAGGTCTTGTTTAAATGGGATGTAGATTGTGACATCGTCTGCATATATATATACGGGTTAAGATGTTGATTATCTAATAGCTTGGCTAGGGGTGTCATCATTAGGTTAAAGAGGGTTGGTGAAAGGGGGGATCCCTGTGGCACTCCGCATTCAGGTATCCATGGGTCTGATGTCTCTGCGTTAGTTGTCACCTGGTATGTTCTTGATGTCAGGAATCTTTTAAACCAATTGAGGACGTTTCCTCCAACTCCGAAGTATTCCAGGATGTGTAATAAAATTCCATGGTTGACCATATCAAAGGCACTGGACATATCAAATTGTAGGAGTATATTATTGCCTTTTGAGATTGTTTAAATTTATTCATTTGCGTCACTAGTACTGTTTCTGTACTGTAGATTGATCGAAATCCTAATTGATATTCGTGTAAAATTGAGTGTTTATTTAGGTGGTTAGTGAGCTGTTCCATCACTACTCCTTCCATAAGTTTGGTTATTAGTGGGATAGATGCTACTGGGCGATAGTTGGTTATGTCACTTGTGCTTTTCTTTGCGTCTTTAGGTAACGGAGTGAGTAGTATATCTCCTCTGTCTTTTGGGAAGAGACCATTTTGTAGCATGTAATTTAGGTATTCTGTGAGGTCTGTTAAGAATTGTTGAGGAGCAGATCTTAAGAGATTGCTAGGACATATGTCTAGTTTGCATTGTGATTTGGCATATTGTTTGAGTGATTGGGATATCTTTTCTGACGATAGTGAGTAAAAGTCGGTCCATGATCTATCTGCCGGATATTCCCCGTGTATTAGGTCTAGACACTCGAGGAGGTTTGCATAGTCCTTTGTGTTGTTAGGTATCATGGTTCGTAGCTTTGTGATTTTCTCTTTGAAGTATTTCGCAAGGTTGTTTGTTGATGGGGGATTACTGTTGTTAGTGGTAACCGTCGTCGTATTTAGTAGATTATTTACGAGTTGGAAGAGTTTGTGTGTGTCCTTGTAGCCTGGTCCTATTTTAGTTTTATAGTATGATCTTTTGGACTGTCTGATGGTGTATTTATATTTTCTGTGTAGCTGTTTCCATTCGTTGAGTGCAAGGTTGTCTTTTCTCTTAGTCCATGCTCGTTCTAGTTTTCTGACTTGTGTTTTCAGATTTTTTAGCTCTTTGTTAAACCAGGGTATTGAGTTCTTTCTGTGACAGGTCCTGGTTTGGAGTGGTGCTATGTTGTCTAATATGGTTCTACATCGTGGCCTAGTGGTTAGGGTGGTGGACTTTGGTCCTGGGGAACTGAGTTCAATTCCCGGCACAGGCAGCTCCTTGTGACTCTGGGCAAGTCACTTAACCCTCCATTGCCCGCCGCATTGAGCCTGCCATGAGTGGGAAAGCGCGGGGTACAAATGTAACAAAACAAAACAAACAAACAGTCATCAAGAAATTGGGGTGATTGTTTGTGTTGTCCATTCATTGCCATACAGTTGTTGCCAGAATGTTAGTGGGTCTATTTTTCCTCTCGTGGTGTAGGTTGATATTTCTTGTTTTTGTTGTGAATGTTTTGTTTGCCATTGCAATGATAGGTTCGCTTTGTAGTGATCGAACCATGGTATGGCTGTCCATTTTGTATTTGTTATTCTTAGATTTTGTTCGTGTGCGAATTTGTATGTAATTAAATCTAGGGTGTGTCCTTTACTATGGGTGGGTTGAGTATTTGGCCAGTTGAGTTCCCATAGTTGGAGGAATTCTTTGCATTCCCTAACATTTATTAAAGTTGTGTCCTCAAGATGGAGGTTGATGTCCCCTATTATGAGGAGGTTCTGGGTTGAAACGCATGCATTCGACATGAAATCCATAAAGTGTGTTTGGCAGGCTTACCAATTGCCTGGTGGTCTTTAGAACAGGATAAGGTTTAGGTGGTCCTGAAGGGTTGGGTGATTGATTCTCACTGATGCCATTTCAAGTTGGGGAAGTTTGGATTCGGCTGTTGTTGTGACATTGAACTGGAATCTATAGATTATCGCTAGGCCTCCTCCTCTTTTTCCGTTCCTTGTCCAGTGGGTGATTTTATACCCTGGGGGGCATAGTTCTATAATTATGGGGTCTTTGAGATCATGGATCCATGTTTCATTGATGAATAGAAAATCGAGATTGTCTGTTGTGATCCAATCAGTGATTGTCATAGTTTTATTAACTGCCGATCTGGCATTTGTATAGCCCATTTGCAATAGTCGATGGGGTTCAGTTAGGGTCTGGGATGTTTTGATTTTATTATTTGTCTGTCTTCTCGGGCTTTGAGTATGTGTCCCTTCTTTCCTTTCTGTTGGTCGTTTCCGTGGGTGGAAGTTTGTCCATTCCATTTCTTATTCTTTTGGTTATTGTATTTGGGTTGTATGCATGGTGTGTGTGTTGTGGGAAGGTTATTGCCTGTCATAGGTGTCGTTAGTGCGTGGTGAATTAGGTAGAGACAGAAGATAATTAGGAGTAGTTTGTTAGTATTCATGTTGCCGTTGGATTATGCAGTATTCAGTCATGTATTTCTGTGTGTGAACCAGTAGGCCTCAGGAGTGGTTAGTATCAGGTTCTGTATGTGAGCCAGTAGGTCTCTGAAGTGGTAAGTATCAGGTTCAGTAGATTATAGTTTTACAAGCGGTGTAGCGCTATGAAATACATAATAAAGTATTTAACAGGTGTTTAGTAAATTACAGTAAATTACATATAACATAAAATGTAAATCCCACCCCCTTTATCATTTTCGTCGCCCTTCTCTGTACCTTTTCTAATTCCACTATATCTTTTTTGAGATGCAGCAACCAGAACTAAACACAATATTCAAGGTGCAGTGGGGCGAAACAAAGGCATTATAATGTCCTCATTTTTGTTTTCCATTCCTTTTCTAATAATACCTAACATTCTATTTGCTTTTTTAGTTGCCACTGCACATTGAGCAGAGGCTTTCAACATATCAATAATGATGCCTACAACCCTTTCTTGGTCCGTGACTCCTAATATGGAAGCTTGCATTACATAGCAATAATTCGGATTCCTCTTTCCCACATGTATCACTTTGCACTTGTAAACATTAAACGTCATCTGCCATTTAGATGCTCAGTCGCCCAGTCTCATAAGATCCTCTAGTAATTTTTCACAATCTTCTCATGATTTAACGAATTTGAATAACTTTGTGTCATCAGCAAATTTAAATTACCTCACTAGTTACTCCCATCTCTAGATCATTTATAAATATATTACAAAGCAGCAGTCCCAGCACAGACCCGTGGGGAACCCCATTATCTACCCTTCTCCATTGAGAATACTGACCATTTAATCCTACACTCTGTGTTCTATCTTTTAACCAGTTTTTAATCCACAATAGGACACGACCTCCTATCCCATGACTTTCCAATTTCCTCTGGAGTCTTTCATGAGGTACTTTGTCAAATGCCTTTTCAAAAACCAGATACACAGTATCAACCAGCTCACCTTTATCCACATGTTTGTTCACCCCTTCAAAGAAATGTAATAGATTGGTGAGGCAAGATTTCCCTTCACTAAATCCATGTTGGCTTTGTTTTATTAATCTATGCTTTTGAATATGCTCTGTAATTTTTTTCTTTATAATAGTCTCTACCATTTTGCCCGGCACTGATGTCAGGCTCACCGGTCTATTTTCTGGATCTCCTCTGGAACATTTTTTTTTTTTAAACGGCATTACATTGACCACCCTCCAATCTTCTAGTACCATGCTCGATTTTACAGATAAATTACATATTACTAACAGTTCCGCAAGTTAATTTTTCAATTCTATCAGTACTCTGGGATGAATACCATCTGGTTCAGGAAATTTGCTACTCTTCAATTTGTCATGGGCTCCAGAACTTTCTTTTCTCCTCCACCCACCCCCTGGAGACACCTACCCTTCTGTTCCCATGATGCCTTGGCCCTCCAACCCTGCCCTTAAGACTCTACTCTCCTTACCCAGGCTGCCCTAGCCCTGGGCGGCCTCCACGGCTCCCCCTTCTGGTCAGTGGCATACCTAGGGTATTTGACACCCAGGGCCGATAATTTTGTAACATCCCCCTCCAAAATCCAGTATTATACATACTGAGAATACAAAACACAAGAAGTGTCATTCAGGACCTACAGAGCAATTCTACCATATCTTAAGCAGTAACTTTTACGAGTCACAGAAGAGTGTACCTAGGAAAAGGCAACATCTTAAACATTGCAGTGAGCAGTAGAACATCAAACATCTATTGTAAAACTAAACCAGCCAGAATAGTACAGATCGTCGATCCTGCACAATCAATGCCAACAGAAAACCATGTCTTTTTCACAGACACAGATACACCCTAATCCACTATAGAATAAGTAACCACAAATTAGTTTTAATCATTGTGAACGTCGAGACCTCCTAATGAGCATTAGCAGTATAGCACATTTTAAATAAAATATAAACTATGAACAATAGAAATATTTAGACAAAACAAACTGAACCCCCAAGAAGCCAGAGTCTGCATACAATGCAACAACACAGAAACAGTGATAGTGATGTATGTCTCCTAGTACTGTGCAAAATATAAAGATAGCAGATGTAAATTTGAAAACTAACAAATCATCACTTTAAAAATTAACAAATAGAAATAAAACAAATAAGGAAAATAAGACAATACCATTTTATTGGACTAATACATTTAGCTTTCAGAGGCCAAAACCTCCTTTCTCAGGTCAATACAGTATGCTATTACATTAGTCAACCGTATGCCCCTGTCTGTCCTTTCTCTCTCTCCCCCTTCCAACCACTGTATGCCCTCTCTCTCACTTCCATTCTCGATCTGCCCTTCCATCCTCTGTCTGCCAGTTCTCTCCCTTCCATCCAGGATCTGCCCTTTCTCACTCTGCCCAATCCATCCACTATCTGCCCTTTCTCTCTCATTTATCCATGGCCTGCCATCCTGCTCTCTCCCTTCCATCCAGGATCTGTCCTCTCTCTCTCCCCCTTCCATCCAGAATGTGCTCTCTCTCTCTCTCTGCCCCTTCCATCTACCATGTATCCTTTCTCTCCCATCCATCCGAGGTCTGCCCTCCCTCTTTCTCCCTTCCATCCAGAATCTGTCCTCCCTCTCTCCCATCTTCCATCCACCGTCTGCCCTCTCTATCTCTGCGCCTTCTTCTGTCCACTGTCTGCCCTCTCTATCCTTTTTACCGGATGTATCCCCCCCCCTCCATGCTGCTGCTCCCGCTTCAAACTATCAGCAGAAAAAAAATAATAAACCAAGATCGCGGGGCCTTACCTACTCATGGCTGCCAACTCTGCTCCAGAACTGGAAGTGACATCAAAGGGGTGGGATCGGCAGCCACGGGTAGCTTAGACTGCAATCTTCCTGCTTTTGTTTACTGCTACCGCTGCTAGTCTGCTGGATGAGAAGCAGCAGCAGTGGTGGTGACAGCTTGACAGGGCTGGAGGAAGGCACGGGACCATCCGGCCAGAGGAGGAAATAGCGGCAGCAGTCTGGCAGGGGTGGAGCTGAAGGAAGACACGGAACCAGCCAGAAGAGAGGCAGGGACAACGGCCTAAATGGAGGGACTAGCACCCCCCCTTTGACTTGCACCAGGGCGGACTGCCCCCACCGTCCCGCCCTTGGTACACCACTGCTTCTGGTAGATGCCTGCATTTGGAAGGAACCCTTTCTCCACCTACCCACACCACGGAATGCCTCAGCACGCCATTTTAAGCTGCAGTAAGCATGCATTAGTGCTTACCGCAGCTTAGTAAAAGAACTCTGAACAAATGATTTGATCAATAATTTAACTAAAGCGTAAGATTTAACAACATGTTAAATGTTACACCATCTCTTGGTTTTAAGATCTAGCTTCCAATTTTATACTGAAAGTTGAATCTCTCTGGGATCAGTTATATTTTAAACTTTCTGCATTGCAGTAATCAATTTGAGGCAATACTACTACTACTTATCATTTCTAAAGCGCTACTAGACGTACACAGCGCTGTACACTTGAACATGAAGAGACAGTCCCTACTCGACAGAGCTTACAATCTAATTAGGACAGACAGAACAAACAAACAAGCAATAACGATTGAAGGCTGCAAATTTCAAAATACAGCTTTACAAGTGATATGTGGTGCGAAACAAAGAGACCATCTCCCATCTACTCTGAAAACTACATTGACTCCCTATAGAACAAATAATTCAATAGAAAATTCTTCACTCTGGCACAAAGTGGTGTTCCAGATTACCTTGCCAGACTAACAAACCCTTATTCTCTGGCTCGACTACTCCATTTCAGGCTTATTATGAATCTATGAGGAACAGTGCTTTTTATTTTTTAGCTCCATTCCTTTTGGAACCATTTTTCTTCTTACCCTTAGATCTAAGGCCTCATTCAATCATTTTAAATCTGGTTTGAAAACTCACCTCGTCTCCTTGACTTTAAATTTCATTTAAACCTGGACCTCTCCAGGTACATCATTTTCTTTTAGCTGCTCAAGTAAATTATCTACAGTCAATGATGTGATTCTTGATGTAATCCTCTTAGTGACCCCCCCCCCCCCCCCCCACCCTTTTACCTTTATACCCTTCTGTATTCCTAAGACTGTTTTTGTAGTATGATGGTTTTATGATTAATTATTTTTATTTTATGGAATTCCTTTCATACTTTATTCATATATTGCTTTGATTTGTACATTGATTTCATTTACTTTGCAAAAAGGCAATGTAAAGCAAATTCAAACGAACAACTAATAGAAAAAAATAGATTGTTCAAAATACTTCCTGATTGCTCTTGGTTTCTTCAATAACAAGTTTTTTTGTTGTTTTTTTTTTAACAATTTCATTAACCTGTAAATCCATCATGGTGGGGCACCCCCTGACCCATCCAACCCCCTCACCACTAAAAATAAATCCCTGGTGTCTAAAGTACCCCCTCTCCACATGACTCCCCCTTCCCTCCCCTCGACTACAACACAAACTCATACCCTGGTGTCTAGCGACACCTTCCACTCACCTGACCCTTCCCCTGATTGTCCCTTAAAGGAGGCAGGAGAGATGCCCACTCACTGCCACCTTGGAAAATGGCAGTACCCGGCAGCACCCCGCCTCACCCCATGCATCCTAGCAGAATTAAATTTACATTTCAGCTCTTGTAGACCACAATTACCTATTTATGTTTTATTCAAGTAAGGGAAGTAGGGAAGATTATTCTATAGGTCAGAGAGCATATCTTGAAGGGTAATTGTGCTTTGATGGGTAGCCAGTGAAGGTTTTGGAGCAACAGTCTTGCGCTTTTGAATCAATTCGTACCGAGTCTTGCAGCTCTGTTTTGTGCTATTTGCAGTTTCTTTAGTAACTGCTCCCTGCATCCGGCATAAAACCAGCATGAGTGAGACATAGATTGGACTAGTGTGTGGAATACATCTCTTGGAAAGTAGTTTTATGTGTTTCAGTTTCCACATGGCTTGGAATACTTTCTTCATAGGGTTTGAGATTTGTTTATTAAAGGATAAGTTGCAGTCTATGGTAGCACAAAGGATTTTTGGATTGTCAGATATTGGGCATTGATGTTTGGGAAGTGATTGATGGTGTGAGTATCAGGGAGTGCGTTTTTTTCATTGTTAAGTTTGAGCTTAAACGTTGATGCCTAGGATTCCATTGTATTTACGCCTTCCGCAATCCTGATCACAATTTCGTGGATTCTTTTTGAAAGGGATATAGATTGAGACATCATCAGCGTATATAAGGGGATTAAAGCCTTGTCTGGATAGTGTTCGGGCCATCATCAAGTTGAATAAGATTGGTGAGAGCACAGGGACATGGGGGACCCCACATTCTGCTTTCCATGGAGGAGAGAGAGAGAGGAATTTGTATTTACTTGATAGGATCTGGTAGTCAGGAAGTCTAGGAGCCATTCGAGCATTAAAGGTATGGAGGCTACTAGCCTGTATTTCGAGGTATCGCTGATGTTCTTCTTGGTGTCCTTTGGGATTGGTGTGAGCAGTATGTTGTCCTTTTCCCATGGGAAGCAGCCTTTCTGAAACATGCAGTTCAAATGAGATTGAGTTGGTCCAAAAATCGGTCTGGGGCACCCGTCTAGCATGCAGTGGGCAGAGGAGAATTTTCTTAATGCTTAGGCTACCATCTCTTTTGTGAGTTGTATGAAGGTGGTCCATATTCTGTCTGCTGGGGCTTCTTCTGGGGGGGAGGGAGAGGGGATCATTTGTCTACGAAGGTTTCACGGTTTATGTTGTCTTATGTTAAGTTCTTCCTCAGGTTGAGAATTTTGTATTTGAAGAACTTGGTGAGTTCATTTACTGATCTGGATTTTTTTGTTCGCTGTCATCAAGGGCTTGGTGTATATGAGATTACTTATGAGTTTGTATAATTTCTTTGTGTCTTTGTAGTCTGAGCCTATCAGGCTTATTTTCGAAAGAGAAGGGCGCCCATCTTCCGACACAAATCGGGAGATGGGCGTCGTTCTCTCAGGATCGCTGAAATCGGCATAATCGAAAGCCGATTTTGGGCGTCCTCAACTGCTTTCCGTCGCGGGGACGACCAAAGTTCACGGGGGCATGTCGGCAGCGTAGCAAAGGCGGGACTGGGGCGTGCTTAAGAGATAGGCATCCTCGGCCGTAATGGAAAAAAGAAGGGCGGCCCTCACGAGCACTTGACCGACTACTTGGTCCATTTTTTCTTGCGACCAAGCCATGACAAGGTGCCCGAACTGACCAGATGACCACCCCTTACTCCCCAAGTGGTCACCAACCCCCTCCCAGCCTCAAAAAAAAAAAAAAAAAAAAAAAAAAAAAACTTACAATTTTTTTTTTTTTGCCAGCCTCAAATGTCATACCCAGCTCCCTGACAGCAGTATGCAGGTCCCTGGAACAGTTTTAGTGGGTGCACTGCACTTCAGGCAGGCAGACCCATGCCCCCCCCACCTGTTACACCTGTGGTGGTAAATGTGAGCCCTTCAAATCCCACCACAAACCCACTGTGCCCACATGTAAGTGCCCCCCCTTCACCCCTTAGGGCTATGGTAGTGGTGTACAGTTGTGGGGAGTGGGTTTTTTTGGGGGGAGGCTGGGGGGCTCAGCATACAAGGTAAGGGACCTATGAACCTGGGAGCAATTTGTGAAGTCCACTGAAGTGCCCCCTAGGGTGCCCAGTTGGTGTCCTGGCATGTGAGGGGGACCAGTGCACTACGAATGCTGGCTCCTCCCACGAACAAATGGCTTGGATTTGGTCATTACTGAGATGGGCGTCCTCGGGTTCCTTTATCGCTGAACTAATACATCTCTAAGGTCGACCAAAATGTTGAGATTTGGGCGTCCCCAGCCGTATTATCGAAACAAAAGATGAACGCCCATCTTGTTTCGATAATATGGGTTTCCCCGCCCCTTCAAGGAGCCATCCTGCAAGGACGGCCCCAGGAAAATTTGAGCACCACGTTCGATTATGCCCCTCCACATGTTCTTTATAGCATTTCTTTTTAGCCTGTTTGATTTTGGCCTTATCTATTTCATGCTTCCCTCCACGTAGTTTTGTTTGTTCTTTTCATCCATGCTCGTTCTAGTCTTCTGCAGAGGTTTCGTCCCATTCAGATAAGAATTTTTCCATGTCAGTTGTTTGTAACCACTGGGCTTCGTATATGGCCGACCAAAATTTGGTCTGTGTGTGGGTGTAAGTCTAGGTAGACTTTTTTTTTTTTCATTTCTTTTAATGCTTGGGTGAATCATCCCAATCGGGTTGATGAGGGAGAAGGAACCGGCAAATGAAGAGAGTAAGAGATTCTCCACAACAATACAGGACCTCCATCTCTGCGGACAGGAGAATCTCTTACTCCGTCATCCACACAATTGGGACGATTCACCCAGGCATTTTAAAAAAAAAAAAAAAGTCTAACTCACTTACACACACATGCAGACCTACACACACAAAAAAAACAGGGACTTAGGAACACTCCAACCCCCCCCCCCCCCCATACCCCCAAAGAGACAAAATGTACTTCACAAGAATAATAGTAGGGTTATCAACCCCAACTTTAATAACATCCATGGATACCCTACCTCAGAGAGAGAACAATAATATACCGATACTATGCAACCTGCATCACCCAGCGGTAAGAGTCACCCTCTTCCCGGGCAGAGCCCAAACAGTCGGACGGGACAAACCAACAAATGAAAATCGCTCAACTGAAGTCCAAATAAAGCAAAGGTCCAGAAAGGAAAGCAAGAAACCTAGAAACCCAAACAAATGCCAACTAGTGAAAATGAGCACAGTTCCATAAACAGAGGATATCTACCTACCAATACCAGTGGGATACATCAACGTCAGTAGTAAACAAAACAGAAACAACAAAGGACTGGATAACCCATGAAGGCCTCGGTCTGGTTTTCCTCAAGGAAACATGGATCCATGACAAAGACGACCCTATTATTCTAGACCAATGCCTACCAGGCTACAAAATGCTTCACTGGAAACAGACTCCCAGTGGAGGTGATGGAGAATGGTAACTGAATTCAAGAAATCACTGAACAAGTACATAGATCTCTCAGAGAGAGGAAAGGGATATAGAACTTAACAGATGGTGTAGATGAGCAGATTCAATAGCCCATAATTTTCAAAGTTTCTAAGATTTCTCCCTCACCTCCAAATCCAACCCATATCCCTACCTTGTTCTCCAAACTTAATTCAACTTCAGTCAGGACCTTCTCCCCTCTTCCTCCCCTCCCCCAACCTCAAAACTTGTTTGTGCTCTGTCTCTGGATCCTTCTTTTTTTCCTTTTCCAGCCACACCCATTCTCATCCCTCCTTGCCAATACCAACCATACTCACCTTTTCCCCTTTCAAATTCCATTTATGCTCACAATTACCAAATCTCACCTGCACTATATAAATTGTCCTCATATCACACTATGGTTTTTTTTGTTCACTTTCATACCATCTGCACTCTTGTTGTATATACTGTACAGACATTTTCTACATCTGTACAGCTCTGAATATACGACAATGTGATAAACCATTCCAGAGCTTGCTCAACAGTAGCATAAGCATAAAAAGGACTGAAAGGCATGATTGGATAGTTATTCCACACACTGCAAAACACACAATCTAACCTTTAAAAACCTGTACAAAGTGGGACATCTAGATGATGGCATATTAAGATCCCTTGGCTGATCTAAGGTTTTAGACTGCTAAGGATATATTCCAGCAGCTAGGTGTAGAAGTTTGACTACTTGTACGATACTGATCCTTGTCAAAGTCTGAGTTTCTTCTACCTCTGACCCATGGCCTCCTTCTGAAATACGTAAAAAGGTCAACAGGCTGTAAAAATACAACTTCTGAGGTAAAGGCTTCAGAGCACTGGTTCAACAACTGAATAAAGAAAAGTATCTTTCCAAAATAAACTCACACATAATTTGATATGAAAGCATTAGTCAGAAACAGCAGGCCGTGACAAAGGTTCCATTTATATTACAAAGATTGTATCACAGGCAGAGAATGGAGGAAAAAAAAATAAAAGGAAAGTTAATTTTTTGGAACATTTTCAGAAAGACTCACTGGAGGAAACTATGATCTAATGAACATAACCTTTAAATCAGTTTACAAGGACAAAGAGAAAGGGCCAAGCCACATGCCAAGAGCTTTGTTAAGTATCGTAGGAATTCTGTTTATTAAAATTTTTCATTACAAAAACCACAAAATCTATGCAAATGTGAAAGAACAAGGGATTACTCTAGAGTGTGGAGCCACTTCTCATAGCTCTAGCTAGTATTAGCTGTTTATTCTCTTTTACATAGCCTATCTCCTTACTCCAAAGAGCTACAGTTCACAGAGCCGTACCAAGGGCTGTATGAATGGTGCCACCACGCAGGACGCAAATATGGAGGGGTGCAAAAACTGGTCCCAGGAATGTCTCTTCTCATTGGTGGCATAAGTGCCATCATTTTAAAATGATTGGGGGTGCCAAAACACAATATAGATTATCTGTTCCTGGACACAGTGAAGGAGCTTACTCAATACTGGACGCATGGTCGGGGTGAGGGCATACCAGTGGGCAAATTGTACAGGGTGCAAATATAGCTTATGTGGTCCTGATTGTGCATACCTTTAATTGTAAAAGCCCAGGGAGTCTCTTTTGTCATGCTCTCTTATCTATTTCTCATCAGGAGGTTATCATAAGTACATAAGTAATGCCACACTGGGAAAAGACCAAGGGTCCATCGAGCCCAGCATCGTGTCCACGACAGCGGCCAATCCAGGCCAAGGGCACCTGGCGAGCTTCCCAAATGTACAAACATTCTATACATGTTATTCCTGGAATTGTGGATTTTTCCCAAGTCCATTTAGTAGTGGTTTATGGACTTGTTCTTTAGGAAACCGTCTAACCCCTTTTTAAACTCTGCTAAGCTGCCTGCCTTCACCACGTTCTCCGGCAACGAATTCCAGAGTTTAATTATGGCCTAGCCATAATTAGGATTAAGCAGCTGCCAAAGCAGGAACCTGCAGGGCCAAGATATTCAATCCCTGTAGAGCCTTAGAAATAAAGGCCAGCAGTTCTTCCTTATGGAACACCCGGACTGTTTTCTTGGCCAGCATTTCTCCCTCCTCAAGACCCTTCAACCCACGGGAGAGGGTGCACCCAAACCCTCCTCCAAGAGGGCAGGGGACAGGGGGGCAGGAGTCCCCAATTCAGACCTCGAGCACAAGCGCTGTCATTTGCTCTCAGAAGGAAGGGCATATGAAATCCCAGAGCAATCTCAGCACCTGGCTGCACCCTTTTTTTTTTTTTTTTACCAATAAGCTCTATGCAAGAGCAAAATAAATTCAGGGGAGAACACCCATCTCCCCCTCCACTGGAACCCTTGAGGGCTCAAGAGACTTGCTCCCCGAAGCCGTGGCACGTCTTGACTAATGCTGGAAGCAGCAATACACCCCCTGAAACCGAGGTATTAGAACCACTGGCATCACTAGGTGTACCCCCTAAAGTTGGCACCGCTCGGCCAAGCACCCCCAAGTTACACTGAATCAGATAACCGGAACAGGAGCTGCAGTCAGAAGAACCCAGGAGATAGGAGAACACCGTCCATCCGCCAGCTGGATCAATCAATCTCTACTTCCTATTTCTACTCTTGTGGGGTACCACAAGGATCGGTGTTATCTCCTATGCTGTTTAATTTATATGTTAGTCCACTGTCACTACTTATTCAATCATTAGGTATTAGCTCTTATTCATATGCTGATGATTCCCTTTTGATCCATTACGTTAAAGCAGCAAACATTGATCTAGCACCAATTCAAAATTGTCTTGAGAAGGTGGTCGACTGGCTGGTGAAGCATAAATTGGTACTAAACCCAGATAAAACCAGAACTGCATGGATAACGGGCCTTGGATCTATCCCATCTTTAACACCTACTCTGTTTGGTAAACAAATACCTATGGTACAGTCATTCAGATACCTAGGTATTATCATTGATTCTTCTTTATCTTTTAATGAGCAAATATCTGATCTAACGAAGAAATCTTTTTATCAACTGCGTAAACTACGTTCGATCCGAAATTCCATAAATAAATCTTCATTATGTACCTTAACTTATGCTTACGATTTTTCATGTTTGGACTATTGTAATATAGTTTATGCAGGTTTTTCAAAACTTAACGTAAAACGATTACAGACGATTCAAAACACTGCAGCCTGCATCATTTGTACAACTTCAAAATATGACAGAATTACTCCACTGTTATATCAATTGCACTGGCTTACAATAGAAGCTAGGATAAAATTTAAAATTCTTATATTGACACATAAAGCATTTTACTTATCTAGTCCATCGTATTTGTCTAATCTTATTATTCCTTATACACCAGCGAGAACACTTCGGTCATTGACAGATAATAGATTGGTAATTCCATCTCCATCTAAAGCTAGACGGGAATCAACGCAAACATCTGCATTCTTCTTCTTAGCCCCTGCTCTTTGGAACTGCCTTCCCAAAGAACTTAGGCTTGAAGATTCCTATACTCATTTCCATAAAATTTTAAAAACGCATTTTTTTCGAGATATATTTGAAGATAATGTTTAATACAATTTTAATTATTTAAAAAGGGAAAGGTATAGGAGAAGAAAAGAAAAAAAAGAAGGGGGGATGGACAGAATAGGAGATAAGGGGTTAAAAAAAGGGAGAGAATATATTTTTCTCTTCTTATATTTTAGATTTTTAGTAAATGTTTTTATGACGATGATTGTAGTTTTAGTAACTCGTATTGAATTGTTTAATTGACTGCCTGGTTTACTGTGCTTTCCTATCATAAATGGATTTCAGAGTATGTTTTAGAGTATTTTAATGGTATATTTTAATGTTATATTATATTGTAAACCGTTCTGATTTACCTTTGTAATAAGTGACGGTCTAGTAAATGAATAAACAATAAATAGAGAATACTGAATGTCCCAGGAGCAAGCCGTCCAATAAGACAGAGTTAAATTCAGTGCTCTCTATCTCCACCTGATGGTAGATGGACACAATCCACAGGGCTCTGGATTCATTTGCTGCTGATGCTAAGGAACAGTGGCGTACTAAGGGCAGGGCGGGGCGGTTCGCCCCGGGTGTCAGCGGGTGGGGGGCTGCTCCGCTGGCGCCCCGGTCCCCACCTGCCTACCAGCTCCATCGCCAGACGACCCTCTTCTCCTGCCACCCGGCACCTGACCCAGACTTTTAAAAAATTCTCTGAAGTGGCAGCACTGCGCCTCGCGTCTGCTCTGTGTGTAAAGGAAGAAAAATCGCCTCGTCGGCCGGCCTTCCCTCACTGTGTCCCACCCTCGCGGAAATAGGAAGTTACATCAGAGGGCGGGACACAGTGAGGGAAGGCTGGCCGTCGAGGCGATTTTTCTTCCTTTACATGCAGAGCAGACGCGAGGCGCCGTGCCACCGCTTCAGAGATTTTTTTTTTAAGGCTAGGGAGCTGATGGGACAGTGGGGCTGAAAAGAGGGGGCAGAGAGAGAGAGAGAGAGAGAGGGGACAGATCCTGGATGGAAGGGGGGTGAGAGAGAGGGCAGACAGTGGATGGAAGGGAGAAAGAGGGCAGACAGTGGATGGATGGGGCAGAGAGAGAGGGCAGACAGTGGATGGAAGGGAGAGAGAGGGCGAGAGGGCAGACATTGGATGGAGGGGACAGTAGAGAGGGCAGACACTGGATGGCAGAGAGAGAGCAAAGACAGATGCTGGATGGAAGGAAGACAGTGAAAAGAAGATAAGGAAAGCAGAAACCAGAGACGACAAACTGTAAATAAAATATATATTTTTATTTTTTTGCTTTAGGATAAAGTAGTATTGTAGCTGTGTTAATAAGGTAATCTTTTTATTGGACTAATTGTAATACATTTTACTTTCGGAGAACAAAACCCCCTTCCTCAGGTCAGGATAGGATACTGTAACAGCACTATACTGTATTGACATGAGGAAGGAGGTTTTGGCCTCGGAAAGGTAAATGTATTAGTCCAATAAAATTATATTTATTTCTATTTGTTAATTTGTAAAGTGGTGATTGGTATTTGTTAGTTTTTTCAAATTTACATCTGCTGTCTTTATATCTTGCACAGTAGAAGGGACATTTTCCGTTTCTGTGGTGTTGCATTGTATGCAGAGTCTGGCAGCTTGGGGGTTCAATTTAATTTTTGTCTAAATAGAAAGTTTATGATTATTCTATAGTGGATTAGGGTGTATCTGTGTTTATGAAAAAGACATGGCTTTCAGTTGGCACTGACTGTGCAGGATTGACGATCTGTATTATTCTGTCTGGTTTTGTTTTACATTAGGTGAATTGATGTTCTAGTGCTCACTGTAGTGTTTAAGATGCTTTCCTTTTCCTTGTGTGACTCATAGAAATTACTGCTTATGGTATGGTAGAATTGCTCTTTAGGTCCTGAATGTTTTGTATTTTCGCTATGCCTAGTACTGGATTTTGGAGGGGGGTGTTAAAAAATGACCAGACCCGGGTGTCAACTACCCTAGGTAGACCACCGCTAAGGAACACCCATTTGGTCTTAGATAGTTTAGGAGCAGTAGGATCTTTTGACAGGATATGAGGATCTTTTCAGAAATGGAGACAGAGAAATTGTGTTAAGGTGGGAGAAGGGACGGTTGAAGGAGGGACTGGGGGTGGGGTGTAGTTTACTACTATACTACTTAACATTTTGTAAGGAATATGCCGAAAGGAAGAGAGACCACAGCTACCCACCGGAGAAAAGAGTGCCGGAGGGTAGGAGGGAAGACCCTAAAGTTGCTCAGTTTTTTGCCCAAGAGGGACATACCAATAGAAAACTACAACTCCCAGAAGCCCCAGGAGAACCCAGGGTAAAGAGAAATAGGGTGCAGAACCAAGAAGCTCCAGAAGGGGGCTACCAGAAAAGGGGAAAAGCTGAGTCACCACCCTGGTGGAGGAGGTGGCTGAACGGTGGCAGGAGAAGGAAAAGCAGCCTATCAGAGTTAATGAAGAAAAGTGTAATCAGCTGGAAAAGGGGTGGGGAGAGGAGAAAATGGACTGGGCTCCTGAAGGAGAGGAGGAGAATGAACCAGAGGAAATGGAGCAAGAGGAGGCAGACCTGATCTTAGACGAACCCATGGAGCTCTTGGCTATGGCTCAGCCAGCACTCAAGGTATAGGGTGGAAGTCCTGGGTCAAGCGGGAGGAGGTCAGGAGAATAGAGACTGACCTAGAGGGTGGGACCCAAGGCTTTGAGCCCGCGCAAGGCCTGACTTAATTGAACTGTGCTGAGAGAAGCCTGGCTGTACTTGGACTGTGTTTAAAACAGCCTGACTTAATTGAACCTGTGCTGAGAGAAGCCTGGCTGTACTTGGACTGTGTTTAAAACAGCCTGACTTAATTGAACTGTGCTGAGAGAAGCCTGGCTGTACTTGGACTGTGTTTAAAACAGCCTGACTTAATTGAACTGTGCTGAGAGAAGCCTGGCTGTACTTGGACTGTGTTTAAAACAGCCGGACTTAATTGAACTGTGCTGAGAGAAGCCTGGCTGTACTTGGACTGTGTTTAAACAGCCGGACTTAATTGAACTGTGCTGAGAGAAGCCTGGCTGTACTGGGACTGTGTTTTAAAACCGCCGAGGAGCTGTTGAAGAAAAGGGGGTCAGGTTGCAAATCCCAAAAACAGCCCAAGGAAAAAGAAGAAACACATAAAGGAGGAAAACAGAGAGCTCCGGGCTGGTGGTGAGGAGGCTGCTCGGACTTAGCCAGTAGGAGCCTTGTTTACAAGTGGTGGCAGTGGTGGGATCTTTCTGCAGGACCTGTCGCTAGAGGAGGCTGTGACCCGACTGGACGAGAAGCCCCACGAGAGGGCCAACGCTGAGAAAGGCGCAGACCCATCTTGGGTTCCGGTAAGCGGGCCTAACTGGGGGGGGGGAGGTGTTAGAGGGATCAGAGAAAGAGTCCAACGTAAGTGAGGTAATCGCACTTGGAGGTGGTTCTCTGTAGTTTTGTCCCTCCCCCAGGTGGCAGTGCCCGTGCCGTGATGGACCCCAAGGAGATCTTCGGGTGGATGACTCTCCAGTTCCAAAAACAGCAGGAGCTGACGGCCAAGATAGTCGAGGACTCTCTGATGGCGGCCCGGGATCAGCAGCAACCAGTACTAAACATGCTACAGGACTTCGTCCAGATAGGGGCTACTACCCCTCGAGATGGGGAACCCGGAGAAATGGACAAGGGCCCGGAGGAAGCGGTGCGGTAGGACATGTATCCATGAATGCACTTAATTGGGGAAAGTTGTCCGAGCAGGATAATGTGGACGATTTTTTGACTGCATTTGAGAGGGTGGCTGGGGTTGCGGGGTGGCCACAAGAGCAATGGGCCATGCGATTGGTGCCTTCCTTGTCAGGGGAGGCGTTGGCAGCCTTTAGGGATTTGTCTCCTGAGGTGGCTGCCAACTATGGAAGGTTGAGAGAGGCTATTAAGGACAGATATGGACTCAGTACCCAAGCTTACAGACGTAAGTTTAGAGCCACTAAATGGAAAAAGGGGACCCCCCCTAAAGCGGTAGCCCATAAGCTAATGGATTTAGTGAAAAAATGGTTGGAGCCTGAACACCACAACCTGACCGAGATACTGCAAGAACTGGTAGTGGAGCAATTCCTCCAGGGGCTGCTGAGGTAGCCTAGGGCCGAGTTGATAAAGAGGGGATGTGTAGACGGTAGAGGGAGTGACCGCGGGGTTGGAGTGTTCCTAGAAGCCAGCAGTGGGGTGGACCCGATAGGAGGGAGGAAAGGCTCGGGTGGTAGAAAAGTGGGGGCCAAAAGTTTCCCTAGTTAAGCCGAGGCTCCGCGGGAGTAAAAAGACCGAGCTGGACGCCGGCCCGAGTAGAAAGGCTACTCCTTTTGGGGGCAAGGTGTGCTTTGAGTGTGGTAAAGCAGGACATTTCAAAAGGGATTGCCAGGGGCGAGAGGGGTGGATCTCTCAGGTGAACCAAGGGTGCAGGCCTCGGTACCTTACGCAGGTTAAGGTGGAGGGAGTACCCATCACAGCCATGTTAGACTCGGGGGCTGACCAATCCATGATCTCTAAGCGGCTGTGGCAACAGATACGAAAGAGGGGGACCCCGGGAAGGGAGACCTATGATGGAGGCGTGTCCATCCAATGTATACATGGGGCCCGGACACGGTATGCGCTCCACAGGGTCAACTTAAAGGGGCCCACCGGGGAGCTAGAGATGGCCGTGGCAGTGCTGCCCAGATTACCCCATGATATGATTTTAGGGAGGGATTGGCCACCGTTTATAGAGTGTATGGGGGAGAAACAAGTGTTGGTTACTACCAGAGCTCAGTCACGCCGGGGGGCGGACGGGGAAGAGGAAGCCCTAGGGGGTGTTTTTCCTTTTCAGGGGGAGGTTTTGGGCGAGCCGGGCCGGGAGAAAAAAAGAAAGGCCGTGAAAAAAAAGAACAGAAGGATAGAAGGGAGGCTTTTCAGCGGGTACAGAGGGAGAGGTTACCTGCCGGTGGCTCCGGAAGAATTAATGAGAGCAGTTTCCCCAATTCATAGAGAGCAGGCCACTGACCCAACTTTAGAGTATGCCTGGGAGAGGGCGCGCCAGGGAGAAGGCCAGGTAGCCCCGGGGTTCCTGATAGAAGGGAACATATTATATCGAAGGGTGCCTAGCTGGGAAAACTCGGGAGGAGGGAGACAGCTGGTGGTACCTCGGGCTTTTCGTCCGTTGGTGGTAAGGCTGGCTCATGATCATCCTCTGGGCGGACATAAGGGCTCCCAGGCTACCCTGACTCAAATATTGGCAAGGTTTTATTGGCCCGGTGTTTATGGGGAAGTGGAGAAATACTGTAAGTCCTGCCCCAACTGTCAAAAGGTATCAGACAGATTCCCTCCTAAAGCCCCGTTACAGCCTCTGCCGAGGGTAGAACAACCGGGGAGGAGAATAGCCATGGATATTGTGGGGCCCGTAACTAAATCACAGAGAGGGTTCCTCTATGTGTTAGTGATTATGGACATGGCCACCAGGTATCCATGGGCCCTGCCATTAAGGAACATTTCGGCAAAGGGTATTGCACGGGAACTCATAAAAATTTTTTGTGAGATAGGTTTTCCCCAAGAAGTCCTGACAGATAGGGGGTCCAACTTTATGTCACATACCTTAAGGAAAGTATGGGAGGCATTTGGATAAAAACATGTACGTTACGGCAGCTTACCATCCGCAAACCAATGGGATGGTAGAACGCTTAACAGGACCTTGAAGGGTATGCTAAAAAAAGCCTTAGGGAGGATAGGACGGGTGGGACCAACTTTACCATTTGTGCTATATCATACCGGGAGAAGGTGCAAGACCTCCCTAGGAGTTTCACCTTATGAGTTAATGTTTGGCAGGAGACCCAGGGGTATGTTGGATATCTTACAGGAACACTGGGTACCTCCGGAACAAGCCGATCAGTCTGTAGTTGAATATTTACATGATCTGAGGGGCAGATTGGATAGGATGCAGGAATATGCCCAGGACCGGCTAGAACAAAGCCAAGAACAACAAAAGGGCTATTACGATCGAGGGACTAGGGAAAAGGGAGTTTGCCTCTGGGGATAGGGTTCTTATCTTAATATCGGAGGATCCACATAGGTTCGCCTCTAGGTGGAAAGGACCTTGGGTGTGGTGAGGAGGAGACTGGGCCCCCTCACGTATGAGGTGGCGAATGAGAGGGGGCGGGTTTCAGACTTTTTCACGTTAATCTTATGAAACCTTGGGTAGCTAGGGTAGGGTTCCAAACTCGGGAGGAAAGAAAAGGAAGGGGAGAGTTTGGGGCCGCAAATACGAGAGATTTTCAAGCCCTGCGAGCCCGGAGTTAACCCACAATTACCCCAGGGACAGAAAAAGGAGATACGAAGGCTCTTGGAGAGCTTTAAAGATGTTTTGACGGCATGCCCAGGGAATACCCATCTAGTCGAGCATGAGATTGTAACCGAACAAGGGAAGGTTGTACGGCAAAAGCCCTATAGACTCTCCCCAATGAAAAGGAGGGAAGTCATTAAACAAGTGCAGGAAATGTTGAAGTTTGGGGTAATTGAGGAGTCTCATAGCCCCTGGTCTAGCCCCGTGGTATTAGTTCCCAAACCTGAAGGGGAGTGGAGATTTTGTATTGATTTCCGCCAGCTTAATGCTATCTCTCAAACGGATGCATATCCTATGCCTTATATTGAGGAGCTGGTGGACCGGTTGGGATCCGCACAGTATCTTACGACCCTAGATTTAACAAAAGGGTATTGGCAGATTCCCCTTTCTTCGGGAGCCCAAGCTAAGACAGCTTTTAGTACCCCCATAGGCTTCTACCAATTTAAAAGGCTGCCCTTTGGCCTTAATTCGGCGGCAGCAAGCTGCCAGCGATTGCTTGACCGAGTCCTCAGACCACATCAGACATATGCCGCGGCATATATGGATGATGTGGTAATACACAGTGAGGACTGGAATACCCATTTGAAGCAGGTAGGGGCGGTGCTGCAAGCTTTTAGGGAGGCCGGCCTGACCCTGAACCCGAAGAAATGTTACTTTGCACAGTATAGGGTGAAATATTTAGGGTATAACGTAGGAAGGGGGGAGGTGCGACCCTTACTGAATAAAGTTAAAAGCATCCAAGAATTTCCCAGACCCAATAGAAAAAAACAATTGCGTAGCTTCCTGGGTATGGTGGGGTATTACAGGAGATTCATCCCTCACTTTTCCGAAATGGCCACTCCCTTAACGGACATGTTGAAGGGTAAGAGCCCGGACCATCTGAGATGGGGGGAGGCGGAGTTGCGAGCGTTAGAGCAGATGCAGCAGGCCCTGTGCCATGAACCGGTGCTGAAGGCCGTAGATTTCGAAAAACCCTTTATCCTACAAACGGATGCTTCGGGGAGGGGGCTAGGGGCAGTGCTGTCGCAGGAACATGAAGGGGCCGAACATCCCGTGCTGTATCTAAGCCGTAAACTCCTACCTCATGAGAACCATTACTCCACCATAGAGAAGGAGTGTTTAGCTATTAGGTGGGCAGTACAAGAGTGTACGGTCTATCTCGAAGGGAGGCCATTTAAGCTAGTAACGGACCATGCCCCACTGAAGTGGCTAAATTTAATGAAAAATAACAACGGAAGGCTAATGTGGTGGTATTTGGCACTGCAACCCTTCCAATACACAGTGGAGCATCGTCCGGGGAGATGTTTGGGAAATGTGGATGCCCTATCCCGGGTAGGCGAGGATAAGGAAGAAAAGGGGGAAGAGTTGGGGAGTAAAAGCTTAAGGGAGGGGGTATGTAAGGAATATGCCGAAAGGAAGAGAGACCACAGCTACCCACCGGAGAAAAGAGTGCCGGAGGGTAGGAGGGAAGACCCTAAAGTTGCTCAGTTTTTGCCCAAGAGGGACATACCAATAAGAAACTACAACTCCCAGAAAGCCCCAGGAGAACCCAGGGTAAGGAGAAATAGGGTGCAGAACCAAGAAGCTCCAGAAGGGGGCTACCAGAAAAGGGGAAAAGCTGAGTCACCACCCTGGTGGAGGAGGTGGCTGAACCGGTGGCAGGAGAAGGAAAAGCAGCCTATCAGAGTTAATGAAGAAAAGTGTAATCAGCTGGAAAAGGGGTGGGGAGAGGAGAAAATGGACTGGGCTCCTGAAGGAGAGGAGGAGAATGAACCAGAGGAAATGGAGCAAGAGGAGGCAGACCTGATCTTAGACGAACCCATGGAGCTCTTGGCTATGGCTCAGCCAGCACTCAAGGTATAGGGTGGAAGTCCTGGGTCAAGCGGGAGGAGGTCAGGAGAATAGAGACTGACCTAGAGGGTGGGACCCAAGGCTTTGAGCCCGCGCAAGGCCTGACTTAATTGAACTGTGCTGAGAGAAGCCTGGCTGTACTTGGACTGTGGTTAAAACAGCCTGACTTAATTGAACTGTGCTGAGAGAAGCCTGGCTGTACTTGGACTGTGTTTAAAACAGCCGGACTTAATTGAACTGTGCTGAGAGAAGCCTGGCTGTACTGGGACTGTGTTTAAAACAGCCTGACTTAATTGAACTGGGCTGAGAGAAGCCTGGCTGTACTGGGACTGTGTTTAAAACCGCCGAGGAGCTGTTGAAGAAAGGGGGTCGGGTTGCAAATCCCAAAAACAGGCCCAAGGAAAAAGAAGAAACACATAAAGGAGGAAAACAGAGAGCTCCGGGCTGGTGGTGAGGAGGCTGCTCGGACTTAGCCAGTAGGAGCCTTGTTTACAATTTCTACAGTGCTACTAGGGTTACGCAGCGCTGTACAAATTAACAAAAAAGGACAGTCCCTGCTCAATGGAGCTTACAATCTAAAGGTCGAAATGTCAAGTTGGGGCAGTCTAGGTTTCCTGAATAGAGGTATAGTGGTTAGGTGCCGAAGGCGACATTGAAGAGGTGGACGGGGAGGGGGCCTGGCGTATGGGCTCAGGGAGTTTATTCCAAGCATGGGGTGAGGCGAGGCAGAAAGAGCGGAGCCTGGAGTTGGCAGTGGTGGAAAAGGGTACTGATAGGAGTGATTTATCTTGAGAGCGGAAGTTACGGGTAGGAACGTAAGGGGAGATGAGGGTAGAGAGGTGGGGAGGGGGGGGGGGCTGCAGATTGGGTGCATTTGTAGGTGAGCAGGAGAAGCTTGAACTGTATGCGGTACCTGACCGGAAGCCAGTGAAGTGACTTGAGGAGAGGGGTGATAAGAGTATATCGTCCAGGCGGAAGATTAAGACGTGCAGCAGAGCTTTCTGAACGGACCTGAAGAGGGGATAAGACTGTTAAGTGGGAGGACCAGTGAGGAGCAGGTTGCAGTAATCAAGGCGAGAGGTAATGAGAGAGTGGATGAGAGTTCGGGTGGTATGCTCAGAGAGGAAAGGGCGAATTTTGCTGATGTTACAGAGGAAGAAGCGACAGGTCTTTAAGTTAAGTGCTTTTGGAGGGTGCACTGAAGAACCAACATGTGCTTGCTGTTAATAGTTTTATGCTTGTTTGTATTGTTGAAAAATGCAACAGACTTTAGCTAAAAAGAATATCACATATTTTGTAAAAAATGTGCTAAAATGCCAGTGCCAATTCCACCCTGCTCCACCCATTCTCAGCCCTCAGAAACACTGGAGAGTGTTGCATAAAAATAATGTTTTCTGAGGTCCTATTTTTATGGCTATGTTTTATCCAAGGGCAACCTGAGTGCATAAAATACTGTTCCATATACTTAAGTCACTTATAAATTGCTACTGACCTGACGTTTAACTATTTGTATAAATGAAAAACCATATTGAAACCTTGAAATTGTTTAAACAAGTAGTATTATTCCGTACAGTCAAATGTCTTTTCTATCTCTAATGAGAGGACATTCGAAGTGATACTTATTATTCACGTCATGGATAGGATAATACAGAATAGTCTAGTGTTACAGATGACATCGTCTCGGTCATAAAGCCATTCTGATTTCTATGAATAACAGTATCTAATACTTCATGATATCTACAAACCAGAAAAGTGAAGATACTTATCTGTAGCAGGTATACTTTGAGGACAGCAGGCCTTATTTTCACAGGTGGGTGATGCCAACCGCGTCGCCAAGTCTGGGACTTATGACAAGCATAAGTAGAGCTTGGTGGAGCACGAGACACGCTCCACCACTCATGCACGAGTGCCTTCCTGCCTGCCGCGAGAACACAGTGAGCTCAGTTATATACTACAGCAATAAAAATAAAAAATAGGAGACAACACTAAGGGGAGGTGGGAGGGACTGTGAGAATATAAGGTCTGCTGTCCTCGGAGAATACCTGCTACAGGTATCTTCACTTTCTCAGAGGACAAGCAGGCCTATTTATTCTCACAGTGGGAATCCCTAGCATCTAGGCTCACGGAAAACAAGCATTGGTGAACTGGGCCTCGCAACAGCAAGGAACTCAGATTAACCTGAAACTATATACAAACTGAGTGAGAGAGTGCAGCCTGGAACAAAACAAAACGGGCCTAGGGGGATGGAGTTATATTCTAGACCCCAAACAGATTCTGCAACACTGTCTGCCCAAACTGTCATGTCAGGTATCCTGCTCCAGGCAGAAATGAGATATGAATGTGTGGACTGAAGACCATGTCGCAGCCTTGTAAATTTCTTCAATGGAGGCTGCCCTCAAGAGGCTACCGACGCAGCCTCGTCTCTGACATTGTGAGCCATAACATGACCCTCCAGGATCAGCCCAGCCTGGGCATAAGTGAAGGAAATGCAATATACCAGCCAATTAGAGACGAGTTTCCCCCGATGAAAACCCCAATCCTGTTGGGATCAAAAGAAATAAAATGTTGGGCAAGGTGTGCAAGGCGCTCTTACCATGAGGTCAGGGGAAAATGTTGCAAGACAACCGACTGGTTCAGATGGAACTCTGATACCACCTTTGGCAGGAACTTAGGGTATGTGTGGGGAGAACTCCTCTATTGTGATGGAACTTAGTATAAGGTGCATCTACTACTAAGGCCTGAAACTCACAGACTCTATGAGCTGAAGTAACAGCAACCAAGAAAATGACCTTCCAGGTCAAGTACTTCAGATGGCAGGAATCCAGTGGCTCCAAAGGAGCTTCCATCAGCTGGGTCCCATGATACTGGTGGAGGTCGGACAGGGGGCTTTGACAAAGCAAACCTCTCATGAAGAGAACAACCAGAGACTGTCCCGAGATGGCTTACTTCTACTCAAATGATAATAAGCACTAATTGCACTGAGATGAACCCTTACTTAGTTGGTCTTAACACCAGACAGATAAGTGTAGAAGGTACTCAAGCAGGGTCCGTGATAGGGCAAGCAAGGTGTTATCACACCAGACGGCAAACTTCCTTCATTTGAAAGAATAACACCTCTTATTGGAATCTCCTGGAAACCAGTATGTCCTGAGAGACACCCTCTGAAAAACCCAAGGAAGCCAAGTTCTAAGCTCTCAACATCCAAGCTGCTAGAGCCAGGAGACTGAAGGTTGGATGTAGAAGAGATCCCTAGTTCTGAGTTATGAGGGTCGAAAAACAATCTCCATGGTTCTTCGGAGGACAACTCCAGAAGTAGAGCAACCAGATCTGCCAAGGCCAGTAAAGTGCGATCAGAATCGTGGTTCCTCGGTCTTGCTCGAGTTTCAGCAGTCCTCCCCACAAGAGGTATGGGAGGATACACATACAGCAGACCTGTCCCCCAACGGACAAGGAAGGCATCCAACGCTAGTCTGTTGTGGGCCTGAAGCAGAACTGAGGGACTTTGTGATTGATTGAGTGGCAAAGAGATCCAAGTTTGGAAGATCTTGCAGACAACAGTCATGCTGAGAGACCACTTGTGCAGTTGCATAACTCTGCTCAGTCTGTTGGCCAGGTTATTGTTTTTGCCCACCAGATAAGTGGCTTGCAGGTATATGCTGTGTTGGCGAGCCCAATGCCACATCCAGAAGGCCTCTTGTTTGTTGATGTAATGCATAACAACCTGGTTGTCTGTTTGAATGAGCACAATTTGATGAGACAGCGATGTCTGAAAAGTTTTAGAGCGTTTCCAGATCTCCTGGAGCTCCAGAGTGATCTGAAGATTCGTTTCCTGGGCAGATCAAACACCTTGAGTGTGGAGCCCATCCACATGAGCTCCCCAACCCAGGAGGGATGAATCCGTTGTCAGAACATTTGCGGCTAAGGTAATTGGAATGGAAGTCCCATAGTCAAATAGGATCGAATGGTCCACCAGTGAAGTGAGCACACAAGTTCTGGGTACACTCGGATGATATCTTCCAGATTCCCCATGGTTTGATACCACTGAGAAGCCAAGGTCCATTGGGCCTCTCTCATGTGAAGACATGTCATGGATGTTACACACACTGTGGACACCATGCGGCCCAAGAGATTCAAAATCTGCCGAGCTGTGACTTGCTGAGAGGCTCAAACCTGGGAAGCCAGTGCGACTCAAGTGCCCACTCTCAGCCCAGAAAGGTAAGCTCGATCTTTCTGTGTATAAAGCAGGGCTCCTATGAACTCCAAATGTTGGAAAGGGCGAAGGTGGGACTTGAGGTAGGTTAAAACGAATCCTAGTAGCTCTAGCATCCGAATACTCATCATATACTCATGAGCACCTTCTGCTGAAGTGCTCTTCACCAGTCAATCATCGAGATAAGGGAACACATGGATTCCCAGTCTGCATAGCGACGCTGCAACTATCTCTAGACATTTGATGAAAACCCTTGGAAGATGACACGAGACCAAAAGGCAACACACGGTACTGGTAGTGATGTGTTCCTAGCCAAAACTGAAGATACTTTCAGTGGGCTGGAAGTATCGGGATGTGAGTACATGCATCCTTTAAATCCAGGGAGCATAGCCAATCGTTTTCCTGGATCACAAGGAGAAGGGTGCCCAGGGAAAACATCCTGAATTTTTCTTTGACCAGGAATTTGTTCAGGGCCCTTAGGTCTAGGATTGGACACATGCCCCTGTTTTCCTCTGCACAAGGAATTACCTGGAATAGAATCCCTGCCCTTCTTCCACAGGTGGAACGGGCTTGACCACATGGGCCTTCAGAAGGGAAGAGAGTTCCTCTGCAAGTACCTGTTTGTGCTGAGAGCTGAAGGAATGAGCTCTTGGGGGGCAAATTTCTGATACCAATTGAGGGCATATCCGAGACGGTCAAAGGTTATAAGGTGTCACCTTTCTTGAAAAAACTTCAGTCTCCCATCGACTGGCAAGTCATGCGGGACAGACACTGACAGCGGCTATGCTGTGCTAGAGCCAGTCAAAAGCTTGTCCCCTGCTCTTGCTAGGGAGCAGCAGGGGAGCAGCAGGGGAGCAGCAGGGGCCTTGGGCGCACACTGTTGAGCAGAATGAATGCACTGGGGCTGAGCCTGAACAGGCTGGCGACAAGAAGTGGCATACCTATGTCTTTGAGTAATAAGGACCCCTCCTCGACTTGCCAAAAGACCTCCTAGCTGTGGAGACAGATACAGAAGGTACCCGGGTGGGAGACAGAACGGATGGTATCAGTGTGCTTTTTTGATTCGGTCAGTGACCTCCTCAACCTTCTCTCCAAAAAGGTTATCCCCCTGGCATGGGGCATCCGCCAACTTCTGCTGAACCTCATGCAGCCATGAGAGTTTGCGCATTGCTAGACTTTGGGTGGAGATCCTGGACACCACATCAAAAATGTCGTAAGCACCCCTGGCCAAGAACTTTCAACATGCCTTCTGCTGCTTGGCCAACTGACAAAGTGACTCACCTTGCTCCAGTGGGAGCGTGTCAGCTACGTCCAGCATCTTGCACACTGAGTCTCGCAAGTAAACACTCTTGAAGAGCTGGTAAGACCAGATACTTAACACGAGCATAGATGCTGGGAACATCTTCCTCCCGAAAGAATCCAAAGTTCTAGCTTCTCTGCCTGGGGGAGCCGAGGCATAGCCCCTAGAACTTCTGGCTCTTTTGCAGGTGGATTCCACTACCTTGGAAATGTGAGGCAACTCAGGCTTCTCAAATCCAGGTGTGCTGTGGATCCGGTACATGGTATCGATCTTCTTGGGCAATACTGGGACTGAAGAGGGGACTCCCAATTCTGGATGAGGACTTCCTGGGAGTACCGCATGGAGAGGGACAGTCACAGTTTCCCTAGGAGGAGACATGTAGTCCAAGACATTGAGCATCTTAGCCTTGGCTCGTCCTCCACTTCCAAATGAAATGGAATGGCCACAGCCATTTCCTTGACAAATGATGGGAACGAAAGGCTCTCTGGGAGTGACTTTCTCCTTTCCAGTGGAGGGGAGAGTTCAGAGGGAATTCCATAGGACTTATCTGTGGGGAAAGTACTTTGGATCCTCCTCTGAATCCCAAGAGTGCTTCTCTTCGGTGTCAGACAATACCTCTGGGTGGGAGTGTTGAGACCGAACCTGCTGCGACGTGCAGGAGCTAGGTCCTCTAGAATGGTGCTGAAGAGCCAGTCCTGCCTGGACTCTGGCGAAACTTCCCTCTGACATCGAGGGAGTGCCGGCTTGGGTGGCAGTCAACACTGGGGCCACACTGCAGGCTGAGGGCCAAACAGGGCCTCAACGGGAGACAGGGTTGACACAAGCACCCCCCAATGCTGATGCACACCAATGCAACAGGCCATCCAGCAGCTCAGGGAGCAAGGCCCGTATGCGTTCATAGAAGGCAGACATCGGGAAAGGCTGGGTGCAGGCTCAGGAGCAGATTGCAGAACCTCTGGGGGCAGTATAGGAGCTGGGTCTTAGCTGCTGTATTGGCACCTCCTGTATGGAGCGGGAGAGGTCCTCCCAGTGTGATGCTTCTCGGGTGCCGATTCTCTCAACGCCCCAGAGCTACTGGCACCATGCGTAGAGGGCAATCGATGACTATGCTTCTTAGACTTAGCCCGAAGCTTGTTATGGAGGCTCCTCGGTGCCAACGAGGACAAAGTCAAAGTCTCATGTCGCTTTGGGGTCAAGTCCAATTGTGTATGGAGGCCTCAAGGCAGGTAGAGAACCACTCAATGCATCACTACTCCTAGCAGCAGCAGCAGCAGCCATGCTTACTGATGCTCTTGATGCCGGTGCAATGCTTGACTTAGATGCCCTCGATGCTGAGGAACCGGACTTGGCTCCAAAAATCTTTCTCGTTTTGGAGCATCTCTGGAAACCTGGGTTCTCTTCTTCATATGAAGAGAGTACAGTTGGCCAGGCTGTGGTCAGGCCCAAGACACTAAAGATACCAAGAATGGGTGTAGAGATTGTCCGATTGCATCCTCTCACATCTCCAATCTCTTCCCTTCCATCTCGTCTTCTGAATCTACCCTATCCTCTCACATCTCCAATCTCTTCCCTTCCATCTCGTCTTCTGAATCTGTCGACACGGCTGTCTCTACCTACAATGAAATTCTCTCCACTGCTCTGGATACCCTAGCACCATCTGTCTCTCGCCCCACTAAGCGCATTAATCCTCAGCCCTGGTTAACCCCTTGCATCCGTTACCTTCGCTCCTGCACCCGATCTGCTGAACGACTCTGGAGGAAATCTCGCACCCTGTCAGACTTCACCCATTACAAATTCATGCTATCCTCCTTCCAGTCCTCCCTATTCCTTGCCAAACAGGAATATTATTCTCAATTAACCAATTCTCTTGGCTCCAACCCTTGTCGCCTCTTCGCCACCCTCAACTCCCTACTTAAAGTGCCCTCCGCTCCCACCCACCCCCCTCACTCTCTCCTCAAACACTAGCTGACTACTTCCACGATAAAGTGCAGAAAATAAACCTTGAATTCACTTCCAAGTCTTCTCCTCCCTGTGACTTAACCCACTCCCTCAACCAACCTAACCTGGCCTCCTTCTCCTCCTTCCCTGAGATCACCGAAGAGGAAACTGCGCGCCTTCTTTCTTCCTCTAAGTGCACCACCTGTTCCTCTGATCCCATTCCCACCAATCTGCTTACCAACATCTCTCCTACAGTTAACCCCTCAATCTGTCACATCCTCAACCTCTCTCTCTCCACTGCTACTGTCCCTGACATCCTCAAGCACGCTGTAGTCACACTACTTCTCAAAAAACCATCACTTGACCCCACCTGTCCCTCCAACTACCGCCCCATCTCTCTTCTACCCTTCCTCTCCAAATTACTTGAATGCGCTTGTCCACAGCCGCTTGCCTTGATTTCCTCTCCTCTCAGGCCGTCCTCGATCCGCTTCAATCCGGCTTTCGCCCACTACACTCGACAGAAACAGCACTCTCTAAAGTCTGCAATAACCTGTTCCTTGCCAAATCTAAAGGTCACTATTCCATCCTCGACCTATCTGCCGCATTTGACACCGTCAATCATAATTTACTTCTTGACACACTGTCCTCATTCGGGTTCCAGGGCTCCGTCCTCTCCTGGTTCTCTTCGTATCTTTCCCAACGCACCTTCAGAGTATTTTTAATGGCTCTTCTTCCACCCCCATCCCCCTCTCTGTTGGGGTTCCTCAAGGATCTGTCCTTGGACCGCTTCTTTTCTCGATATACACCTCTTCCCTGGGCTCGCTGATCTCATCATATGGTTTCCAGTACCATCTCTATGCTGATGACACCCAGCTTTACCTCTCCACTCCCGACATCACAGTCGAAACCCAGGCCAAAGTTTCGGCCTGCCTTTCAGACATCGCTGCCTGGATGTCCAACCGGCATCTGAAACTGAACATGGCAAAGACTGAGCTCCTTGTCTTTCCACCCAAACCCTCTTCTCCTCTTCCCCCCACTTTCCATCTCTGTTGACAACACCCTCATCCTCCCCGTCTCTTCAGCCCGCAATCTCTGAGTCATTTTCGACTCCTCCCTCTCCTTCTCTGCCCATATCCAGCAGACAGCTAAGACCTGTCGCTTCTTCCTCTATAATATTAGCAAAATTCGCCCATTCCTCTCTGAACAGACCACCCGAACCCTCGTCCACTCGCTCGTTACCTCTCGTCTTGACTATTGCAACCTTCTCCTTACTGGCCTCCCGCTTAGCCACCTATCCCCCCTTCAATCTGTCCAAAACTCCGCCGCACGTCTTATCTACTGCGTGAACCGATACTCTCATATCACCCCTCTCCTCAAGTCGCTTCACTGGCTCCCAATCCGCTACCGTATACAGTTCAAGCTTCTCCTATTGACCTTCAAGTGCACTCAATCTGCAGCCTCCCATTACCTCTCTACCCTCCTCTCCCCGTATGTTCCCACCCCCTAACCTCCGCTCTCAGGACAAATCACTATCTGTACCCTTCTCCACCACCGCTAACTCCAGACTCCGCCCCTTCTGCCTCACATCACCTTATGCCTGGAACAGACTTCCAGAGCCCATACGCCATGCGCCCTCCCTGCCCATTTTCAAGTCCTTACTCAAAGCCCATCTCTTCTCCCTTGCTTTTGGCGCCTAACCACCTTCCCCATTCATGATACCTACACTGACTACATAGTTTGTTACCTTTAGATTGTAAGCCCTCTTGAGCAGGGACTGTCCCTCCCCATGTTTAAACTTGTACAGCGCTGCGTAACCCTGACAGCGCTATAGAAATGCTAAGTAGTAGTAGTATAGTGCTTGAAGCCACTGAGAACCTTTGAGGACATGGATGGAAAAACCTTTGCAGCTAAATTAAACAAAGCAATGGTACCTGAAAAGGGGCAAGGCACCAGAAAAATAAAAAGGAAGAACCTGGCCGGTCAAGGCCTAAAGAGGGCCATGTGACAACAGAAAAACAAGGAAACTTAAAACCGGGGAAAAGAGAATAAAAACTAAGAATAGAGGAACAAAATAAGAGGGGGTTCTACAAATGGGAACACAATAAAAGGCGAAAAAAATGCCGGAAGGCACAAAAAGAAGCTCTTTGAACAGAGAGACGTGAAGAGAAGGTTAACCCCCCCCCCCCCCCCCCCAAAAAAAAAAAACACACACACACACACAAAAAACCCCAACAAAACAAAAAAAAAAACCACACACACCCCCTCTCCTCACTGTGGTAGAAAAAGAACTCAGCTCACCACGTTCTCATAGCAGGCAGTACGGCACTCGCTCATGCTTGATGGAGCATATCACATGCTCCACAAAGCTTTACTTATACATGTCATAAGTCGTGGACTGAGCGACACAATCAGCACCACCCATTTGTAAGAATAAATAGGCCTGCTTGCCCTCGGAGAGTTAAATAAGTACATTTTAAAATGAAATAGGCCTATAATTAGTTGCTAAACATTGGTCTCTGTCTGGTTTCCCTAAAAGGGAAAATTAGGTTCTTACCTTGGTAATTTTCTTTCCTTTAATCACAGCAGATGAATCCATTAACTGATGGGCTATGTCCGCCTACCAGCAGGTGGAGATAGAGAACACTGAAAAACCATAGGGCTCTATGGACAGCTAGCTCCATCTGCCTTCAGTATTTGAAACTTCCAAAGCAGCGTGATTCCTCAAAGTAGAATAACATGAACTTTCCTCACAGCAAACGAATGCCCCAGAACAGGAGCAATAATCACACAAAGGAGGGACAATCTCAACCTCCTGTAACAGAACAGAAATCCTGAAGACTGTTTTCCAACTTCTCCCAACGAGGGAACATGTCTGCAGGAAATAACTGAACAAATAAACAGAGTCAGACAGGGAGGGATCATGGATTCATCTGCTGTGACTAAAGGAAAGAAAATTACCAAGGTAAGAACCAAATTTTCCCTTCCTTGTTATCAGCAGCAGATGAATCCATTAACTGATGGGATGTACAAAAGCACTCCCTAGTTAGGGTGGGAATCTGTCACTCCCCGAACAAGTACTTGCACTCCAAACTGCGCGTCCCGCTTTGCTGCAACATCCAGCCTGTAATGCCGGACGAAGGAGAGCTTAGAAGCCCAAGAAACCGCACTACAGATCGCCTGAAGAGAGAGTGCTCCTGTTTCGGCCCATGAAGAGGAAATCGCTCTCGTGGAATGCGCTTTAAATGCGTCAGGCGGAGACCGCCCTGACAGCAGATACGCAGAAAAAATGACCGAGCCAACGAGCTATAGTGGCCTTAGACGCTAGAGACCCTCTTCGAGGGCGTCAAACCATCAGTCTCATCTCTGAAATCGCGATTTCAGAGATAAGAGACTGATCGTTTGACGTTATGTCAATACTCTTTTGGCATCTCTGATAGAGCTGTTTTTCTAAATTAATCAAGGTGATCTCCTAAGTATGAAATTTTAGTTCATCTCAGTACATATCCAACATTATCAATTAAACTTGTGAGTAAAGGATTGTTGTATAGCCCCTGAAGCAGCCCTGTTGGGCGAAACACGGCCTGTGTCGGGCTATTTATGTATATATATAACTTCAGGTTTTAATAATAAATTACTGTTTTATTTTTGCGATCTGCTTCGTTTGTTTTCCAACTAAGCACGGGACTTTGGCATTTGCGCTTGACGCCATTAGATCCACTACGGGCGTTCCCCATTTGGCACAGATCTGAAGAAACACTTCATCTGCCAGTTCCCACTCTGCTGGGTCGATTTGATGCCTGCTTAGAAAATTGGCTTGCACGTTGCTCTGACCTGCTGACAGAAACTGCAGATGTAGCTCGGCCCAGTGGCAAATCTGAGCGGCCTCCACGGCCAGTGCTCTGCACTGAGTGCCGCCCTGTCGATTTATGTAGGCCACAGCTGTCATATTGTCCGACAGAACTCTGACAGCCAGCCCCTCCAGAGTCTTGTGAAAGGCCAGAAGAGCCTGGAATATCGCTCTCAGTTCCAAGCGATTGATGGACCACCCCGATTCCGTGGGTGTCCATAGGCCCTGGGCATACCTTCCCTTGCAATGTGCTCCCCAGCCGACCAGGCTGGCATCGGTTATCACCAGGCACCAAGAGGGAAGCACCAGCAGCATTCCTCACCGCAGCATGCTGTCGGAGAGCCACCACTCCATACTGAGTCGGGCCGCAGGGAGCCACGTGAGTCTGCGCTGATAATCCTGGGACATTGGAGACCATTGTTGAAGCAGGGCAATCTGCAGAGGTCTCAAGTGCTCTTTCGCCCATGGCACTACCTCCAAAGTGGCCGTCATCGACCCCAGCAGCTGGACTAAGTCCCAAGCTCGCGGGCGAGACATCCGCAGGAGCGGACGGACTTGATTCTGAAGCTTGCACCGCCTTCGGTCGGGTAGAAAGACAAAGCCCGAGGCCGTGTCGAACCGGACCCCCAAATATTCGAGAGATTGAGAGGGGGTCAGGTGACTTTTGGGTATATTGCTGACCCAGCCCACAGACTGCAGTACTGAGACCACTCTGGCTTTCGTCTGCCGAATCTGCTCTGATGAGCCAGTAGTCAAGGTACGGGTGAACCTGGATACCCTGTTGCCTGAGAAAAGCAGCTACTACCACCATTATTTTGGAAAAGGTGCGGGGAGCTGTGGCGAGGCCAAAAGGCAAGGCCTGAAACTGGCAATGTTTTCCCAACACCGTAAACCGGAGAAACCGTTGATGCGGGGGCCAAATAGGAATGTGCAAGTAAGCTTCTTTTAGGTCCAGAGACGTGAGAAATTCTCCTGGCTGTACCGCTGCAATGACGGACCGCAGGGTTTCCATGCGAAAATGTCGCACTCTTAGAGCCTCGTTGACTGACCTTAAGTCGAGGATCGGTCGGAAAGACCCGCCTTTTCGAGGCACCACAAAGTAAATGGAGTAGCAACCGCAGCCGCGTTCGGCGGGAGGCACAGGCAACAAGACTTGTAAGGTCTCCTCTACTGCTGCCCGTTTGACGGCAGTACCGCATCGGGACTCCACAAACACGTCTGTCACCGGGGTACTGAATTCCAATCTGTAACCTTCTCTGATCAGGTCCAGGACCCACTGATCGGAGGTAATCTTGGTCCATTCCTCGAAAAAGAGGGAAAGACATCCTCCTACTGCAGAAATCGAGGAATGGACTGGCACCCCGTCATTGAGGGGGCCGCCCCTGAACTCCAGGCTTTGAACCGACAGCTGTCCGAGCGAAAGGAGTTCCTCTGCTGAAAATGGGCACGTTGAGAAAACCCAGCAGAGCAAACCCGGGCCATACCTGCGAGCTTCACGGAAGCGAGGTCTGGAAGAGGGGGGCCACACAGAACCCTTGAAAGAAGGCCTCGGCCTAGCCTCGAGTAATCGCAGGGGTTTAGGGTCTGGAAGAGGGGGGCCACACAGAACCCTTGAAAGAAGGCCTCGGCCTAGCCTCGGGTAATCGCAGGGGTTTAGGGTCCCCCAGGCCTTTCACAATCTTCTCCAGCTCCTCTCCAAATAACAGGTGGAAGCTTCACCAGCCTGTACTTAGAGGCCATGTCAGCCGCCCAATGCCGTAGCCATAGAAGGCGGCAGGCCGCAACCGCCACAGACATCTGTTTAGCCGAAGCTCTGACCAGATCATAGAGGGCGTCAGCCAAAAATGACAGGGCTGACTCCATCCGCTGTGCAACCTCAGCGAGGGACTCCGCACCATCCGCGGGCTGTTCCACTGCCTGCTGTAACCAAGAAAGGCAGGCCCGGGCAGCATAGGAACTGCATATAGACGCCCTTAAGGCGAGGCCCAAGATTTCAACTGACCGTTTCAACGCAGATTCAAGCCGCTGGTCCTGTATGTCTTTCAGGGCTACCCCTCCCTCTACGGGGAGGGTGGTCCTCTTAGTCACCGCCATGACCAAGGTGTCCACTTTAGGCATCCCCAAAGGGGCCAAGTGCTCTTCACTTAGAGGGTAAAGCTGACCTATAGCCCTGGCCACTTTCAAAGGCCCTTTAGGTTCAGACCATTGAGCTGAAATAAGCTCTTGGATGGAGTCATGCACAGGAAAGGCTCGTACTCGCCATCCTCTGATTACCAGAGGAGGCCTCGCCCTTGGCAGGATCATCAATTGAGAGGGCCTGCAAGGCATCCGAAATGAGCGCTGGCAGCTCATCGCGGTGGAAAATCTTCACCGCATTGGGCTCATCCAGATCCAGTGGCAAACCGGCACTTTCCTCTGGTTCTTCAGACCAAGAGGCCCTGCCAGAACCCTCAGAATCCACACTGCCCCAACCACGGGGGGGGGGGGGGGGGGGGGGGAGGGAAGTGCGCCACTCTCCGACGGGGAATTTACCAGTCTGTGTTTTGCGTCCTTCCAACGCTCGGGGGAATCAGCCAGGCCCGGGCTATCAACACCCGGGGGGGAAACCAGGTAGCAGCGCAGTGTTAGACACGTGCGGCACAGCTCTTTTCAGCATGAAAGCTTTATGCATTAAAAGCACAAACTCCAGGGAGAAACACTCACCCTGACCCTCCATCTCCAAATCAGGAAAAACGGGAATGGGAGCTCCTCTGGTAGCCTCTAACCGAGGCGTCGCCCTGCACTCAAGACTCCTCTGCAACAGCGAGGGTCAAGGCGTGCGGCGCTTCCAAAATGGCGCCTCCTGCCAGCTCCATTGAGTGGGAAGAATCATCGCTCGCCATGCTCATATCAGTTCTAGCGTCTAAAGAGCACGTCTTACAGAGCCCCGCTGCTGATCTACGTTTAGCACAACAGGAGCAGCGTTTAACTGCTTCAGCAGCCATCATCTGACCAGACGGAATTATATAAGTAAAATGGCGGCTTCACGCCAAAACGTACCCCGATCGGAACAGCGTCCGCGGGAGCTCCCCGGAGGAGCTGGGCACCACTCTTACCTCAAAAGACAGAGTCAAATGAGCTCCAGTCAAGCTGCACATGGAAAATAACCTCAGAATAGCCACGCAGAACCAATGAGTATTCCTTTTTTTTTTTTTTTTTTTTTTTTTTTTTTTTTTTTAAACGCTGTGAGGAAAGTTGGAGGCAGGCAGCAACAGAGGTACTCCGGTAGGCAGGGGGATGGGTAAGGCAGGGAAAGGGCGAATCTATATGCCTTCAAAGTGGGCACCACCAGCCACAACACCACTGCTTCAACTGGCAAAAGCACAGGAGCTACCCCGGGCAGAATTTTTCCAGGAGCTGATCAAGCTACGTCCACACCTGCTAGGAGATAGAGCAATACTGAAGGCAGATGGAGCTAGCCGTCCATAGAGCACTATGGTTTTTCAGTGTTCTCTATCTCCACCTGCTGGTAGGCAGACATAACCCATCAGTTAATGGATTCATCTGCTGCTGATGACAAGGAACAACAATTTTTGCTTCAGTAAATGAACTCTCCATAGTATATTCTGAATATAATTAAGTTCTGGAGAAAGTATTTCAATAGAGGTTTGTATAATTCTACTATACCTTGAATTCATGAATTTCCACCTCCATAATTACTGCATCTACTCTCTCTCTATCTTGTTCAGTTACAGAAGGGTGATGTATCGAATGTAAAAATTAACTAAAGCTGGGGAAATGTCTGATAAGCAGAGTTTAGTTTGGTATTACTTGAATTTGTTGAGCGTTCTCTTAATTTGTTACCTTCTTTAGTAAGAACAATGTACTCCTTTCTCTTTTTTTTCACTAGCCTTCAAATATTGTGCTAGGTGATTTACTTTATTACTCTCTTCATAATATCTAGCTTTCAAAATGAAAATACCCATCTATTGGCTCATTGTGTTATAACAACATTTTAAATTGTTGACATTTTTGTAATAATCACACATTGACTGAAATCCTTCACCTAAACTGACCATTGGGGGTAGTAGGTGGTCCACTCTCCCCTGGCCTTCATTAATTTGAATCACTTTAGATAGGTGGTTTGGGGCCCATGACCTTTATTGCCTGGGGTCAAGATCACTGCATCCCTGGTATCAATCACAGACAGCATATACAGTCAGAACCTAAATACAATGTCCATAATAGAAATATATTTATGACAGTTGGACAAAGTAATGGTACAAGGAATTACAGCATGATTGGCTACTGTTTACACATGAATCTTCATATTTATTATGGAGGATAATACATTTTTGGAAATCAAGAAGTAATTTATTCTCACATAAATCTGATGAGGAAGCATATAAAAGTAGAATTCATTTCAGAAGGATGCTGAAGCCATCAGGGAACTGACAGACCTAACTCTGCAAAATGTAGCACAGAACAAAATGTAGACAACTTGCCTTACATTTAGATTATCTATGATCATGTTTCAGTGTCTGATTAAAATCAAAACCAAGAACAACTGAGTTACCAAACTAATATTGCAGCAATACTATGAAAGAATTCTGGAGAATTAACAGAAAGGGTATAATTATTGAAAAGTACCATTTTGGTATTCCCATATACGACCTCTAGTCTGACTGATATTCCTTCAGTGTCTGAATGCAGGAAATGGTGCAGGTCACTTAGAAGCAGTGAACCTAATGATATCAAATTTGCATAATCACTTGGATACAATAATAAAACAAAACTACTGTAGTAGCACAACTTTAACTATTACTACTTATTTCTATAGTGATACTAGATGTACCATGAAGAGACGGTCCCTGCTCGATAGAGCTTACAAACTAATCAGGACAAATAAGGGATGTGGGAATGTTAAAACATACATGGGTACTGAAAAAGTGAATAGGGGTTACGAGTTAAAAGCAGACTCAAAAAGGTGGGCTTTTAGCCTAGATTTGACGGCCAGAAATGGAGCTCAACACACTGATAATACAAATCTGTAAATAAACCCCCGACTATAATTTGTTTACACATTTTTTAGTGTCATGTGTGTGTGCCCGATGCAAAGAGCTCCTAGCTCTCAGAGAACATGTCTGTTCTCTTGAGGCTAGAGTAGCAGACTTGGTGGAGCTGAGGGAGAGAGAGAGGTACATAGAGGAGACCTACAGGGATGTTGTAGAGAAGTCCCACCTCCAGTCTGGTAGCCTCTGTGCTACCTTGGAGGAGGGAGGTCTCCTAGAAGGACAGCATCACCCTGGTGAAGTAGGAAGTACTCCTGTAGCCAGAACCTGCCCACCAGGGGATGTACTATCCTCTCACACCGAGGATATGTCTCCAAGTGCTGACCGGGAGGGAAAGGTTAGGACAGCTGTTGTAGTTGGTGATTCGATCATTAGGCATATAGATATCTAGGTGGCTGGTGGACATGAGGATCGCCTGGTGATCTGCCAGCCTGGTGCGAAGGTGGTGGACCTCACGCATCACCTAGATAGGATTTTAGATAGTGCTGGGGAGGAGCCGGCTGTCTCGGTACACGCGGGTACTAATGACATAGGAAAATGTGGGCGAGAGGTTCTGGAAGCCAAATTTAGGCTCTTAGGTAGAAAGCTCACATCCAGATCCTCTAGGGTAGCATTTTCTGAAATGCTACCCGTTCCACACGCAGGGCCCAAGAGACAGGCAGAGCTCCGTAGTCTCAATGCGTGGATGAGACGATGGTGCAGGGAGGAGGGTTTTAGATTTGTTAGGAACTGGGAAACATTCTGGGGAAGGGGAGCCTATTCCAAAAGGATGGGCTCCACCTTAACCAGGGTGGGACCAGGCTGCTGGCGTCGGCTTTTAAAAAGGAGATAGAGCAGCTTTTAAACTAGAAATGGGGGGGGGGAAGGCCGACAGTCGCTCAAAAGTGCATGGTTTGGGATAAGGTATCTTTTAAAGATATCCCCAAACAGGGAAGATAGGGTATCCTGATAGTGAGGTTGCAAAAGAGACCATAGTAGATCAGGTGTCCTTAAATAAAAATCAGACAAAAGATTGAAAATTAATATTGTCAAGTACTAAGCATGATGTAAACAGAACAAACATACTTTGAAATGTCTATATGCGAATGCCAGGAGCCTAAGAAATAAGATGGGAGAGTTAGAATATATTGCACTAAATGAAAAATTAGATATAATAGGCATCACTGAGACCTGGTGGAAGGAGGATAACCAGTGGGACACTGTCATACCGGGGTACAAATTATATCGTAGTTACAGGGTGGATCGAATTGGTGGAGGGGTAGCACTGTATATTAACAAGAGCCTTGAATCAAATAGATTGAAAATTCTGCAGGAAACAAAACACTTTTTGGAATCACTGTGGATTGAAATTCCATGTGTAAAAGGGGAAAAGGATAGTGATAGGAGTGTACTACCATCCGCCTGGCCAGGATGAACAGACGGATGCAGAAATGTTAAAGGAAATTAGGGAGGCTAACAAACTGGGCAACAAACAGCACAAAAAAACAAACAAAAAAAACTTTGTGTGTGCTACTCGGCAAAAACAATTTGTCCTATACTAAATTCAGTGTGCATATTCCAAATCTGAATTGTTGTAACACCTCAGGAAATTTTGTTATGCATAAGTTTGCTCAATTGAATTAAGCACTTGGAAAGCATTGAATAATTTTTTACAGAACGAGTTTTACTCCAACAATTATCTGATCCACATCAAAGTTTTCGTAGTAAACAGTATATGAAAATGTAATGGAATAACAAAATTTCAAAAAAGTATCGTATTCCAGTTTAAAAGTCTTACTTCAGCAAGGCCCAGTACTGTTAAAAGTGCTTCAGGCATCTCCTTTTGCGTTTGTGACCGGTCATATTTTCCCGTTGCAAAAACCAGCAGTAGTCCCCCTTCATGTTGGGATTCCAGCAGCCTTGATATCTGTTCTCCATTGTAGAAATGTCTTTATGGAACCTCTCTCTATGTTTGTCACTTACGTGTCCCAAATTGGGTGGGAAAAAGTCGAGATGGGAATGTAAGAAATGCATTTTCAATGACATTCAGCAGCCAAGTTGTTCATATGCTTTAAGCATGTTGTCTACTAGTTCAGCATAGTTTTCAGCTCATCTGTTCCCAAGGAAGTTCTACACTACTAGCACAAATGCATCCCAAGCTGCAAGTTCCAGAGGGTTGAGTTTTGTTCTGGATGCGTCATCATGCATTAGTTTGTTGATTTCCGGGCCAATAAAAATTCCGGCCTTTATTTTAGTCTCCGTTTTCAGTATGCTAAACATCTCCTTCAAATACTGGAAACCATTTCCATCACGATCAAGTGCAATTACAAAATTTTTTATTAAACCAAGTTTAATGTGAAGTGGTGGAAAATAAACTTGAAGTGGATTGACCAGTGATTTGTGTTGTACATTGTACCGACCAACTGTGTGCTCGACTGAGAGGCCACTGTCTCATTTTGTAATGATTTTTGTCATCACAACTGTTCCATAGGCACAAGAAACACATATTTATTTATTTGTTACATTTGTATCCCACATTTTCCCACCTATTTGCAGGCTCAATGTGGCTTACATAGTGCCGGAGATGCGATTGCAGACTCCGGTGTAGACAAATACAGAGTGATGTAGAGATAAGATAAAGTTCATGTGGTATTGCCACGTGAGATAAGGTACGGTTCATGTGGTATAGCCACACAGGGGCATCATACATGGAAGAGTTTTGTTGTGTCCACACCGTATTTTGTTTTTGCTGCGTTCCAGCGGTCAGTCATTTATGTTGGGTTGGTAGGGTATGCCTTTTTGAACAAATACATAGTGATTGGAAAACAACGAATCAGGGCATCTAGGGGACTCAAAGAGGTTAAAGAGAAGGGGGAAAAGGACTGATCCCTGGGGGACCTCATAGGGCACAGAGTGAGCAGCAGACAGAGAGCCACCATGAAGCTAATAAGTGAGATAAGATGTAAACCATCAAAGAATTGATCTCGAATACCTGCCACAGAAAGGACAACCAGAAGATCATGACTGAGGCGGTTAAACCCTGCAGATGCATAAAGATAAATAACCAAGGATATCCTCCCAGAGACCAACATGGCATGGATATCATTCAAAAGTGAGGTAAGGACAGTCTCAGTGTTAAAGTCTTGTCGAAAGCCTGATTGGCAGGGGTGTAAATATAGAGGAGTCTTCAAAAGTGTTGGAGCAACTGGGTAAATACTACTTGCTCCGTTAGTTGGCAAGGTAAGGCAGATTTGAGATGGGCTGATATTTTGAGAGCAGACCTGGGTCCTAGTTTAACTGCTTAAGAATGCTTGACTTCTATGCCTTAGGGACCAAGCCCAATCCAGGTGGAATGGATGAGATTAAGGGCACAAATGGTAGGACTGGAAGTTGAGATGCACCTCATAAGAGAGCAATGATGCTGGAGTAAAGGAGGACTAACTGCTCCCAGCAGAGCCTCCTGGTTCAGGGGAGGAAGGAGTAGTAGGACCAGGTAAAGAAGGTGGGTGGGGAGAGGGAGGCAACCTTGGCAGAAAAATAGGCCAAGAAATCATCAGCCAGAAGGGAGGGCGGGATTTAGGCAGCTGGACTAGGGGAGATAAGGCAGGTAAGGACTGAAAACTTTTGGGGCCAACTGGATGGCGTTCACATTAGATGCAGACAGTACTACCATTGTGCCCCCCCCCCCCCAAGTGAGCAAGATTATCTAGGTTCTTTGATGTACGCCATAGCTGTTCAGCATACTGGACCTGCCTTTTTAAAAGATGCAGATACCAGGGTTGCCCAGGATGTGATTGAGTGGAAGAAGGCAGAGTGGCACAATATAGAGCCTAATTTGCTACTAAGGGTGGAGTTCCAGGTAGAGACCTGATCATCCAAGGGAAATGCAATGAAATCCTGAAGGAATAATGTTTGGAAAGTTGAGAGAGGCAGGCTGGGTTGAGGTGCCTGGTATGGCAACTAGGATAGAACTGTGGAGGGAGAGAGGTAGGATTAAATGTAAGGAAAGTGAGAAGGAAATAAGGTAACAATATGACCAGAATAGTAGTAAGGAGGATGAACAGAGAACACAGAGGGTCAAGATGTCAGGTAAGGACAACATCCAGTGTGTGACCAGCAATATGTGATGGGACGATGAGGTGTTGGTCTAAGTCCAGGTCTAAGAGAGGGAGAGAAGTGGCAGTTAAAATCACCAACCATCAACAGGTTAGGGAATCGCAGCACAGCATCTGAGATGGATGCCACAAAGGAGTTCCAAAGGAAAGAACTGGGGCCAGGAGGAGATAGAGAAGCAGTCAGCAAATTGGTGGGGCGAAATTGAGGTGGAAAAGGAGTTCAAGATAAGAGAGAGATTCCGCTGGAAGTGCTGTAAGTGAAAGAGAAGTTGGGGTTAAATTGGCCACTCCTTCTCTCCTCTGTGAGGCTCAGGGCTTGTAGTAGAAGGTGTAGCTGGAGGGGAGGCATTTTACCAAGAAAGCCTCCTTGCTGGAGCAGAGCTAGGTCTCTGTCAAGAACAAACAGAGGAGAGTTAAGAGCAGATGAGTTCTTGGATTGAAGGGATCTAAAGTTAAGAAAGAAAGAAGGAGATCATGGCCAGATCCATTGCACTGCATGTAGAAGGGAGAGCAGGGGAGGGAGAAGAGGAGAGACGAAGTGAGAAACCTAGTAAGAGGAAGGGCTGGTAGGAGGAAGGGCAGTGACTGGTGTTACCTAGGATAAAATCCCATGAGTCCAAAAAGATAAAGGAGCGTGGAGACGTCATACCTGAAGAAAGATGACCACTTGCAAGGGGAGGAGCTGAGATATGAAGAAGGATAAGGCATTAAGTGGAGTCGCCCTAGGAACATGACCTGTTCCTTGGGTGCACGCCTTCAGCGTGCGCTGTGGTTGCGTGAATGCCCCATCTGAGGTCACCAGTGAGTGGCGCTTCGGGCCGTTCTGGAGAAGTGTGTAAGCAAACCGATAACAGCAGGGAAGGCTGCAGGCACCAGTGGGTGAAGCCTTAGGTCAGTCTGGGGAAGAGGGTGAACAAAGACAGCAGCAGGACAGGCTGCATGTGCAAACTGGTGGAGCCTCAGGCTGGTCTGGGGAAGCAGTTGAACTAACAGCAGCATGGCAGGCTGCAGGCACCAGTGTGCAGAGCCTTGGGCTATTCTGGGGAGGCAGGTGAGCAAATGGACAGCTGCAGGGCTGGCTGGAAAGAAATACAAGAAAGGCAGAGACTTTATCACTGTCTCCTCCTATGACCCTGGAGTTTTACAACAAGTGACGCTTTATTTATTTATTTATTTATTTTATTTTAATTTTGTGTCCATGATTTTTCTTTTTTTTTTTGCTACATATCTTAGTCTATATTTTGTTAATTTTGTATTTCCCTTTATACATTTCAGAGAATACAAAAGTAGATTCATACTTATTTTATATCTATGGTAGCTGAATGTAACTTGCCTTAAACTATTACTAAAACGTTGTGAGATAAATTCAAATTTATTATACACACATACATTTTAATTTAATGTGAGAGAATGGGTTAGAACCTGTGAGTGCATACCACCTCAGGCCCCACAATTACTGACCGTTACAACCGCTGGGTCCAAGACCAAAGCCAACACATTTTCGCCACTACTAGCTGAGTGAAGTGGAGGAACAGGTAGCAGAAGGAGAAAAGGAAGAGGCAGCCCTAGGAATCTAGAGCTTGGTACTAGAGGCACAAAAATATCTCACTAAGGACACTGGCTCCAGTCTCTCTCTCTCTTCATTCCTTGCTTTCACCTCTCTTCCAAATTCTTCATGTCTTTCTTTTTTTCTCCTTTCTCCTAGTCTCCTAGTACCTGTTCTATATTTTCACTTCTTGCCATCAGTGCCTCAGGTTGAATGCTCCTCCTCTAGCTAGAAGCTAAAGTTATGTTTGGGAAACAGCGTGAAACTGTGGTGTCCTGCACAGTTTGAAGCATAACATTCTGGCTCTGAACAACAAAGGGTGAAGAACAGACACAAGCTGAAATAACATATAGAAGGAATTCAGTGAAATAATTTGTAACTTAGCAAGCATTAATAGCATGATTTTTCACTCTATACATAATTCCTTGATTAATATGTACTAGTGCATACCAAACCAGACCACAATCAGCAATGTTCAATTTTAGATGCATTATAACAGCCATGCTTTTTTCTGATTTGTTCTGGCAACTATGGGACTCAACACAATATGTGCATGTATATTAGTGAAATCTAAACATATAACTATGAATTTAACGCCATAAAACTTCACTACATTTATCAACTGAAATTTTCTAAGATGTATAAATGCATTTTCTATACCAATGAATGATACTATGTTTACTAACAGGCTCATTTTCGAAAGAGAAGGATGTCCATTTTTCGACATCTCCAACTGCAGTCCGTTGCAAGGACGTCCAAATTTCAAGGGGGCTTGTCAAGAGGCGTGGTGAAGGCGGGACTTAGGTGTGCCTAAGACTTGGACATCTTTGACCCATAATCGAAAAAAGAAAGGAATTCTAAAGTAAAACTTGGATGTTTTCACCCAGATGTTTTTTTCCACGAATAAGGCACAAAAAGGTGCCCAAAATCTCCAGATGACCACCGGAGGGAATTGGGGATGACCTCCTATTACTTTCCCAGTGGTCACTAACACCCTCCCACCCTCAAAAAACATCTTTAAAAATATTTCGTGCCAGCCTCAGATGTCATACTCAGGTCCATGACAACGCATGCAGGTCCATGGAGCAATTTTAGTGGGTACAGCAGTGCACTTCAGACAGGCGGACCCAGGCCCATAACCCTCCCCCCCCCCCCCCACCTGTTACATTTGTGGAGGAAACAGCGAGCCCTCCAAAACCCACCAGAAACCCTCTGTACCCACAGATAGGTGCCCCCCTTCACCCGTAAGGGCTATGATAGTGTACAGTTGTGGGTAGTGGGTATTGGGGAGGTTTTGGGGGGCTCAGCACACAAGGTAAGGGAGCTATGTACCTGGGAGCATTTTATGAAGTCCACTGCAGTGCCCCCTAGGGCTGGTGTCCTGGCATGTCAGGGGGACCAGTGCACTACAAATGCTGGCTCCTCCCACGTCCAAATGACTTGTATTTGGATGTTTTTGGTTTCGAAAATCGCCGAAAGTCAAAGACTTCAAAATCCAAAGACATCCTTGGATTTGGCGTCTTTGACGGGCATTTTCGAAACGAAAGCTGGACGTCCATCTTTTTTCGAAAATACGGTTTTCCCCGCCTCCGGATTTGGACGTTTTACAAAGACATCCAAATTTAGACGTTTCTTTCAAAATGCCCCTCTAAGCCACCAAAGTATGTCTTCAGTAGATGCTTAAACATTACCCACTATACTCAAACCATTTATAAATCCACACAAAGCCACTCACCTGCTCTCTAGTGAAGTTTTTGTCGGATCCTAGGAGGTATGGAGTGATGAAGCTCTCCCCAGGTCTGATCTGTGTCATAAAGCCATAGAAACAGAGAAAGGAGACCATCCACTCCCAACGTTGTGGCTCAGCTTCAGGTGCTAGATCTGAAGGTTTGGAATCCTGGGGCTTTGAATTGTGTACCAGATTTAAAGGTCTCAAAATCTGGGGTTCTCTAATGTCCTTGCACTCTTTAGCCATGACTCTTAAGACAATCTCTATACGGGGGATATGGAGGGGTAAAATACTAATCAGCTTTGTGCACCTTCTGCTCTTTCAAAGCACTTTCTGAGTAATTGTGCCTTGGATATCACAGTCTTAAATACTAAAAACTGGGATTTGAGAGGTCACAGGAATGCTGGATACAGCAATGTTCTTTGCTATAAATTTTGTCTTCTGGCTGCAGTAGGTTCTACACTAGGAATTCTCTTCTGTATCAGCAGAACAATTTTCATCTTTCATCTGCTGGGAGACGCCTAGCACTATTCTCAGGAGAATCAAATTAATAGCCTAAATACACAAACATAAAAAAGAAAAAAAAACAAACAAGTAGCTGGAGGGAAGCATTAAAGAAATGGCGTCTATTTTTCTTAATATTAGATGAGAACTTGAAGTACAGGGAATCAGTTGTACTGCCAGTGGAGGCCATCTGTGAATAAAAACAGAAGCAGAAAGAATTCAGAACTAAAGAATGATCACGAAATAAAAGCTCATTTCTACAAAGCTGGCAAGAGGAGACAACCAGTCTCTCGACACAGAAAAGGGTGGAAGGGCATACAGACTTAAGTGGGGTTATAGCCATGCTAGTCCACTTCAAATTGAAAATAACAGCAGTATCTTTTTATTGGACTTTCAAATTGAAAATAACAGCCGTATCTTTTTATTGGACTAACTTATTACGTTTTCCAACTAAGATTTGGAGGCCAAAGGCTCCTTTTTCAGGTTAGTACAGTATGAACAAAAAATGACATTAGGCGACACAAGTTTCAAGGTAAAAAGTAGACATGAAGAGTAATAAAAGAGAATATGACTAAACCAAAAATTGGAAAGTCTGGAGAATGTTTTGCAATCAAAAAATTTAAGATTTTCCTCTATTTTTATTTTTATTTTGTTGCATTTGTATCCCACATTATCCCACCTCTTTGCAGAATCAATGTGGCTTACAATACATCATGAATAGCGGTAATACATGAGGAATTATACATTTAGTAGTAGCAGAAGTGTTTTGGTACATGATAGTGAAATGACATGGTAATATTATAACAAGCAAACATAATAAGAGATATATAGGAGAAATATAAGAATTAAGGAGAGTGTGCATTTAGTGATAAAAGATTTTGGGGTAACATGAAACTAGGAACTTGTCCAAACCTTTTTAAAACCCAGATACACTAACTGCATTAACACATGCTCCGGCAATGAGTTACTGAGCTTAACTATTCTTTGAATGAAAAAATATTTCCTCCTATTTGTTTTAAAAGTATTTCCATGCAATTTCATTGCGTGTCCCCTGGTCTCTGTAATTACTGAAAAACAGAAAAACAGATTCATCTCCACCTGTTCCACTCCACTCAGGATTTTTTAAACCTCAATCACATCCCCCCTCAGTCATCTCTTTTCCAAGCTGAAGAGTCCTAACCTCTTTAGCCTTTGTTCATATGGGAGCAGTCCCATCCCCTCTATCATTTTGATTGCTCTTCTTTGAACCTTTTGAATTCTGCTATATCTTTTTTGAGATATGGCAACCAGAATTGAACACAACACTTAAGATGAAATGATAAGTAGGAGGAGTGGCCTAGTGATTAGGGTGGTGGACTTTGGTCCTGGGGAACTGAGGACCTGAGTTTGAGTCCCACTTCAGGCACAGGCAGCTCCTTGTGACTCTGGGCAAGTCACTTAACCCTCCATTGCCCCATGTAAGCCGCATTGAGCCTGCCATGAGTGGGAAAGCACAGGGTACAAATGCAACAAAAATTAAAAAAAATTTAAAATAATAGTAGTAGTCACACCATGGTGCGATACAGAGGCATTATAATACTTTTGGTCTTATTTTGCATCCCTCTCCTATGTGCCGTGGAATGAGATTATTTGTAAACACAGTGAAAGTTACAGTCTTTTTAGTGTGACCACCCAGCGATTTTCATGCATTTAGAAATGTTATCACTGTAAAACTAATATACAGTGGGGGAAATAAGTATTTGATCCCTTGCTGATTTTGTAAGTTTGCCCACTGACAAAGACATGAGCAGCCCATAATTGAAGGGTAGGTTATTGGTAACAGTGAGAGATAGCACATCACAAATTAAATCCGGAAAATCACATTGTGGAAAGTATATGAATTTATTTGCATTCTGCAGAGGGAAATAAGTATTTAATCCCTCTGGCAAACAAGACCTAATACTTGGTGGCAAAACCCTTGTTGGCAAGCACAGCGGTCAGACGTCTTCTGTAGTTGATGATGAGGTTTGCACACATGTCAGGAGGAATTTTGGTCCACTCCTCTTTGCAGATCATCTCTAAATCATTAAGAGTTCTGGGCTGTCGCTTGGCAACTCGCAGCTTCAGCTCCCTCCATAAGTTTTCAATGGGATTAAGGTCTGTTGACTGGCTAGGCCACTCCATGACCCTAATGTGCTTCTTCCTGAGCCACTCCTTTGTTGCCTTGGCTGTATGTTTTGGGTCATTGTCGTGCTGGAAGACCCAGCCACGACCCATTTTTAAGGCCCTGGCGGAGGGAAGGAGGTTGTCACTCAGAATTGTACGGTACATGGCCCCATCCATTCTCCCATTGATGCGGTGAAGTAGTCCTGTGCCCTTAGCAGAGAAACACCCCCAAAACATAACATTTCCACCTCCATGCTTGACAGTGGGGACGGTGTTCTTTGGGTCATAGGCAGCATTTCTCTTCCTCCAAACACGGCGAGTTGAGTTCATGCCAAAGAGCTCAATTTTTGTCTCATCTGACCACAGCACCTTCTCCCAATCACTCTCGGCATCATCCAGGTGTTCACTGGCAAACTTCAGACGGGCCGTCACATGTGCCTTCCGGAGCAGGGGGACCTTGCGGGCACTGCAGGATTGCAATCCATTATGTCGTAATGTGTTACCAATGGTTTTCGTGTGACAGTGGTCCCAGCTGCCTTGAGATCATTGACAAGTTCCCCCCTTGTAGTTGTAGGCTGATTTCTAACCTTCCTCATGATCAAGGATACCCCACGAGGTGAGATTTTGCGTGGAGCCCCAGATCTTTGTCGATTGACAGTCATTTTGTACTTCTTCCATTTTCTTACTATGGCACCAACAGTTGTCTCCTTCTCGCCCAGCGTCTTACTGATGGTTTTGTAGCCCATTCCAGCCTTGTGCAGGTGTATGATCTTGTCCCTGACATCCTTAGACAGCTCCTTGCTCTTGGCCATTTTGTAGAGGTTAGAGTCTGACTGATTCACTGAGTCTGTGGACAGGTGTCTTTCATACAGGTGACCATTGCCGACAGCTGTCTGTCATGCAGGTAACGAGTTGATTTGGAGCATCTACCTGGTCTGTAGGGGCCAGATCTCTTACTGGTTGGTGGGGGATCAAATACTTATTTCCCTCTGCAGAATGCAAATAAATTCATATACTTTCCACAATGTGATTTTCCGGATTTAATTTGTGATGTGCTATCTCTCACTGTTACCAATAACCTACCCTTCAATTATGGGCTGCTCATGTCTTTGTCAGTGGGCAAACTTACAAAATCAGCAAGGGATCAAATACTTATTTCCCCCACTGTATATACACACACACACATACACCAGTCTACTGTTAATGATGTCACAGTGATGCAGACTTTTGTACAGAATTTGAATAATTTGTATTTGATATGACAATTTACAGATAATTTTGTTTTAACGCATTTTGGGCAAGGTGTCAATATTGAGCAAAATGAGAATCCATACACTGCATGAATGAGGTTTCAGAGAAAAGGTGATAGTGGCTGCATATCTCAAGAACTAGAAGCTCAGCACTGAAGAAAATTTGTCTGCATGACTGTAAGATTCTTTTTTATGAACTTTATTTTAAATGCGAATACAGTATGCATATAGAATATATCAATAACACATTTTACATCTTATCATCACCCACCCCCCTTCCCTTCCCCCCTCCCCCTTACTTCTCCTAGAGGTCTCCTGCGCATGTGACTTATGTAATTGATATGGCCGTTCTGAGTGTACCCGAGCTTATAAATTGAATCTATAGCGCTGGTACCACTAGCTGTGGGGCGTTCAATTCAATCCCTGCCTTAGCTCTCCAGGTCTTATATTTGTCCCATACCTTGTGGAACTGTATCATCCGGCCATTCTTCTGTGCTATTAGCTTTGCCATCTGATACATATAATCCACTTATGTATAACTTTAACAAGTGGAGGAGCCAACTGTTGTTTCCAGGCCGCGGCAATCGCGATCTTAGCTGTTCCCAAGACCACAGAAGCCAGCTTATGCAATGCAACAGTTATGCCTGGCGGGCGGAACTGCAACAAACAGTGATCCACAGTTCTCGGACACTCGCTGCCCAAGATCTGCTGCATCAATGCAAGTAACTCCTGCCAGAACATTTGTATCTTTGGGCAGGTCCACCATATGTGGATCATATCATGGAGCTATTCACCGAGCCCTTTAACAAAAACCCCATCGCCCGTGACCAATTCTGCATGTCGTGAGTGGTCCCTGTATCCCGTTCCCACTTCTGTATATAAGCCAGTATTGGGTTCCTATGTGATAGCAATGCCGCATATATTCTTGACACACATCTTTTACGACTATTTCCACCCATTGCTCGTTCTAGTTCAACCAATTGTAATTCTCCTTTAGCTTTCCGCAAAATATAATCCCTAAGTCTAGCGTAATAAAACATGTGTTGTGGTGGGAGATCAAATTCTTCTTGCAATTCGCTATATGGGGGCAATGCCCCCTCCTCCCATAATTGACCAAATTGTCGTAGCCCCCTCTGTATCCATTGCTTATATATTTTATCCCCCTCTTCCCAACTAAACCCCGGCGCCCCGATATGCATCTTGCGAAAATACATGACTGTAAGATTCTGACACATTGTTAATGACATTAGTAACATCAATTTAACTTAAAATAATTAAATGTTATTTAATAGTAAAGCAAAGGTACTTACCTGTAGCAGGTATTCTTTTGAGGACAGCAGGCCTCATATTCTCACAAATGTATGACACTGATCTGTGTCGACTAGTCCATCATTTTGCCAAAGCTAAAAAAAAAAAAAAAAAAAAAAAAAAAAAAAAAGCTTTGTGGAGCGTGAGCCTCGCTCTACCGTGCATGTTTGAGTGCCTTCCCGCCTGTCACGCAAACCTGGTCTCCTCAGTTTAATAATACAGCAAAAAATAAAGTAAAAATAACTAAGAAGACAACTCCAAGAGTAGGTGGGAAGGATTGGGAGAATATGAAGCCAGCTATCCTCGAAGAATACCTGCTACAAGTAAAGGACAAGCAGACTTCTATGTTCTCATAAGTGGAGAATCCCTAGCATCCATACTCACTGAAAACAAACACTGGGCAATAGGGCCTCGCAATGGTGAGGATATAACAGAGATTAACCTGAAACTATATACAATCCGAAATACAGTGCAGCCTGGAACAGAATAAAACAGGCATAGGAGGGTGGAGTTGGATGCTAGATCCCAAACAAAATCTGCAATACTGTCTGCCCAAACAGTCACGGGTATCCTGCTCAAGGCAGTAGTGTGATGTGAATGTGTGGACTGAAGGCCACGTCGCAGCCTTGCAAATATCTTCATGGAGGCTGACCTCAACAGGGCTACCGACGCAGCCATGGCTCTGACATGACCCTCCAAGGCCAGTCCAGTCTGGGCATAAGTGAAGGAAATTAAATCTGCCAGCCAAATTGAAATGGTGCATTTTCCGAGGGCAACTCCCATCCTGTTGGGATCAAAAGAAACAAAAAGCTGGGCAGACCGGTCTGTGGGCCTTGTCCACGGCATGTAGTAGGCCAATAATCTCTTGCAATCCAAGCTGTGCAAGCTGCTTTCGCCAGGATGGGCATGAGGTCGGGGAAAGAATGTTGGCAAGACATTCAACTGGTTCAGATGGAACTCCAACACCACCTTCGGCAGGAACTTAGGGTGCGTGCAGAGGATGAAATTTAGTATAAGATGCATCCATTACTAAGGCCTGAAGCTCCCTGACCCTACGAGCTGAAGTAACAACCACCAAGAAAATGACCTGCCAGGTCAAGTACTTAAGATGGCAGGAATTCAGTGGCTCAAAAGGAGCTTGCATCAGCTGGGTGAGAACGACGTTGAGACCCCATGACACTGGTGAAGGTTTCACAGGGGGCTTTGACAACAGTAAACCTCTCATGAAGCAAACAACTAAAGGCTGCCCAAAGATGGGCTTACCTTCTACACGTTGATGATAAGCACTAACTGCACTAAGGTGAACCCTTACGGAGTTGGTCTTGAGACCAGATTCTGATAAGTGTAGAAGGTATTCAAGCATCCTCTTAGTGGAAACTTTCCTGGAAGCCAGCAAGACATGGGCGACACCCTCCGAAAGACCTAAGGAAGCAAATTCTAGGCTCTCAACATCCAAGCAGTGTGAGCCAGACACTGGAGGTTGGGATGCAGAAGTGATCCCTCGTTCTGAGTAATGAGGGTTGGAAAACACTCCAATCACCATGGTTCTTTGAAGGATAACTCCAGAAGAAAAGGGAACCAAATGTGCTGCTGCCAGTTCAGCACGATCAGAATCATGGTTTCGCAGTCTTGCTTGAGTTTCAACAAAGTTTTCCCTACGTATTGGAGGATACATATACAGATGGCATGTCCCTCAATTAGGAAGGAAGGCATCTGACGCTAGTCTGTCGTGGGCCTGAAGCCTGGAACAGAACTGAGGGACCTCATAGTCGATTCGAGTGGCAAAAAGATCCACTGAGGGGGTGCCCAGGCTCGGAAGATCTTGCGGGCTATGCCTATATGGAGAAACCACTCATGCAGTTGCATTATCCTGCTCAGCCTGTCAGCTAGGGTATTGTTTGTGCCTGCCAGATAAGTGGCTCGAACCGATGGTATTAAGGATGTACTATAAAAATGATAGTACCCCCAGCTCAGAAGGGAATATCAAGAGAGTTAAACATTAAAAATGTGAAACTGAGATAAGTTTAAGACAGAGCAGGACAGATGCATTTAACCTAGTTACTGATTGCTGAATTAACAGTTTCAACAACTTTTGTAATGAATGTTTTGTTCAGATTCTAGGAAGTCAGAACATTCATGTTTGGAAGGGAATAGGGAAGTAAGAGAGAGTGGAGGAGTGGCCTAGTGGTTAGGGTGGCGGACTTTGGTCCTGGGGAACTGAGGAACTGAGTTCGATTCTCACTTCAGGCACAGGCAGCTCCTTGTGACTCTGGGCAAGTCACTTAACCCTCCATTGCCCCATGTAAGGCACATTGAGCCTGCCATGAGTGGGAAAGCGCGGGGTACAAATGTAACAAAAATAAAAATATGCATATGTCTGAGCATGCAGATGTAATATGGAAAATGTATGATATTTCCGCATTTCTATAAATGTTAGATTTTACTGGAACCACTAGCAGTTTTGGAAAGTACCCTGAACCCCTGAAATTGCAGATGTAAGCACAATATAATCTAACCAATGATTTTTTTTTAAAGCTTGTGTCCCATGATTTGTGATGTAACCAGTTAATTTATGACAATGCATTCTTAATAAACGAGCAGAGTACCCGAGGAATTGTGAGACAGTTCTGAGTGCCTCACTGCTATTATGTGAGACCCTTAGTTCTCTCTTCCAAAGGCCTTTGATTTGTATATTTATCTTGAGTGTGTGTGTATATGTTTATCTCTCTCTCTTGATCTCTCCAGGGACCAGTATAAAGAACTGGTCGGTCCCCTACTTGGTGGGGGAGGGCACTGAAAGATCAGCTTAGGCCCTAAATGTTTTCAGAAGGAACATGCCGTGTTGGCGAGCCCAATGCCACATCTGGATGGCCTATTAACACAGAGAGTGTGATCCGGTGCCACCATGCGTGTTGGTGTAATACATTTCAACCTGATTGTCTGTTTGGATGAGAATAATTTGGTGAGACAACCAATCTCTGAAAGCCTTTACAGTGTTCCAGATAGCCTGAAGCTGGAATTTTGGAGTTTACCAAGTTCATAAACCGCTACTAAACGGACTTGGAAAACTCCAAAATTCCAGGAATAACATGTATAGAATGTTTGTACGTTTGGGAAGCTTGCCAGGTGCCCTTGGCCTGGATTGGCCGCTGTCGTGGACAGGATGCTGGGCTCGATGGACCCTTGGTCTTTTCCCAGTATGGCATTACTTATGTACTTATGAGATTGATCTAAAAATTCGTTTCCTGGACGGACCAAGCATCTTGAGTGTGAAGTCCATCTATATGAGCTCCCCATTCCACAAGAGCTGCATCCATCATCAGCACTTTCTGTGGCTGAGGAATTTGGAATGGAAGTCCCAGAGTCAAACTGGATGAAACTGTGCAACACTGAACAGAGCGTACAAGCTCTGGGGACACTTGGATGACATCTTCTAGACCCCCTGTGGCTTCATACCACTGAAAAGCCATGGTCCATAGAGCTGATATCATGTGAAGACGTTTCCTGGGCATAACATACACTCTGGAAGCCATATGGACCAACAACATCAACATCTGCCAAGCTGTGACCTGCCGACAGGTACGAACCTTGGACACATGTGAGACAAGATTGTCCGCTCGCGTTTCAGGGAGGTAGACTTGAATCCTCTGTGTGTCAAGTATGGCTCCTATGAACTCCAATTGCCGGACAGGTTGGAGATGGGACTTGGGGTAGTTTAAAACGAACCCTAGTAGCTCCAGCACCCGAACAGTCATCCGCCTAGACTCCCGAGAACAGTCCTCTGAGGTGCTCTTCACCAGTCAAACTATATAGAGAGGAAAGGTCCCACTTAACTTTCTTTCTGAGAAATTCTGAGAGAAGAGGACATTTCTGTGGGTAAGTGACATTATTTTATTCTGTGCTTGGTAACTTAAAGATTGGGTTTCAAAGAGGAATTGTAGGATATTGATAAACACAGTTAGAATTAAAAAAACAAAAAAAACAAACAAAAAAAAAAAAAACTATTAGCTAGTCTCCATACCCTTTCCCCTATGGTTTTGAAACCTGAATTTTCTGTCACAGAGAAGCAAATACTAATTAAATTACATATTACACCAGTCTTAAGTCTCTTTATATTCATCTGATATCACTAGTACCTTAAGAAGTTTTAATTAAACAACTCTATAATACTAAGATGAAGACAGTAGTCCAGCAGCAAGAGGGGTGCTATCAATTATTTTGCATTGAGTGTCAAATGTATGATTATCTCCTAGTTGGTGAGAGATCATATGTGTGTGCTCGATGCAAAGAGCTCCTAGCTCTCAGAGAATGAGTCTGTTCTCTTGAGGCGAGAGTAGCAGACCTGGAGGAGCTGAGGGAGAAAGAGAGGTACATAGAGGTGACCTACAGGCTACAGGGATGTTGTAGAGAAGTTCCACCTCCAATCTGGCAGCCCCTGTGCTGCCTTGGAGGAGGGAGGTCTTCTAAAAAGAGAGCATTAGAACATTAGTGCTGAACTCTGTTGCTTAAGAGTTAAAGGTGAGGTAAAAAGTCTGCTTCCAGAAGGATTCCAGATAGGACTACTACTATCCATTACGGAAGAGACCAATTTTCCCCTGGAATAGTGGCCTTTATGAATACCATTGGAATGTAGTCATCCTCCTCAAGCAGATTAGCTGTTTCCCACTTACTTGGGTACCATAAATAAATAGAGTGCAGGCCTGCTTGCAGAGAAGCTCACCAAGCTTAAATCAGAGCCCGAATGGCTTGATCATACAGTAAAGTTTTACAGGCTCTCAAATCTTCTCCACAGTGAGTTTCCTCACCAAGGTAGGGACCAGGGAGTAAAAAACCTATCTCCATGCTCAAGAAACCCAAAGTGTAGGAATTGACTAAATGAGAAAAATGGTGAAAAAAAAGACTGAAAGGAGCAGCGCGCAGAGTAAAAAACTTGCATCAGGCGTGGATGCTGTTTAAAAACACCATCCTGGAGGTTCAGGACAAATATATTCCACGTATTAGAAAAAAGGGAAAAAAGACTAAACGTCAGCCGGCGTGGCTAAACAGTAAGATAAAGGAAATCATTAGAGCCAAAAAACAATCCTTCAGAAAGTGGAGAAGAGAACCAACTGAAAGTAACAGGATAGATCATAAGGAATGCCAAGCCAAATGCAAAGCGGAGATAAGGAGGGCAAAAAAGGACTTTGAGAAGAAATTAGCGTTGGAAGCAAAAATACATAGTAAAAATTTTTTTAGATACATTAAAAGCAGGAAACCGGCCAAAGAGTCGGTTGGGCCGCTGGACGAAAATGGTGTTAAAGGGGCGATCAAGGAGGACAAAGCCGTAGCGGAGAAATTAAATGAATTCTTTGCTTCGGTCTTCACCGAGGAGGATTTGGGGGGGGGGGACACCGGTGCCGGAAAGAATATTTGAAGCGGGGGAGTCGGAGAAACTAAACAAATTCTCTGTAACCTTGGAGGATGTAATGGGTCAGTTCAGCAAGCTGAAGAGTAGTAAATCACCGGGACCTGATGGTATTCATCCCAGAGTATTAATAGAACTAAAAAATGAACTTGCGGAGCTACTGTTAGAAATATGCAATCTGTCCCTAAAATCGAGTGTAGTACCGGAAGACTGGAGGGTAGCCAATGTTACTCCGATTTTTAAGAAGGGTTCCAGAGGAGATCCGGGAAATTATAGACCGGTGAGTCTGACGTCGGTGCCGGGCAAGATGGTGGAGGCTATTATTAAGAATAAAATTGCAGAGCATATACAAAAACATGGACTGATGAGACAAAGTCAGCACGGATTTAGTGAAGGGAAGTCTTGCCTCACCAATCTAATGCATTTTTTTGAGGGGGTAAGCAAACATGTGGACAATGGGGAGCCGGTTGATATTGTATATCTGGATTTTCAGAAGGCGTTTGACAAAGTGCCGCACGAAAGACTCCTGAAGAAATTGCAGAGTCATGGAATCGGAGGTAGGGTATTATTATGGATTAAGAACTGGTTGAAAGATAGGAAGCAGAGAGTAGGATTGCGTGGCCAGTATTCTCAGTGGAGGAGGGTAGTTAGTGGGGTCCCGCAAGGGTCTGTGCTGGGTCCGTTGCTTTTTAATGTATTTATAAATGACCTAGAGATGGGAATAACTAGTGAGGTAATTAAATTCGCCGATGACACAAAATTATTCAGGGTCGTCAAGTCGCAGGAGGAATGTGAACGATTACAGGAGGACCTTGCGAGACTGGGAGAATGGGCGTGCAAGTGGCAGATGAAGTTCAATGTTGACAAGTGCAAAGTGATGCATGTGGGTAAGAGGAACCCAAATTATAGCTACGTCTTGCAAGGTTCCGCGTTAGGAGTCACGGATAAAGAAAGGGATCTGGGTGTCGTCGTCGATGATACGCTGAAACCTTCTGCTCAGTGTGCTGCTGCGGCTAGGAAAGCGAATAGAATGTTGGGTGTTATTAGGAAGGGTATGGAGTCCAGGTGTGCGGATGTTATAATGCCGTTGTATCGCTCCATGGTGCGACCGCACCTGGAGTATTGTGTTCAGTACTGGTCTCCGTATCTCAAAAAAGATATAGTAGAATTGGAAAAGGTACAGCGCAGGGCGACGAAAATGATAGTGGGGATGGGACGACTTTCCTATGAAGAGAGACTGAGAAGGCTAGGGCTTTTCAGCTTGGAGAAGAGACGGCTGAGGGGAGATATGATAGAAGTGTATAAAATAATGAGTGGAATGGATCGGGTGGATGTGAAGCGACTGTTCACGCTTTCCAAAAATACTAGGACTAGAGGGCATGAGTTGAAGCTACAGTGGGGTAAATTTAAAACGAATCGGAGAAAATTTTTCTTCACCCAACGTGTAATTAGACTCTGGAATTCGTTGCCGGAGAACGTGGTACGGGCGGTTAGCTTGACGGAGTTTAAAAAGGGGTTAGATAGATTCCTAAAGGACAAGTCCATAGACCGCTATTAAATGGACTTGGAAAAATTCCGCATTTTTAGGTATAACTTGTCTGGAATGTTTTTACGTTTAGGGAGCGTGCCAGGTGCCCTTGACCTGGATTGGCCACTGTCGGTGACAGGATGCTGGGCTAGATGGACCTTTGGTCTTTCCCAGTATGGCACTACTTATGTACTTAAAGCACTATTCTCTATAAGACATTATCACTGTACAGGGACAGGGAGCCTCGGTAGAGTCATCATCACTTCCTCAAGCATAGAGACAGGTGATCCTGTATAATAATTTGCACCTCCAACATTCTATGTCTGGATGCCTGGGTTCGTAACATCCATTCCCACTCATTGCCCCGCCCTTGTGTCAAAACGTAATGACGTCAGAGGGCAGAACAATGAGGGGGAAGGGAACGCTGGAGGCGAGTTGATGTCAGGAGGAGAGAATCGTGGGACATCGAGGGGAGGAAGGGAAGGGGAGGGCAGAGGAGAGTTAATGGACATGGATGGGATGGGAGGACAGTACAGGAGAGAATCGCAGGAGACGGATGGCAGGGCAGGGAAGAGGAGAAATGAAAAGAGCCCTTAGATCACAAAGAGTAGTTACTGCACACATGTCTTTTTGTCATCGTGCTCAGGGCAATAATAATAATAATGGCTATAACAGGCTTCCTATCTCTGTGTTGAAGATAGTGGCAATGTCTCTGCCAGGATCACTGTCTGTGTGCTTGGGGCAAAGATGTCTCTCCAAGGCTCACCTGTCTCTATGCTTGAGGAAGTGATAATGATTCTACCGAGGCTCCCTGTCCCTGTGCAGGGATAATGTCTCTCTAGGGCTCCCTGTCACTGTGCTCAGGGCAGTAATAATGTCTTTCCCTGAATCCCTGTGGGTGTGCTGAAGGCAGTGATAATGTGTCTCGACAACAAAAGGAAGAAAAATACTTTCATTTTCCATTTAGTGATTGTGATATGCCAATTTTGGAAACAGCAACCCATAGGTACAATTTGTGCAGCCAGCTGACGTCAGGGGAGGTTAGCAACACACACAAGACAGCCAGGGAAATAAGGGTGAGGCGGCGCACGCGCCATGGCGTAGGCTTATCTTGCTCGCCCAGCACTGTGTGAAAATCAGAATGGCCACGAGGCAACTAATGGAAAAAAACTGCCCATTGACTGGCAGGGGGGAGGGGAAGATAATAGGTTTCCACTCGGTCTCTCTCCCTGTCTCACAAGGATTCATACACTCTCTCTCTCACACACACTCAGGCTAGCACGGGGGTCACACACACACTCAGCCTGGCAGGAGGGAGGGGAAGATAATAGGTTTCCACTCGGTCTCTCTCCCGAGTCATACACTGTCTCTCTCTCACACACACACACACTCAGCCTGGCAGGGGGGAGGGGAAGATAATAGGTTTCCACTCGGTCTCTCTCCCTGTCTCACAGGGATTCATACATTCTCTCTCACACACACACACACACTCAGGCCAGCATGGGGGTCACACACACACACACAGCCTGGTAGGGGGGAGGGGAAGATAATAGGTTTCCACTCGGTCTCTCTCCCTGTCTCACAGGGATCCATACACTCTCTCTGTGTCTCACACACACACGCACTCTCTCTCTCTCTCTCTACCACTCTCTCACACACACACACACACACAGGCAAATCGCAGGATATGGATGGCATGGGAGGCAAGAGAAGGCAACGACATAGGAGAAGAACACTAACTTTGAGGAGCAGGCTGAAGCTAAACAGAAAAGAGCTGAAGCACAACGAAAAAGGCGTGCAACTCTAAGTGAAGACGAAAAGGCACGTGAAAGTCAACAAGCCACAAGGAAGAGAGGTCCAGAATACAAAAGATGACCGATGAGGAAAGTGCAAGTAACAGACAAAGAAGGGAAAATTAGGTTCTTACCTTGGTAATTTTCTTTCCTTTAGTCATAGCAGATGAAGCCATTACGTATGGGTTATGTCCATCAACCAGCAGGGGAGATAGAGAGCATTCAAACTTTCACAGTGCCCTCTTGGACAGCTAGCTCCACTGCCTCTTCAGTATTTGAAGCTTCCAAAGCAGTATGGCAAACAGCAATGGGAATCACAAGAGCTTTCCTCACAGCGAACGATGGCCCATCACAAGGGCATGAACTCATAAAGGAGGGAATGCACATCCTCCTGGAGGGAATAAACTCATCCTCCTTATTGTATAAGTGGAGGGGAACACTCGCGCCTCCTGGAGGGAATCACACATCCTCCCAACACACTGGAGGGAATGAACTGGAGGGGAACACACGCGCCTCCTGGAGAGAATCAACACATCCTCCAAAAAAAACATGCTGGAGGGAATGAACACATCCTCCTAAATTTAAACTGAACATGAATCCTGAAGATTGTTTTCCAACTTTCTCCCAAGGAAGGAACTTCAGGAAATTAGAACAGAACCTGAAAAACAGATTCACAGCATACAGACAATCATACAGGGAGGGCTCATGGCTTCATCTGCTATGACTAAAGGAAAGAAAATTACCAAGGTAAGAACCTAATTTTCCCTTCCTTGTCATCAAGCAGATGAAGCCATTACGTATGGGATGTAACAAAGCAATCCCTAGATAGGGTGGGAACAAGCCACACCACGCGCTAGCACTTGTGCACCAAAACGCGCATCCCTCCTGGCAGCCACATCCAGCCTGTAATGTTGGGCAAAGGAGAGCTTAAAAGCCCATTGTTGCTGCACTGCATATCTCTTGAAGACAGAGTGCTGCAGTTTCAGCCCAAGAGGAAGAAATTGCTCTAGTAGAATGTGCCTTAAAGGCTACAGGCGGAACCCTGCCGGCCAGCAGATAAGCTGAAAAGATAGTTTCTTTGAGCCAGCGAGCAATAGTGGCTTTAGACGCTGGAGACCCTCTGCGAGAACCGGATAGCAAAACAAACAGATGATCAGAAGTCCTGAAAGAGTTAGTAACTCGCAGATACTGCAGCAGAGTCCTGCGCACATCCAAAAGGTGCAGTTGCCCAAAAGATTCTGGAAACTCTTCCTCTGAAAAAGAGGGCAAGAAAATAGGCTGGTTTAAGTGAAAGGCTGAAACCACCTTAGGCATAAAGGAAGGCACGGTCCGAACCGTGACTCCGGACTCTGAAAATTGCAGAAATGGGTCTACAGGACAGCGCCTGGAGCTCTGTGACACCCGTCTCGCCGAGGTAATGGCCACCAGAAAAACGGCCTTCAGTGTCAAGTCTTTCTCCGATGCTCGCCGAAGCGGCTCAAAAGGAGATGCCTGCAGGGTTTTCAAAACTAGCCCCAGGTTCCAAGCTGGACAGGGTGCTCGCACTGGAGGTCGGAGCCAAAGCACCCCTCTAAGAAACCGTGCCACATCAGGGTGAGCAGCCAAAGACACGCCTTCCACCTTACCACGAAGGGAGGCCAACGCTGCCACCTGCACCTGCAGGGAATTTACGCCAAGCCTTTTTGTACACCTTCCTGCAAAAAGTCCAGAATCGGCGAGACAGGAGTCCGCATTGGAACAATGGCTCTGGAAGCACACCAAGACTCAAACAGGCACCAAATCCTGGCATAAGCCACGGAAGTGGACCGCTTGCGGGCCTGCAGGAGAGTGGAAATAACTTTATTGGAATAACCTTTATCCCTCAATTGCGCCCTCTCAATAGCCATGCCGTAAGACCAAAGCGGCCGGCGTCCTCCATGGCTACCGGTCCCTGAGTCAACAGGTTCGGTACCAGAGGTAACGGCAGAGGAGCCTCCAGGAGCATCTGTCGGAGGTCTGCATACCAAGGTCTCCTTGGCCAATCCGGGGCGATGAGGACCACTTCTCCTGGGTGCAGCCGAATCCGCAAGAGCAGGCGCCCTATCAAGGGCCATGGGGGAAACACATAAAGTAGACCCGGAGGCCAGGGTTGAGCCAAGGCATCCAACCCCGCTGAGCGAGGATCTCTCCGTCTGCTGAAGAAGCACGGGACTTTGGTATTGGCACTTGTCACCATTAGATCCATCATGGGCTTGCCCTATTTGGCACAGATCTGCAGGAATACTTCGTCTGCCAGATTCCATTCTGCTGGATCGCTCTGATGCCTGCTCAGATAATCGGCCTGCACATTGCTCTGACCTGCAATATGAGCTGCCGACAGACACTGAAGATGCAGCTCGGCCCAGTGGCAAATCAGTTCGGCCTGCGCGGCTAGTGCTCTGCACCTTGTTCCGCCTTGTCGATTTATATAGGCCACCATTGTCGTGTTGTCCGACATCACTCTGACAGCCAATCCTTCCAGGGTCACTTGAAAGGCCAGAAGCGCCTGAAACACCGCTTTCAACTCTAGGCGGTTGATGGACCACTCCGACTCCTCGGGTGTCCATAGACCCTGGGCATGCTTCCCCTTGCAGTGTGCACCCCAGCCCTTCAGGCTGGCATCTGTTACCACTAGGCACCAAACGGGGAGCGTCAGCGGCATTCCTCGCCGCAGCATGCTGTCCGAGAGCCACCACTCCATGCTGAGACGGGCCGCAGGGAGCCAAGTAAGTCTGCATTGGTAATCCTGAGAAATAGGAGACCATCTCCGGAGTAGGGAATACTGTAGAGGTCTCAGGTGCGCTCTCGCCCAGGGTACCACTTCCATCGTGGCTGTCATCGATCCCAGCAGCTGGACAATGTCCCAAGCTCGCGGGCGGGGCATCCTCAGGAGCAGACGGACCTGATTCTGAAGCTTGCACCGCCTTAGCTCGGGTAGGAACACATAGCCCGAGACTGTGTCGAACCTGGCCCCCAAAAACTCTAGAGATTGTGAAGGGGACAGGTGACTTTTGGCCATATTGACGACCCAGCCTAGAGATTGCAGTACTGAGACCACTCTGGCTGTAGCTTGTAAGCTCTCTGTTGCAGAGTCTGCTCTGATGAGCCAGTCGTCTAGGTACGGGTGAACCCTGATACCTTCTCGCCTGAGAAAAGCAGCTACTACCACCATTACCTTCGAAAAGGTTCGGGGAGCTGTGGCGAGGCCAAAAGGCAAGGCCCTGAACTGGAAATGTTTTCCCAACACCGCAAACCTCAGAAACTTCTGGTGCGGGGGCCAAATCGGTATGTGCAAGTAAGCTTCTTTCAGGTCTAGAGACGTGAGAAACTCTCCTGGCTGAACCGCCGCAACGACGGAGCGCAGGGATTCCATGTGGAAATGCCGCACTCTCAGGGACTTGGTCACTTCTTTTAAGTCCAGAATAGGGCGAGAGGACCCACCTTTTCCCGGCACCACAAAGTAGATGGAGTATCGGCCGCAGCCTTGCTCGGCTTGAGGCACCGGGGTCACTGCCCCTAACTGAATCAGACCTTGTAAAGTCTCCTCCACCGCCGCCCGTTTGACGGCAGAACCGCATCGGGACTCCACAAACACGTCTCTTACTGGGGCGTTGAATTCTATTCTGTAACCATCTCTGATCAGGTCCAGAACCCACTGATCTGAGGAAATCTTGGCCCACTCCTCGACAAAGAGGGAAAGCCGTCCTCCGATGACAGGCATCGAGGAGAGGGCCGGCGCACCATCATTAAGAGGGTCGCCCCTGAACTCCTGGTCTTGAGCCACCAGCTGCGGAACGCTTGTCCGAGCGAAAGGAGTTCCTCTGCTGACCACGGGCACGTGAAGTGAACCCAGCAGAACGCCCCGGGCGGTACCTTCTAGCTTCACGGAAGCGAGGTCTGTACGAGGAGTGGACCGCCTGGCCCTTAGAGGAAGGCCTCTGCCTATCTTCGGGCAAGCGCTGGGGTTTTGGATCACCCAGGCCTTTCACAATTTTCTCCAACTCGTCTCCAAAAAGGAGAAGTCCTTGAAGAGGCAACTTCACCAACCTTTGCTGAGAGGCCATGTCCGCTGCCCAGTGTCGTAGCCACAGACGACGGCGAGCCGCCACAGCTACTGCCATTTGTTTAGCCGACGCTCTGACAAGGTCATAAAGGGCATCAGCCAGAAAGGACAAGGCCACCTCCATCCGCAGAGCCACATCCAAGAAGGGCTCTGCTCCATCTCCGGGCTGAGCCACTGCCTGTTGCAGCCAAGCTAGGCAGGCTCTCACAGCATAACAGCTGCATGCAGACGCCCGAACAGTGAGACCTGCAATTTCAAAGGACCGTTTCAACGCTGTTTCCAGCCTACGGTCTTGAACATCCTTCAGGGCAACACCTCCTTCAACAGGGAGGGTAGTTCTCTTTGTCACCGCAGTGACTAGGGCATCCACTGTAGGCATTTGAAAACAAGCCATATGTCCCTCACGCAGAGGGTATAACTGCCCCATAGCCCTGGAAACTCTCAAAGGTCCCTTGGGGTCAGCCCACTGAGCCGAAACAAGCTCTAGGATGGAGTCATGCAAAGGGAAGGCCCGAGCAGCTTTCTTGGTACTAGCCATCCTGGGATTACCCGAGGAGGCCATGCCACTGTCAGGATCTTCAATCGAGAGGGCCTGCAGGGTATCTGAAATAAGCGCTGGCAGCTCATCACGGTGGAAAATCCTCACCGCGGAGGGATCATCCAGATCCTGTGGTAAATCCGCACCTGACTCTGGTTCCTCAGACCAAGAACGTCTGTCAGAGTTCTCCGAATCCTCACACCCCCGACCACGGGGGGAGGGGGGGGGGGGGGGGGGGGGGGAAGGTGCACCACAATCTGAAGGGGAATTAACCCTTCTGCGCTTATCTTTAGGCCAAGCATCCGGGAAAAAAAGCCTCACTGGGCAGTCCCAGGCCAGAATCCATAAGGGGGGGCAATCAGAGGAGCCTCAGGCGACCCTTGAGGAAGGGCTCTTTTCATCATGTATGCTTTATGCAGCAAAAGCACAAAATCCGGGGAGAAAATCTCACCCTGGGCACCCAAATCCTGTCCGGTGCTAGCCCACTCCTGAAATAACCTCATCTCGAGGTGCCCCACCCGGCTCAGGTCTCTCCGTGTCCACGGAGGCCGCGCCATGCGGTGTAAGCAAAATGGCGCCCGCTGCCAGCTCAGAGCGGGAAGAAACATCGCTCGCCATGCTCGGGCCGGCTCCTATGCCAATACAGCACGATTTACAGAGCCCTGCTGCTGATTTGCGCTTGCCACAAGTGGAACAGCGCTTTACATTGTCCGCAGCCATCGCCGAAAAACGGCGGTAAAATCCAAAATGGCGGTTTCGCGCCAAAATCACCCCGATCGCGGGCCCACCCCGGAGGAGTTGGAAAACACTCTTACCTCAAAGATCTAGTGTACAACTACGATCCTGCTGAAAATCAGGTCAAAAACCTCTGTTCCAGCGTCTCTGTGTTTAAAAACGCGACGCAACTTTTTTTTTTTTTTTTTTTTTTTAAGCTGTGAGGAAAGCAGAGGTATTGAAGACTCCGGAGGCTCAGATGAGTGGGAAAGGCAGGGAAAGGGCGAACCTATATGCCTGCATCCACTGTTGGTGGGTAAGGACAGGGAAAGCAAGGCAATATGTCCACATCCACAGAGGTATGGGTAAGGCAGGGAAAGGGCTAACCTATGTGCCTTTAAAGTGAAGCTGCTATAGCCTCCAACACCCCGGTTAACAACTGGCAAGCCAGGAACCACCTCCCGGCAGATTTTTCTGGAGCTCGAACAAGCTGCAGCCACCCTGCTAAGGGAGATAGAGAATACTGAAGAGGCAGTGGAGCTAGCTGGCCAAGAGGGCACTGTGAAAGTTTGAGTGCTCTCTATCTCCCCTGGTGGTTGATGGACATAACCCATACGTAATGGCTTCATCTGCTTGATGACAAGGAAACACCGATTTAGAAAGGCACAGAATTGCTAAAATGACAGACGAACAGAGACACACACAGAACAAAGTGCACTGGTATACAACGTAAAAGATTAGAAAAAAAATGACAGATGAACAAAGAGCGACAAATAGAAAATGGAGAGCATATTTAGAATGGGAAAGAATTGAATGACAGAGAAACAGAGACAACCAACCAGGCAAAGATGAAAAGATTCAGAACAGCAAAGACTTGCACAAATGACAGATAAGCAACAAAATGTAACAGCTACAGCACAATGCAGGAACTGCAATAACAGACTGTCTCAATGAGAACGAAACTCAATACTATAGTTGTGGTCCAATGAACACAGTCTGTATATTTTGCAATGCAAAACATTTTCACAATGGAACATGTTCCGACAACCCATTTACACAATGCTGTAGTAAGGGCAAAGTACAACTTCCACGAATTAGCTACAATGAATTAATACAGCTTTTCTCCGGGGAACATGAATATTCTAAGAATTTTTTACAAAACATTAGGTCTATTAATAGTTCATTAGCTTTTGCCTCCATGGGAGCTAGCATTGCACCACCACCCGGATATGGCCCTTATTGTTCTCGAATTAATGGTACTATTTACCATAGAACAGCAGCACTACATCCTCCAAATGACAATCAAAGAATTTGCACAATTATATATTCTTGATCCAGATGAAGTAGCTGTTCAGAGACTACAAATCTCACCAAATGCACACATCAACCATACATTGAGTCAATTAAGCGATTTTATGGCATGGGAAAATCCATCTGCAGACGCATGCAAGATGCTGTACGAAGTAGAAAATGAATGCATATGTGAAGCTCAACAACGAAGAATAGAACCTCCAACAGTTTCAATGGCCATTGTTCAAGATCGCAAAAACAATCCAAGACGATACAATGCCCCTAGAGCCAATGAGGTGGCTTTCATTTTTCAAAATACAGATGAGTAACCACCCATACATAGAGATCTAATAATACACTGCCGAAACAAGCCAAATGGAAGAGAACAAAACCGAGATAATCAGTGTGTTGGACCCCAATCTAGAACCAATGGTATATCCATTACTCTTTCCATATGGAGATTAGAGCTGGGGAATACATATTCCTAAAACAACCAAAATGTATAATGCACCTGCGTCGCAAAGCAAAGAACACAAGAGTAAGAGCTACACAAATGCAGTACTATGGGTACCGTTTGGCAATGAGAGATGAATTCAATCCTTTTCTTAGTGCAGGAAAACTAACGCAACAATATTTTGTTGATGCATATATTAAAACTGAGGCAGACTAAATTATATTCGACAAAATCAAAAACTCTTAAGAGTTGAAAAATATTCCGGGTTAATGGACTACCTTGCAAGTGAAGCTGCAAATGGAGGAATTACACCTGGCCAGGCATTTATTTTACCAACATCATTTGCCAGCAGCCCAAGAAATATGCATCAAAATTATCAGGATACAATGGCAATAGTTCGCAAATATGGCAAGCCAGATCTGTTCATTACTATGACCTGCAACCCAAGATGGGAAGAAATTACTCAAAATCTAAAAAACGGTCAGGCACCAGAGTTTCGACCTGACTTATTGGAAAGGGTGTTTCATTTAAAACTAAAAGGGTTACTACACGATATATGCAAAACACACATACTTGGTGTGCCTCTTGCAAAAATTCATGTCATTGAATTTCAAAAACGTGGTTTACCTCACATTCGTACATTAATTATCTTGAAAGAGGAACAAAAGCCGAAAAGAAAGAAAATAATTGACCAAATCGTATGCGCTGAAATTCCTGAAATAAACAACTTTCCACATCTTCATGCAATAGCTGCTAAACATATGATACATGGCCCATGCAGTGACCATAACTTAAATTTTCCCTGCATGCTTAATGGGAAGTGCTCCAAACAGTTTCCAAAACCCTTCCAAAATGAAGCTATTGAGAACTGTGACGGATATCCTAAATACCGCAGAAGGGATAACGGTGTAGGTACACTCTTAAATGGAAAATTCATTAACAAACACTTGGGTAGTCCCTTATAACCCTTTTTTACTTTTAAAGTACAATTCCCATATAAATGTAGATGTACATACATGTATTAAAAGTGTCAAGTACCTCTTTACATATGTCTATAAAGGACACGATTGTGCCAATGTGGTTATTAGAGCACCAAACTTTACAACATGATGAAATTAAAACGTTTACTGACTGTAGATATGTTAGTACTCCCGAAGCTGCATGGCAATTAAACGGCTTTGAAATGCATCACCAATCACATACTATCCAGAGACTGGAAGTACACTTACCAGATCAACAAAGCATTGTTTTTCATCCTCACGAAGTTGAGGCTGCAGTACAAAGAGCCAGAACAAGGGACACCACTTTAACAGCGTGGTTTATACTTAATGCAGAAGAGAATCCTCCGAAAGACCGTTTTGTACGTAGATATTCCTATGTTCTATACTTTTGACAAAACAGAATGAAAAGTGGAAACAGAGAAAAGCAGGACATGACAAATAATTGGGAGAATGTATGCAGTTAATTTGCAGCAGACCCTGAGTGTTACTGTTTAAGGCTAATTCTACCAACCAGGGGCTAAGTCATTTGAAGACTTAAAAACAGTTGAACGTATTCTTTATAATACATTTCAAGATGCAGCCAGAAATGGGGCTCATTGACGATGAAGCTCTGTGGGAGAACACCTTCGACGATGCAGTCACATGAAGCATGCCTCAGGAAATCAGACACCTTTTTGCATACATTTGTGTTTTTTTCCATAACATCAAATGCATTACAAATTTTCCAAAAAATACAAACTTACTATGATACAAGATTTTCAACACATCCACGGTTGCCAAGGTGATTGCTCTGTTTGTGAACAATTGTGCCTTCAGAAAATCCAGGACGTTCTGACTACACATGGCAAAAAACTTGAACACTTTGGTTTACCAACAATCATCCAGAGAATAGAAGATCCTAAACTTTTTTTTTTTTTATTTGTACCCCGCACTTTTTCCCACTCATGGCAGGCTCAATGCGGCAGGCAATGGAGGGTTAAGTGACTTGCCCAAAGTCACAAGGAGCTGCCTGGGCCGGGAATCAAACTCAGTTCCTCAGGACCAAAGTCCACCACCCTAACCACTAGGCCACTCCTCCACAACTTGCCTTCAACGTTGCAGATGAAAACCGTAAAGCTCAACAAATGCTTGAAAACCTAACTAATGAGCAAAGGGAAGCATTTCATACTATACTTTCTGCCTGCAATACAAAAAACATAACCCACATGTGCTTCTTCCTAGACGGTCCTACTGGAAGTAGAAAAACATATACGTATAACACTATCCCGACCATCCGAGGAGATGGAGGAATTGCACTACCTGTTGCTTCTACAGGCATTGCTGCAAACCTCCTTCCAGGAGGAACGAACTTATCATTCACAGTTTAAGTTACCTGTTCCTCTACTGGAAACGTCAACATCAAGTATCAGATTAACATCAATGATGCTGCCATCATTACAGATGATAAAATCCTTATTTGGGATGAATCAACTATGGCACCCAGTATAGCACTTACTGCTGTAGATAGACTCTCAAAGACATCATGAACAATCAGAAAACCATTTTGCGGAAAGTTAGTTATTCTCCTTGGTGGAGATTTTAGACAAACTCTACCAGTGGTACCACACAGTGATTGAGCTCAAATTATTGAAGCAACCATTAAGTTAATCAACTATAAAAAAAAATTGAAATACTAAAATTAAACAACAAATGTCCACTCTGTAGAACCAAATTTCAACAACTTACTTATTACTTCAGCTGACGGAAATCTTCTATGTCCAGACGGTTTCAAAGATATTATCGAAATCCCACAGAAGCACATTTGTGATGGAGATATAGTTATGCTGTTTTTGGTCAAAAAATTACCGCAGATACTGTTTTTAACTATGCTAAAAAGGCCATTCTTTGCCCCAAAAATGCACATGTAGACAAGATAAATGAGGCCGTTCTTAATATTTTAGAAGGTTAGACAATTACTTATTTAAGTTCGGAATTCATGACTCCAATGATGAGGAACATCAATTATACCCTATAGAATTCCTTCATGAACAAACTCCAACTGGCATGCCTTGCCATAAACTGCAATTAAAAATTGGAGCCATAATTATCATACTCAGAAATTTAAACACCAGGAGAGGTTTATGTAACGTAACTCGCTTAATAGTCAAAGACTTGAAACTTAACCTCATTATTAGTCAAGTAATCACTGTGTCAACTGCAGGAAGTAACTGTTTTATACCACGTATTGACTAGCACCATCTAACACTGACCTCCCATTTACATTACGTAGAAAACAATTTCCTGTGAAATTGGCTTTTGCAATGACAATTAACAAGTTACAAGGACAAATATCTGAAAAAGTTCGCATTTTCCTACCAGAACCAGTGTTTACATATGGCCAACTGTATGTAGCATTTTCACGAGTTCGAAAGTCTTCTGATGCAATTGTAAAAGTCATAGATGGTCCTGAACAAGGAAAGCTTTTCCCTCATTGTAACAAAGTTTTCACTAAAAATATTGTTTATAAAGAAATCTTGCAAATGTAAACAGCCATTATATTTCTAATAAAAAAATTTTATAATTTCTGCGTACACTTTCTTTTAAAAATACTATAAATAAAAATCACAAAAAAGAAAGATCAAAAACAAAAAAAGCATAGATAAAACAATTGATATCTCGTAACCCTGGAGCATAGTACTCATTATACACCCTTCCCAATTAATTATTTATTTATTACTTATCATGACAGAACATTTCTCCTAACGGTTCCCTTAAAAACAATCGCCATTACATGATAACCTTGCTAGCGCCCGTTTCATTTGTGTGAGAAACGGGCCTTTTTTACTA